>NC_090445.1:812117997-812424475 GCF_031143425.1 Pleurodeles waltl | reverse complement strand
TTGTTAATGCGGACAGCAACTTTAGCCCATCCATAACCCTGGGTATTCCGCACAGTAACCAGCTACCTAATATGTGACCTGCAATACAGAGTACAGCATTTGGCACTTATCCTTCTTGTGTTCTCCGGTTTTGCAGCATTTTATTAAAGCTAGGCATTCTGATTATCCAAATCAGTCAATTAGAAGGACAGTATATAACAAGTATTTGCAATACAATAGGTCTTGCATTGGCAAGAGTGCAAGCTATTGGTGTTGTAAACGTCTTTTATTTATGTGTTTTGATTTGGAGTGTAGAGGATGTATGTGGTGTGGAATCGAAATTTGTGGTTTGTATTTGAATTGTTACTTGTGGAATTGTGCGGTGTGAAATTGTGTGATACTGAGTGTATTTGTGTAGTGCAATTATGTGGCATGGTGAAAATATATGGGTGAGAGCTGCATAGAATATATAGAAAGGACGATAGAGAGGGATAGGTAGTTTATATCTTAACGGAGAAGATACAATGCAAGCTTGCCTCACAAAGAAGGTACTATGCAAGCTTCCCTCACAGAATTTACCATACAAGCTTCCCTCACACACAGCAGATACTGCAACGGCAGCAGTCAAAGCTTCCCTCACACAAAGCAGATACAGTACAGGCAGCAGCGGTGCATGGTTCCCTCACACACAGCAGATACAGCACAGCAGCAATGCAAGCTTCCCTTGCACACACCAGATCTTTATAGGCAGCAGCAGTGCAAGCTTCCCTCACACACAGTGCAGATACAGCAGCAGGGCAAGCTTCCTGCACACACAGCAAATACAGCACAGCAGCAGTACAAGCTTCCCTCACCCACAGCACTGATACAGCAGCAGTGTAAGCTTCCCTCACACATAGCAACTACAGCACAGGCAGCAGTAGTGCAACCTTCCCTCACACACAGCACATATTCAGCACAGCACCAATGCATGCTTCATTCACACACAGCACAGGTACAGCACAACAGCAGTGCAAGCTTCCATCACACACAGCACAGGCACAGCACAACAGCAGTGCAAGCTTCCTTTACACACAGCAGATACAGTACAGCAGCAGTGCAATATTCCTCACACACAGCACAGTTACAGCACTGCAGCAGTGCAAGTTTCTCTCACACTGAGCAGATACAGCACAGGTAGCAGCAGTGCAAGCTTTCCTCATACACAGTGCAGATACAGCACAGGTAGCAGTGCAAGCTTCCGTCACACACAGTGCACATACAGTTCAGGCTGCAGTGCAAACTTCCCTCATACACAGCACAGATACAGCACAGCAGTAGTGCACAAAGCACTGGCATTGCCTTTAGGTCTTGGCTTTGGGCCCTTATAAGTGTTTAGCCAGAACTATTGGCTTTGCCAATGTCTTGAATCTATATTGTAGAGCACTGTGTCTGCTGTTAAAACACCACAAAATGTAGAAATGCAGATTTAATTTGTTTCCTTCCTTTGTTTTATGATGCACCATACAAGTGAGCAGGCAGACAAATCACTGCACATTCCCAAATCACTGAGAAGACAGATGTCAGTCCCACTGAGCACTAGTCTGTTTAATGGGAGGGTGGGTGGGAGTGATGAACAGGAGGTCAGATGCGGGTGGTGAATGGGAGGGCTGGTGAATGATGAGTAAAAGGACTGGTGAAAAAGTGTTCACTCAAAAAAGGGGCAATTACTTCAAAAAGAACAGATTCTGAGCAGCTAGCTGGTGTACATGAAAACAGAGAACGAGAAAAAAACGTTTAATTAATAGTCAGCCTGGGTTCACAAAAAGCTAGTTTTGAAATGGCAAAGACTAGTGACTGATCTTCCGGACGGGAACACATTTTCCAATGATGGGGAGGTACTTTTATCTACCTTATTTAAAAAAAAATAGATTTACTGATGGATTATTATAAGACCAAGCAATGGAAATGCCAGGTACAAAAAAACTTGTTAACTATAAGTCACATGGTTCAGATGAACATTAACAGAACCACATTTGAAATACGATGGTAAGGTTTGCTTTCTTTACATGTAAAAGTATATATAGAGCTTCTTTGGCACACTGAAACAGCTTGTTCTTCACAAGGAAGATCTGGGGTCCAGGGTGCATGAAAAACACAAAGGGGGTTATTCTAACTTTGGAGGAGTGTTAATCCGTCCCAAAAGTGACGGTAAAGTGACGGATACACCACCAGCCGTATTACGAGTTCCATAGGATATAATGGACTCGTAATACGGCTGGTGGTAAATCCGTCACTTTTCCGTCACTTTTGGGACGGATTAACACCTCCTCCAAAGTTAGAATAACCCCCAAAATGCATTGTCAATGGCTTCTTTGGAGTACTCACCCATAAAATGTGGACTTTAATGTGCCCCATCAAGAAAAGGAAAGCTTAGTGTAAAAGTCAAAGCCTACCCCTTGAATTAATGAAAAGTATATACATGCTTAGTGGAACATCACAGAAACAATCGATTTGCATTACAGATATGAACCCAAGAGAGTGAGGCGTAATGGCCAGATCTGCTGGCTTTGGAGCTGAGGAAGCCAGTTCAGTCTCAGCATCATCTGAATATCTTGTGATTCTGGGCAGATCACTTCCTCTCCTTGTACTTGCCCATAAATTAATGCGTCCTTATGTAAGGTAACTGTTGCTCATGTAAATCGCTCCAGGACTTCAATTTTGCACGATGAGGGTGCTGGTAAACAAGAACTGCCAAGCTTGTTTTTGTAACAAAACACAGACTGCACTTCCAAGGCCTGCTCTGCATTGCAGGTATTCCTCTGGGAGCTGGCGAGGGGCTGCAAAGAAACAAGCAATTCTCCACAGAAAATGCAGAAAGAAATATGTGAAATGCTTTACCTAAAGAAAGACCCTTTTAGTGTTCAGATTTTAGTATTTTCCTCACTGTTAATAATTATTTTTTCTCTCCCAGATTGTGATTAAAAGTGTTTTTTACCCTTATAGTGTGATACTGGTAACACAGATACGGTTTGTCAAAGGATGCTCGTGCACATTCGAATTTGTAACTGCATATAGTTAATGTGGTTTACATGAGCACCAGTAGCTTTATAGACAGAGAAATTTATTTTTAGTCATGGAGAAACTAAGCAACTTTCCCAAAATCACAGGATGTTGAGCCTTGGCCAAGACATAAACACTGTCCCAGCCTCAAAGTTCAAAGTTGAAACAGCACATCCTCTTGCCTTTGCATAAAACGTTTAAAATGTGACTAAAGAACGAAATTCTAGTTATAAAGCCAGTGAAATGTACTTTGAAATGTACCTATAAGCAGCACTTTTAAGTGTAGCAGCTCGTTGGGCACTGGCAACTTTTTTTTCTTTAAGATAAACGTTTTACTTGTTGTTTCCTATTTTTGAGGGCCGATGCTCATTTTTCTTACTCAAGCATTTACGGCAAGTAAAAGACACATATGGGAAAGATGGTGGAAAAGAAAAACAAAAAGAGTCACAATGGGAGAAAACGGAAAGCTGCACGAGTGAGCTGAAGGGACAGGGGCTGGGTTTAAATGGATTGAAGAGGCCCAAGATGGCTTCAGTATTATGCCGCCTTAGTATTCTGTGTTTGCTCTTTTAATTGAAGCAGCCGCATGTTTAAGAAGAGGGCTTTAGGCACTGGCAAGTTTTTTTTTATTTACAAATTACGCACTGGAGAGAACACAATGCCCTCAGTGACAAAATAAACATTTTATCTAGCAAGCGATTACCTCATCCAGCCAGCCTGCTGATAAGCATGATTTATTGCCCTGAATGCTGCCCGGTGCCCTCCAGCCAGACAAAGCTAATAAAACTCCCTGACCTGCGCGCTTTGTAAACGTTTGTGCGCGGTGATAAAAGACATTGTGTGCGCACACGCGCACACCTTAAAGGGAACATTGGTTGGGATTGCATTGGGGTATGGGTGGGGTGGGTGGGTGTGCCCTTTCCTCCCATGTGTACTAGGCTGCGGTACTTACCGTCGTCGTCTTCGTCGTCGGTCACGGTCCTGGATAAATATGACAAGGAGAACTACTGGGATTATTTCCAACTCTCGCTCCATGTCTGTGTCGGTGTGTTCTGTGTGTCTCCGGTGAGTGTTTCCCTTTATATGGGTCGTTTCCGCCACGCTTTGCATGGCGGTGGTTCCCGCCCCAGAACTGATGGCAGTGTGGTGTTTTATAATTTGGTGGGCGGGTAGGGCCTTTCTACCAGGCTGAGGGTGACCTCCCCTGTCATCGGTGGGACTACCAAAATGGCAGTGGGTGGATGGCCTGCTGCCTGGTTCTCATGTGCTTCAGTATTTGGCTGGACTGAGCACCAGCCTGTTGGCCATAGTTACCTCCACCACTGGTGGTGCGGTGTTTACCGCCATGTTCATAATGACCACCATAGACCTTACATTGACAAAAATTATCATAGGGACCGAAAATATCCAAAGCCAACTTATCCCAAGGCCTTTCTGGAAAAGCTCTACAAATGGAATCAACCTTATTCTATGATAAGGAATTTCTCAGAATTAAGGCAAATAGAACACTGCTTAACCTATACAGAGATTAGATAATTCATTTAAGGCCTCCAAAATACTTCTCTAACCCGCTTCTCAGTAAGGGTCTCAACCAAATGTCCTGCATGTGCCACCCTACTAAAGCTATGGTGATTATTCTTTGGGAGACTAATACACTCCTGCTTCATAACAACATCACCAGTAACAGTAATAGAATCTCCTGAAAACTCGCACGGCAGGGGAAAGGAGTTTCACCCAAGGCCAACCCTTATTGGTGAACTCTGTACCTCTCTACAACTCTTCACCAGATTTGATATCCTCCATCCAGCGTGTTTTGGAAACTCATCCTTACACAGGGCTAAAACAACCTCTACGGGTTCAACAAGGCATTCTTCTTTCAACCTATTTTCTGTAGCTGAATCAGGTCCAAATACATTTTTCTCCCTTCTGAGTACCTTCCTCAGGGGCAAGCTACATGGGAAACTGTGCTAACAAATCTGTAGTAGAATTCATACAACCCCAAATAAGATCTTAATTAATCCTTCTCTGAATACTAAAATCTGAACACTCAAAAGATCTTTCTTTATGTAAAGCATTTCGCCTATTTCTTTTTGCATTTTCTGTGGAAAATTGCTTGTTTCTTTGCGGCCCCTCGCCAGCTCCCAGAGGAATACCTGCAATGCAGAGCAGGCCTCGGAAGTGCAGTCTGTGTTTGCTTACAAAAACAAGCTTGGCAGTTCTTGTTTACCAGCACCCTCATCGCGCAAAATTGAAGTACTGAAGCGATTTACCTGAGCACCAGTTACCTTACATAAGAACACATTAATTTATGTGCAAGTACAGGGAGATGAAGTGATCTGCCCAGATTCAAAGGATATTCAGATGATGCTGAGATTGAACTGGCTTCCTCAGCTCCAAAGTCAGCAGCTCTGGCCATTACGCCACACTCTCTTGGGTTCGTATCTGTAATGTAAATAGATTGTTTCTGGGATGTTCCACTAAGCATGTATATACTTTTCATTATTTCAAGGGGCAGGCTTTGACTTCTCTGAAGGTGTACGCAGCCCCTCAATTATTTGAAGTAAATTTTCATTGGGACAAATGCTCTGTCCAGAAATTATATATGACCCAAATACTCTACTTCTTGAGTAAGAAACATATATTTTTCCATCTGCAAAGTCATTCCCTTTTCATGTAAAATGTGTAACACATTAGAGAATTTTGATTTATGCAAGTAAACTCTGTCAGCATAAACTAAAATGTCCTGCTGAAATGCCATAACACATTCTATACCTTTAAACAGAGAAAAACATGGATAGATGCAGCCAAAGTCAAACCAAAGGGCATCCATATATATATATATATATATATATTCCTCATCAAGCATGACAAATGTTGTCTAATGTCTGCATCCATCTTCCAACCTGCTTTGATGATATGCCGATTTGATCTCTAAAGAGATGAAAAAATGAGCTCCTTCAAGTTCTGCCAACAGCTCCTGAATTTTCAGAAGGGGATGACAATCAACAGTAATCTGTTTGTTGAGATACCTTAAATCTGCACACAACCTCAATGAGCCAGATTTATTCCTCATTAACACTATTGAGGAAGTCTACTCTGAGGAATGGACTGGTTCAATCACACCATCCTCCTGTAACTGCTACAGTAACAAACATCAGGCCTGGTTTAGAGTTTGGCAGATTGGGTCACTCCGTCACAAATGTGAAGGGTATGCCATCCACTGTATTACAATCCCATTATATGCTATGGAAATTGTAATATGGCAGGCAGGTTATCCGTCACATTTGTAACGAAGTAACCTTTCTGCCAAACTCTAAATCAGGCCCTAAGTTCCATTCTGGCACTAAGGAGTACATCTCTAAGCTTGTGTCTAACTGGAGACATTCTGGCTTTAAACTCAATTTTATAAGAAAACCCTTTACCAACCCCTGATTCCTTGTGAAATACATCCTTGAACTGTGAAATAATGCCCACAATACCCTGATGTATAGCCATACAATAAACGGGCAGATCAGCTGCTCAATCCAGTATCAGTCCCACGTTTCCCTGTTGCCTCCAACCTAGGACATGTTCAACATTTTTACCGAAGTATATTTTCCCTGAAATACTATGAGAGGAAAATGAAATAAAAGCCACAAAATAACCCAATACTGTGAACATCTAAAACAAATTTTTAATTTTAGGTTGACATAGCAAAGTGTCTGATGAAGCTGCATCTGGAATAGTTTCCTTTTGGCAACATTCATTACAGGCTGCATGCTCTATGCTTAGTCCCTTTGTGTGAAGATTTCCAGAGTGCATGCTACCCCAAGAGTAAAATATCTACCAGGAAGTGGATGTCAAATGACCCAAATTATTCAGCATTCATACTTTGTAGGCTTTCCCTGGCAAATGTGGCAGATGGGCCATTGGTGACGACAACATCAGAACCATACTGGGCAACGGCAAAACCACAGCCCTCATCCTCCTGGACCTCTCAGCCGTGTTCAACACCGTCTGCCACCACACCCTATGCACACGCCTCAGCAATGCAGGAATCCATGACAGAACCCTGGACTGTGTCACCTCCTTTCTCACCGTCAAAGTCCGCCTCCACCCATTCTGCTCCTAGGCCACCAAAATCACCTGCGGCGTACCCCAGAGTTTGTCCCTCAGCCCAACCCTCTTTAACATCTACATGGCCCTGCTCGCTAACATCACCCGATCTACAACCTCAACATCATCTCATACGCTGACGACACCCAGCTGATCCTCTCCCTCACCAAGGACTCCGCCAAGACCAACCTCCACGAAGGAATGAAGGCCATCACCGAATGGATGAAGAACAACCACCTCAAACTCAATTCTGACTAGACGGAAGTCCTCATCCTCGGCTTCACCCCCTCTGCATGGGATGACTCCTGGTGGCCTGCCACTCTCAGATCCACCCCAACTCCCACGACCATGCACGCAGCCTAGGAGTAATCATGGACTCCTCATTATCCATGACCCAGCAAGTCAACGCCATCTCGTCCTCCTGCTTCAACTCCCTTGTAAGCAGCAACCTGGACTACGGCAATGGCCTCTACGCAGGAACCACGGCCAAACTCCAGAAGAGGCTGCAACACATCCAGAACGCCTCTGCACGCCTCTTCCTGGACATCCCCCGTCACTGCCACATCACAAGCCATCTGAAAGACCTGCACTGGCTCCCCGTCAACAAGAGAATCACCTTCAAACTCCTCACCCACGCTCACAAAGCACTGCACAATACCAGACCAGAATATCTCAACAGACGGCTCTTCTTCTACACCCTGATCTGGCAACTCCGCTCCGCCGACCTCACCCTCACAACCGTGCCACACATTTGCAGAACTACAACCAGCGGCAGATCATTCTCGCACCTCGCTGCCAAGATGTGGAACACTCTTCCCACCCATCTGCGTCTGACCAAAGACAACCTTACCTTCAGGAGACTTAACAAGAACTGGCTGTTTAAGCAGTAGCAGCACCTCCACCCTCCCCCTCCTCTCTCAGTACCTTGAGACCCTCACGGGTGAGTAGTGTGCTTTACAAATTCCTTGATTGATTGATTGACGTGAAGGAGAGAAGGGCTATAGGGTGCTGCTGTGCATCACTTTTAGGGAATAATAGGAAAATAAGAACAGACCGATGAACATCTCTGGAAATTGGACAGAGGTTGATCTACGCACCAGTTACAGCCTCAAAATATACCTACCAACAACAGCTGGTGGGTTCTGTGTTCAAAAAAGGTTTCCACTTCCTACACTTTCTTTGTGGCTTCCCGTTCCTAGTTGTCACCTCCTTTGGTCATTAAATAAGCTTGGTTCTCTCTTCACAGACTGTTACAACTGGGGAGGGTTGGATGAGAGGGTTAAATGAGCTGGCTTTGATGCTAATTCACATTCACCTCCAAGTAAGAGCTGCAGACTTAGACTTGAATGATCTCAAACCCACAGTTTCCCATTAGGTGGAAAGTAGGATAGTGGGCACAAGAGAAACATACTGAGGTTGAAGGTTTATCTCCCGGTATGGCTAACCTGATACTCCTATAGTAAACACTGGTTAAAAAAAACAGGAAGAACCTGGAGACCTTCTGTAAGTTCTAGAACACAAAGAGACTCTTTTGACGATGTCTAGAAGGCACAAACTGTCAGAGTAGTCTTTTGCATTGGTGAAGCCAAGTGAGCAGAAAGGAATGTTAGATAAAGGCAGGGAAAATAAAGGTAAAGGGAATGCAAATATACTGGGAGAATTGAGCATATAGAAATCATACAACCAATTAGTGGCAATGCAACTGGTCCCTGCTATATCGCTGCACAGATTGTTCTGGATGCAGTCCTTCTTATCTTCTGATTGCTCTTTCTTCTCAGACAGACTTGAAATATCTAGCCCCTCTATCTCATCCTGGACTGCCAGTGCTCTCTCTTCTAGACTCTCTAGGTCTTTGATCTCAACATGCATGTATTTATTCGATAGAGTTAGCACTATCCCTCCTGTCACTAAAATTGTGAGACTGTGACAAGTTTATTTTCTGAACGTAAAGAGAGGAAAAAATTAAGTAGAAAGGTGCACTGATAATAATTTTAAATGTGCAATTTGCTTGTATTTCAAAGTTCGATATATATGCCGTTTTAACTACATCACATGCTAGAAAGTTAAAGTTGATGTTAAAATGTAATTTAGACTCTAATCTAATAACACTTGTAGAAAGGATATTAGATTTCTTGTGTTTATTAAAAGAATAATGACTTTGAAAAAATGTGCAAGTGAGAAAAATCTGTTATACTTAATGTAATGTAATAACAAAGCTTTTCCATTTAAAAATAAATGTTTTACTTATACTGATGAAATATGAATTTATAACTTTGCATATTGTATGTGTGTTAGACTTGGCATCAAAGAGAAACCTCTGTCAAGGAGAAGAGCTGAGGAGAAGTGCTGCTCCTGACTTTGACTGTGCTTTGTTGGGCTATCCTGCAGTAGCTGCTTCTTCCTGTGAAAGGGGACAAAGACTGGACTTTGTTATGCATTCCTGCTGGTGGATAATCTCCAAGGGCTTGAGTTGAGCTTACCTCCTGTTTTGAAGTCTCAAGGCCATCAAAGACTTCCTCTGATAACAACTGGACTCTCTGCTGAGACTCTTGCTCTGCCAAGTTGTGTCCTATCCAGTCCCTGGATCTGTGAAGTTGGCAGACAAAAGCTAAAAATCCCCGCACAGAACACCGTGCGTGGAAATTTACGATGCACCATCTACAAAGTGGCTGATAAATTATGCGCCGCCTGCCTTGTCGCTAAAATCGATGCTCCAAAAGCATTGCAGCTGAGAGATCGATGCATCACAGCTGAAAAAACACCTGCTTGCGGCTGCTGATAACAAGGCAAATCCCACGCAACACAAATTTTTAACACTGTGTGACAGGATGTTCCACGCATCATCCCTGGGCGTCAAAGTCAACCCGACTTTGCACAGATCCGAGGTGCCCCGTCCGGAAATCAACACATAGCTCTCTTGCAAGGGAAAAGAAATAATGCATCGTGAGGCTTGACTCTAACCAGATAGTTTGTGTAACAACAGCATTCTCGCTGTTTTCTAAGGATTAAGACTCTTATTCTTTTTAAAATTCATATCTTGACTAGTGTATTGTGGATTTTTGTTGTTTTGGTCTTATTTGATTTAGATAAATAGTACCTATTTTTCTAAATGGTGTGGTGTCCATTTTGTAGTGTTTTCACTGTATTCCTGTGTGTGTTGGTACAAATACTTTACACATTGCTTCTCAAGTTAAGCCTGCCTGCTCATGCCAAGCTACCAAGGGGCTGAGCAGGGGTTAACTGAGTGTGATTCTTCTTTACCCTGACTAGAATGTGAGTCCTTTCTTGGACAGGGGGCAACCTGACTGCCATCCAAAGACCCCATTTCTAACAATGTGTTTTACTAAAAAGTATTAAATCAATTGTATGTTATATTTGTCCTTGTGTTATCATAACTGTGGCCTACAGAGCTTGCATTTTGCAGTCTTGTAAAAGTGTTGAATTATTTTTCTTTCCGATTTCACTCCCATGAGAAGCATTTTTTAATAAGTCTATAGTTTAACTGTGGAAATCATACCCATTTGTCCTTGAGAACTTTGTAGTGTAGGAACATGGACTGAGATTGTATACATTTGTTACAAACTGTTTGGAGTCACACGGAAAGGAGATGCCCCCATGATAGACTTGGGAAACTGTTGAACTGTTGCAACCTGGATTCTGGTCATCAATTTTAATTGGATGGTTTTCCTTCAACATAATGTGATCTGACATCTTTGACAAATCAGAACTTTGTGAATTAATGTACCAGTGGACACTTAAACTTTGTTCAGAGCTGAAGCAGTCCCAGTCCTGTCTTGGGCAGAGACAGACACTTTCCTGATGCTTGCAGATGCTTTGCTGATGAAGATTCCATGAATGCTGTTTCCCTTGGAGAGTTATTTTCCTCTCTGCCATTTCCCATTGCCCCTTGAATTGCCCATTAGGTTAGGGACTCCAAAACGCTGACACTTATTTTATTTTTATTTTTCGTTGGTGACCTACAGCCCAAGGTATTCTTTTTCCACATTGTTTTGTCCTTTTCGTATCCTTGTATATTGCCCGCATGTGTTTCTCCCCACACATGTTATTCACACATTTTGGTTGGCTGTAAGGTTGACCTGTGCCCAGCCAAAGATTTTTGATTCTGCTAAATTTGAATAATGATTGCAAATTCTGAGCACTGTGTTATATCTGTATTGCAGATATTCCTGTTGACTTCATTTATTATTATTCTTGAATGGTTAATTTTATAAATGTTAGTATGCATAAATATATTTAATCCCTTGGGCAAACCTTGGTGATTATGTATCTTTATGATTTGGTGTGGCACATTGTCTACATTACTTTGAGCTTGTGTTTGTAATAAATCTTTTAACTTTATTCCTAATTGGAGGTTTTCCTTCCATTGCCACATTGGTCATGGTGTCTAAATTGTTGGGGTGGTGTTTTCTGGGTCCAGAAGTTGACCTCATTGCACATTGATTCTTGTGAAGGATGAAAAATGCACCCACACATGCTCTTCTTATTTATTGTCTGATCTTGCAATTTGTGCTACCTCCTGATATTTTCTGAGTCATGACACAGACTGAGTACTAGGCCCAGAAGTCCTGCTTTCTCAACATACTTTCAGACTTTGCAAACAATCACCAAACCTCCGGTGTACTGACTGCAGGAGTGGGCAATGGTTTCTACCCTTGTCCAAATTCCTAATTGTCTGTGGGCTAGTTACAATCCAGCCACTCCGTATACTGGTAAGCAGTCAAGAGTGGTGTACCTTTTGGTCTCCTTAACTGGCATCTGTATAGCCTTATTCTTACCATATAGGCCTAAGGGGGGTCCACCATCCAATTGCTCATACCAACAGGTGCACTGCATCATTCTTTCCGCAACCATCTGCTGCAGAAATCTATCTAAGACAGTGACAGAGTATTTGTGTATCTTCCTCCTACCTTTCTCTTTTTCTCCCTTGCAGTTTGTCAAAGGCCAATTTGGTGGAATCAGAGAGGAAAGGGAAACGTTAACACTGGAGTCCTGGGGTCCGCACACAGGCAAAATTCTGAGACAATACTGACACAACCCACTTTTCATGTCTTCAGCCACAAGATGCAGGCAGTGAGTACTTAGTAGTTTCACCTCTTACACACAACCAATCTTCTTCCAAATCCGTTTAACTCAGGTTTAGGCCTTGCCCACCAGGCTCTGTGGGCAGGGCATGCCTTTGTGTATGCCCTGCACCCAGTCCCCCGGCCTCCAAAACCTTCTCCAAAATGCTTTCAAATTTGTGTCCTCCTTCCCATAATTAGTACAGAAAGTCTCTGCAGACACTTTCAGACTAAAACGCTAAATATTTTTAAATACATGTAGAAAACGTATTTTGAGCCTCTGAAAACAGTGCAATATTTAAAATATTTTGCCCATAATACATCTTACTTGGTCATGATACCATTGTCTATGGAGTGTTTCCTCTGGTACAGGGACTTATTTCAATATGAAAAACTTTGACAAATGGTTTGCAATCCTAATGTTCTAACCCTACACGGCAACCCGGAAAATATAAACCCTTCAAAAACCGACCACTGTGTGTGTGTAACACTAATATCACAACAACTATGAAACTGGAATTCACCAAGTTAAAAAAGGAATATTTGTGAAGAATTGTAAGTAACATTAAACATTTATCAGACATGCCCAACTTTTTACATACCTTATTAGTAAAATAACATTTTTCACTTAAATGTATTCTTAGAAAAATATCGTTTTTTACAAAGATTTAAATATTGTTGCCATTGGACAAGTGGAGAAAATACTGGTATACACCTGCATGGTATTCAGCAACCCACAATTCTGCTACATCCATTTAAATTATTTGCATTAAACATACCCCACCCCAGAGTTGTTATTTAAAAAAAATTTATTACTATATAGTACCTGCTTAAATTCTACGTTGCAAATTCGGGTGGGTTTCATACTCATGACCTGGTTGTGGTGGATAATATGTGAACAAAAAGCCTGGGTTTTACGATTAAGCAAGAACTAAAACATTGCATCCTAGGTCAGCACCTGAAGCCATTAAAGAAGTGTATGCAATGGTGCCTGACTGCACTGGGTCTATTCTTGGCTAAACAGCATATAGCAATACACTGGAAGTTCATCACAGGGCCTGCTTTTTTTATGGCAGAGAAATGTAAGTGAATGGATGTTATAGGAGAAGCTCTGCATGAGGGTGGTGCTTACTGACCCTGACAAGAAGATGATCAAAAGCTACAGAAACTGCTGCTGGAAGACACAAACTTGCAACTAAATGAAACAGGCTCAGACTGAGGATGTCAGCCTGTAACCTGTTGAGTAGTGATGAACGGGATTAAAACATGCTGAAACTGCCCAATATGATTAGGGATGCAAAGTTTGATGTGGGTGTTTGCGCAATTTGAATATATACGAATGTGCCATGCATCTATGAGGTAGAGACGTTTATGCGTGAAACAGTTCAATGAAAGGTTTGATTTAAAAAAAATTAAAAATTAAATGTACATCAGTTACTGCAGTTCTTACAATTGGTGTTAGTCACTAAAGCATTTTCAATCGTTTCATAAATTTTATCAACACGTTCCAGCCTTTAAACAGAAAACAAATCTGAAAGGTTTGTCACGTCCCACAAAATCTGATACCTTTACCATCATAGTTTTAGGAAACACTTGAAGACCTTTCTTTTTTTAGTCAATCCCCTGGATGAGAACTGATTCTTATGGCAAACTTGTTGTTCCTAGCGCTGGGAGGCCAGTTGGGTAGCTATGCACTTTATACCTTCTCCAGAATATAATATAATCTTTGCATCTCTCCTTGTAAGTAGTGTTTTCGGCAAATGCGTCTCTGGAGTAGTCTTTTAGGCGTGTTGCATATTGTATCCATGATGCATAAACACTAGATAGAATCTCAATCATATAATTATTTCAATTTACATTTTGTTTCCTAATTTCTTTACAATTATCATCCATAGCTCACTGGTGTGTTGATTTCAGGAGCAGCAACATCTTGCAAGTACTATTTGGTGAATGAAAAAGTCACTCTGAAGAGAAGGGCTCGCGCTACTAAAAGCAGCACAACCTGCACAATAAACATTTGCTTCAATTATGTTGCAAATAATTCTCTAACATAACTGTGGGCCAGATGTATCAATTATCTGGATAGCGATTACCTAATTGCGATTTTCTGCAAATCGCAATTAGGTAATCGCTATTTGAATGTATGAAACTCCAGGAGATACATTTAGTGATTGCCAACGGCTCCCAAATCAACCTACCTCATTAATATTCATGAAGTAGGTCATAATTTGCGATCCATTGTGAATGGCTACAATCACAGGGATGGGAGCCTGCTGGGCTCGGCAGACCACCATGTCTGTGATTGCTTTTAAATAAAGCCATCTTTTTTTTTTTTAATGCATTTAACAAAGACCCATGGGACCAATGTCTGCTCTTAAAAAATGTTCTCACATGCATTCACATAGGGGAAGGAGTCCTTTGGGAACCCCTTCCACTTTGCGAATGGGTTACCACCTATTTGAAGTAGGTGGTAAAATGCGAAAAACTTTGCAACCACATTTGAGGCCCAAAACATTTCTACATACCACTGTGATTCGGTATTAGGAAGGGACGCCCCTTCCAACTACCGAATCATTATGTAGTCACAATTCCAATTTGCGATTTGGTAACAAGTTACCAAATTGCATATTGGAATTCATACATGCCAAAATGCATTTTTAGCGATCGCAAACGGCCATTGGGCCGTTTGCGATCGCTAAAATGCTTGATATATCTGGCCCTCTATTTGTTATGTACAAAAATGAATAGAGACATTATACTTAATGGAGTCAGATTACAGAGGATACATCCAGCCACATTTGCTTGATGTCAAAAGTGTTATCATCAGGAAGTGGCCACTGAAGGTTTGGCTGAGACAGGTCCCGGTCTTTATAAAGTGTAAGTTGGTCAAACAGATCGGGGGGACAGTGGTATTTGCCCTTTCTGTTAATATGCTTAAATGTCTCTATCTCATTTGATAGTATTTTGCACATGTTTTCATAAAAGAAGAAGTTTGCTACTCCCAGTCTTTAGAATTTTACAGGTCCACCATATCAGTGATTCAATTACAACAATTTTAATATGTAAATTCAGGATATTGTGTCATGCTGTAGGGAAATTCTTGTCTGAGATTTCTGAATGGTTAGTCAATTTGGTATCTCATAGCTATAGATGTATATTCAGAGTGTTGAGGAACAATTTGTATATAATTTAGGTTTTTAAGTACTTGTGTATTGTACTATCACTTTTATGGTATATTCTAGAACATTAAGGGCCACATTAGGAGTTCAGCAGGTGGTTTGCACCATGCGCTGATCTTCCGACAAGGAGGTTGCTGCCACACTGGCTACCTCCCGTCTGAACCCATTAAGAGTTTCTTGCAGGGCTGGTGGGTGGAAACTGAGATTTCCACCCGCCAGTCTAGCGGGAAACACAAAGTAGCATTGTCTCTAGCTCGTAATCAAGTTGGTGGCAATGCTCTCACCACAGACAGTGAACATTGTGATGGTTCTGGGCCAAGTGCATGAGCAGTGCAGGCCCCCCCGTGGCCCCCTGCACCTGTTCTCTGCCAGCCTCTTCATGACGGTAAAACATCTGGCTGATTGCAATCTCCACCACCTCCAGGCCATTGGGGTCATGGATCCTGGTGGTGCTGGCGGTACTCCTAATGTGGCGGTCGTACCACCATAGCTGCGGCGGTCCTGACAACCACCGCAAGGCTAGTGGTCTTAAGACCTCCAGCCTTGTAATGAGGGCCTACGTGTGAATTGTGAAGGCTCCTTACTGTTTCTAACTCATATAATTGTACTTTGCACTTTTTTTATTTTTATAAAATAAGAGGAGAGTTATTGATCACTGTTATAATTTTACAGGCCTGTCGTATTAGTAATTAAACACAAACATCTTTAAAAGGTAACAAAAAGAGATTGTGCCATACTGATGGCAAATTCCTGTTCTTTGAAGTGCATATAGTTATAGATGTGTATTTACAGAGTGATGAGGGGCAATATATTTATTTATGACTGGCGTTCTAAGTATTATGATGTATCATCAATGTTATGGTATAACATATAATGTTTATTGTTTGTATTGCCTTATTGGCTTAATATCAAACTATTAAATACAATTTCAAACGTAATGAACTATTCAAGACATAATAATTACCATAGTGTGTTTACACCCTTCTTTCTATAACACTTAAAGCATTTAATTTTTTATGCAGCTTGTGTTGCTTTACGTGGGGGATGTTGCAATGTCAATTGATTTCCTTGACCCACACTTTGCTTCTAGGATCCTGGCCTTGTTTCTTTATGGCCTCACAAAGCAAGGCTTTTGACCATCTTGAAATGGCAAATTGTCTTTGAGTGAACAATATGAAAGTGCATTTTTTCAAAATAACTTCTGAACTAAAAATATTTAATTAAATTGTGAAATATGTTTAGCATGCCCCAATTTTCAGGGCTAATCCCTGCTTTCAATGCTTTTTTTATGCTTGCACCCAGAGCACTGAATGAGCATTCCATGCAATGCAAGTCGCAGCTGAAAGAGTTTCCATTTAAAAATGGTCACTTTGATGGTGTAGGCATGGGTGTCTCAGAAGCCTTCTACTTTTCACCCACAACAGGCTGCTGAGTATCCCTTATGTGACCTTTGATGGCACTGTAAATATAGATTGCATGCTGTAATGTTGTAATTATTAACCTACTCTAGAAATATTCCTACGATGGTGCCATATGCTGTTTTATGCTTAGATTACATACTGGATCTGCTTCATGACAAAGGGCTAGTGCTCTGGCATGGTGCCATCTGCATCCAATTTATTACTTGCTCTAACATAATGGTTATTTTCTTTATATGATGCAGATGTTCTTGATAAAATGGTGCCCAGCTCAGGTGTAAATCCTGTACTTGCATAATACTGGTTACTGTTGACATTTGACTTTTGTCTGAGAAAGACTAGTATAACCTGTCTCCATCAAATAATAACCTCATTTACCATTGAAGCATTAATGCACTAATTTATTAAAACAACATTCAGCCAGCCTCTCATGCATTTATAGATACTTCCATACACTAACTCAGTTGTATGTCAGAAATATGATTTTGCATACATAGGGCCCTCATTCTGACCTTGGCGGGCGGCGGAGGCCGACCGCCAAAGTCCCGCCGTCAGGTTACCGTTCCGCGGTCGAAAGACCGCGGCGGTAATTCTGACTTTCCCGCTGGGCTGGCGGGCGGTCGCCTTCAGACCGCCAGCCAGCCCAGCGGGAAAGAGGCTTCCACGATGAAGCCGGCTCGGAATCGAGCCGGCGGAGTGGAAGCTGTGCGACGGGTGCAGTTGCACCCGTCGCGTATTTCACTGTCTGCGCAGCAGACAGTGAAATACATTTAGGGGCCCTCTTACGGGGGCCCCTGCAATGCCCATGCCAGTGGCATGGGCACTGCAGGGGCCCCCAGGGGCCCCGCGACCCCCCCTACCGCCATCCGGATCTCGGCGGTCCGACCGCCGGGATCTGGATGGCGGTAGGGGGGGTCGGAATCCCCGCGGCGGTGCAGCAAGCTGCGCCGCCGCGGAGGATTCAATGGGGCCGCGGTACACTGGCGGGACCCCGCCAGTGGTGCCGGTCCGACCGCGGCTTTACCGCCGCGGTCGGAATCCCCATTGGAGCACCGCCGGCCTGTCGGCGGTGCTCCCGCGGTCCTCCGCCCTGGCGGTCAAAGACCGCCAGGGTCAGAATGACCACCATAGTGTTCCCCTAAAAATGTTTAAAAAAAATATCTCCCCTTTTAGAACATATTTTATATTATGAACTTCACTGGGATAATATTTTTGCAAACAACATTTGGGAAACAATAGTTTATTCTGTGTAAGGTTTTGTATTTGGAGAAAATTGGTTGTTAGTAGCGGGATATGAAATTCTACACAAGCAACTCCCCTAGTCCTTGTTATGGTGAGCCACAAAAAGTCATTAAATTAACCTGTGCTTAACTCTCTGATAGCTTGGCAAAAACCAGTTTGACTTAATTTACAGGACATTTGTAAAGTATGTTTGCAGCACACCCACTGTAATCAATTGAAAATGCAACGGAAAGAAAATCCCACACCAATTTAGAAAAATTGCCTAAATTGTAATAAATGATTTGACACAAAATGGCAAAACTCAAATCAGTAGATCCAGAGTTATGCAATTTCAAAAGTTTCAGGTAAGTATAGCGACTAGAATCACAAAGTGCCACTTACGGCTATTTGGTTGTGCAAAACCAGTTGAAAGTCAGTGGTTTGGGGTGACTACAATGGAGTGCAGGCTGGATACAGGGACCAGATTAGTCCAGCTGAAAAATGTTACTGTCTAGAGTACAGAAAGAAGAGTTCCATTGTCTGTGGAGGAGGCCACAAAAGCAGGAAGAACATTGTGGATGGTTGTCATTGTAGCACAAAGAGAAGGTCTGCCATCATGGATGGTGTTCACTGTAGCACAAAGATCCTGTCAGGCATTGCAGATGGTTGTTGCTGAAGATTCACGTTAACGCTCACTGTGGGATTCGATGCTGTAGTGTGAATTGCAGATGTCGCTTTGTAATCATCACTGGCAGTCACTCTCCTTTAATGATCAGCACGGGCAGTAAGATATTCGTGTGAATTGATGTTTTCATGGCATGAAGACCCTAAAACCTCTTTAAGAAGGATCTCAAATGAGGCAATTCCCAGGGCCCAGGAGCTGAAAGACACCTCTTGGTGGTCAGAATCTCACTGCAGGAGAGGCCAGTTGCAGCAAGTCAGCTGAGCAGTTTTGAGAGGTCTTTGGAGCGTGTAGCTCAGAATAAGAGGTCAGTCAGATTACCCTTGGACGCACTTCAGCCAGTGATGATGGGTGCAGGTCCAGGCTTCATTCTCAGGCAGTAGGGAAGGCCTCAGGTAGTGGGGTAGTCCTCCGGTTGCAGGGCAGTACTTCTTTAGTATCCACAGGTTCTGGAGTGTGCGGAAGAGTGGGTCTGTGAGTCCTATTTTCATATCTGGTACCCTCTTTGAGGTGGGAGAAATTTCTGCAGTTTTTCTCCCACAGAGGTGTCTGACATTTCCTGCTATCCTGCTCTGGATTGAGTATGTCTTGGGGTACAATAGGCTAGTGTGAAGTCCTTTGTGAGCCCTTTGAATTGCAAGTGTCGTAGGTGACAGCCCTCCCCATCAATCCAGGATAGCCCATCCTGTCAACATCCAAACCCTCTATTGTGAAACTGTCTGGGAAGAAAACACAAAAGCCAGTTGCCAACTACATGTAGTCTTATGACACAGAACACAAGATGCAGACACCAAATGGTTAAGGCAAAAAAGTGGCTGATTTCTAAACGTGGCATTTTTTAATTATGTCTTTAAATATGACTTTACCATTGAATAGGATTAAATAGCAATTCCTAAGACAGCAAACCCGACTTTCCTACCTACTCCCAATAGACAGTTATCACTAATTAAATGCATTAAAGTAACCCAATGTTGTCATATGGGAGAAAGAGGCCTTGCAGTAGTGAAAAATGAAATTGACAGTTTTTCACTACCCTGTGATGTAAAACTTAGAAATATATGTCTAACGTTTTAAATACAAAAAACCTTCCCTAGGGGCTGTTTGGAGCCTAGCCCAGGGCTGACTTATATGTCTAAAAAAGTGAGGTTTAGGCCTGGTAAAAGTTGTATTTTGCCAGGTTGCAATGGCAGTTCAAAATGGCACAAACAGGCTAGAATGGCAGTCCTGAGACTTGTTTAAAAAGGTACTTGAGTTGGTGGCACAATCTGTGCTGCAGACCCGCTAGTAGCATTTTGTTTACTGGCCCTTGGTATAGGGTATACCACTTTACTAGGGACTTTCAAGTAAATTGAATGTGCCAATTGGGTGCAAGTCAATTTTACTATGCTTAAAGGAGAGGGCATGTGCACTAGCACTGGTTAGCAATGGTCCTAAAGTCCTAAAGCAAACAAAAACAAATTAAGAAAAATAGAAGTGGTAAAGGCAAAAAGGTTGGGGTAATCAAGCAGACAGGGCTAGGTCCACAATTCAAGAACCACAACCCCCTAAACCATTGACTTTCGTTCATGTGCACGTACAACATTCTTAGTCCAGGTAAAACACTTTCACATATTAAATAGCCAGAACTATTGCCTTTACTCATGCTTTTCTTAAACATTGTTAGATATAAATATATTTATCATTAACTCCTTCTATTGATGGGAGAGATTAGCATATATAGCTATTCTGCTTTAGGTACAAACCTAAAATAACTGATAAAACCCCACCAAAAGAGAAACAGCACTTATCAGTGTAAACAGATAAACACTGATAAACACCTCCACAATCAAAAATGCCACAAAAGGAAAGGAAAAAGAGCGAATTAGCTATTTTTATTTGATTTTGAAGAGCCAACACAATGTAACTTTAAGGTAGCAGCAAGAAGGACTGGTCTAGGATTGTTCTGCTTGAGATTTCTGTTTCTGGATGTTGCTAAAATCTTACTTCTTCTTTATTTTATTGCTTCCTGTTTTGTGTGATTGGATTAAAGGTACGAGAGTTAATACTGTTGTTAAGGTCTGATCGAATTATTGTATAAAGAGTAAATAATATGAGAATACTCATATTTGATCTTTTGACAGTGTTTAGTTCTTTCATTGATTGGTAAAATGTCTGAATTATAAGAATTTGGCCAATATGTATCTTCATATTTCCCCAAAGGCACAGTATGCATGAAATTCTTTGGTAAATCAGCTCCCTTTTCTAACAGTATTGGTAGCAGGGCACGGGTCAAACACCCAAAGCTTTAAACATTCAGCGCAAGGTGTAGAGACAGGTAACTGTGAAAAGAATGCTGCCAACATGCACATGGAATATTGATGATAACAAGACAGAAGTCTTTCCACATACCAACAACATAGCTGAAAAGTGTCAGATTTGTATGCTTGATACATTCCGCTAATACTGTATGGTTACCCAATTGCACTGTACTGGTGGGGTTTCTGACTACATAGTTACAATTTTAACAGCAATATTTCAAGTCCCAGCTTGCAATGTGATGTCTTTTAGGAGCTCAGGAGTGACGCAAAGTGTGACATTTGGCATGAGAACAGCTGCACCACCTTATTGTAGTTTCTAAGTCTAGAGGCAACAAGAATAACTGCATCAAACAACTCATTAGGGCGTTGGAGATTTTAAAAGTGGCGAACAAGTGAATGTTTTTTTTCTTTATAATTCCTTTAGAATTTGATTAAGAAGCAGTTGGCTTGAACAAAGTAAAATTCATTGCTGGTGTTTAAACATCCAGTCAGTGCTGGAAAGTAGGGGGGAGTCTCCCCAGGCCCCAGTTTAGGCAGCTATTTCTTTGCTCGATCAGGGATATGCCTGACCCATGCAAACATGCTAAATTTGTCCTGGTGTCATTTTCCGACACTGTAACATAATTCAGCAGTGGCTGCATGTTGTCTACTTTGGGTTCAGATACATGTCAAAAGCAGTAGCCTACTTACCAATAAAAATAAAATACAAATCAGTGTTCTGCATGTTACATGAAGTGCTTTGCGACAGGTACATTAACTTTTTCTGCTTCCCTATGAGTCAAAACTGTGACTGGGCAAACCTCAAAGATCGTCAAGAACTATGTTATCCTCTGGAGTTATCTTACCATTATTATAACCTCCTTTGCTTGCCACATAGTGATCTCTGTAGCAGGTGTCTCAACCTTGTGAGATATTTTAAAATGCAACCACAATGTGATCAGTTAAGTAGTCTAGAAAAGACTTACTGCTGCATATGTCCATGTAGCCAATTTTGTTTCAGCAGATCTTTTTTAAAATAAATATGTATGCTGAAACTCAGACTCTGCAATTCAGGCTCCATCCCTGGTGACTCCACCCCCTTCCACTGTCATACTTTGACCCACAATTTATGGGTTGTGGAGTATTTTCTTTTTCAATTCTAGCATTGTATCCAGCTATTGCAAGACAATACCTGCAGATAAAGTTTTTGCAAATGTGCCCTAGGACATGTTTGTCTTGATCGATTTCCAGTGTATGAAAGTAATTTCTTGCCAGAAGGCCTATTTGTTAGGTCAAATACTTTGACTGTGGATTAAACCATAAAACTGGGGTCCACTGACTGGACAATGTCCATCACATCACCGGCCACGTGAGTGGACCAGACAGTGTTTTGTTGAATCATACTTATTCTAATAATTACCTGCTAGCATTTGCTGTGCTGCTGGTGCATTTTAGTCCTAAACCACAGCTCTCTCTATTGATAATTCATGGACCTATTTGATTGCTTCTTGTGAAGCTCAGGTTTCAGCATGGGAAATAATTCACTCACTCAAATAAGTCTATAATTATAACATACAATTATACATTAGTAGATGCCCATTACAGGGTTGCTTTCTGTGGAGAGTTTCCAGCTGACATCAAATAGACAATGGAAGCAAAGCTTGAGTTGTCCACGATGTCACCTAGAATCCTGAGGTGGAAAAGCATATTTTATGACAACTGCCAAACTGTAATTTTATATTGTGCATTGTCACCACATCCTTTCCTGCTGTCCTGCTGAATGTATTTTCAGCTGTGGTCAAAACGAGTTAGGGGTACTTTATACACAATCGGTTGCATCACCTTCACCTCCTTTTCCCAAAATGTACTTTAAACATAATATTTATCTGGATACCTGCCATCTATCCCAGCGCCCTCATTAGTGCCTTGCTTCCCACAAATGCATGGAATAAGCTTGATTTCCTGCCACTCCTTCAGACTACCCTTGGTGATCTCCCCTCTACCAAATACATGTAGTAAACCTCCCAACCTTCCACACCACCCAGGAAAATGCCCTCCCTCGTTCAATCCCAATATTTCTGTTTAAAAAAAAAGCAGAAGGTGTATTGACAAACTTGCATCATCAACCTTTTTATTTCCCATCCCATCGTTGTTGGTGCATTGTTTTCTTTCAGAGAGCCAGAGCTGTCACACAGTAGCCTGGAGTTCCCATGCCTGAAACTGACAGTGGTGACTGTGGTTGAAATTACAACACTTCTCATGGGCTACAAAGACCTGAGAAAGCCAGGCGAAATAATGGGACATGAAATAATATTCCACTGCCTCCGTCAGGTCTCTCTCAGCATCCACTTAAGTACTTGTCTCACATTAGAACAGTGAATAAACAGGTTTCCAAACCTGTGCCCTTAAAAGGTTTTCTACAGAAACCATTCCTAACAATAATATTACATATAGTTTGTAGTTTTCCATAATCCACCAAAAGGACATTAATTAACTAGGATCCAGTTGAGGGCCAAAAATAGGCCAAATAGAACCTAAATAACAGCCCTATGACTCTGTTTCTATATTTACAAGCCCCATGTGTCACCGGCGCCTCACTTTTTGTGACACACTGGTGGAGCATACTGCAGACCCATATCTACAAGGCCATGTAAAACCACTCTGCATGGCTTTTCATGATGTCGTAGATATAGTGCGCGGCAGTGCAGCACAAGTCACTGTGTTGCCCTGCATTGCTTCTGGGAGGCATACTATGGGTGTTGGATTGGGTGTTCCCACACAACACCCATTGGTTTTGATGCATTCCCAAATTTACAAGAATCTGTAAACCTGGGAATGCATCAAAACTCTATGCCTCCCCAGGGAAGGCACAATGATGAGAAATGTCTTCATTTCTCCTTGTTGTTTCCTCTTTCTATGTGTGCTGCATTCTGCAGCACACATAGAAAGAGGATAATGCCTCTCTAGGTTGCTTTTGTGCAGGAAGATATCCCTTCCTACACAAAACAATCCTGCCAACAACGCAGATACCCTTTATTAGAAATAGGGTCTTTGGTCTCCTCCCTCTACTCTATCACAGATGGTTCATCAGGATATGCAGGCTACACCCCAGCTCCCTTTGTCTCACTGTCTAGAGGGGATTCACAAAAAGCCCAGGCTGTCAAACGGACCCAGACAGGGAATCCACAAACAGGCACAGAATAGTAAAAGCAAGAAAATGCCTACTTTCTAAAAGTGACATTTTCAAACTAACTATCTAAAAGCCAACTTCACTAAAAGATCTATTTTTAAATTGTGAGTTGAGACCCCAAACTCCATATTTCTATTTCCTCTCAAAAGAAGCTGCACTTTAATAATATTAAAGGCAGCCCCATGCTAAGCTATGAGAGAGATAGGCCTTACAACAGTGAAGACTGAATATAGCAGTATTTCACTGTTAGGACATGTAACACACATCAGTATATGTCCTACCTTTAACATACACTGCACCCTGCCAATGGGGCTACCTAGGGCCTACCTTAGGGGTGCCGTACATGTATAAAAAGGGAAAGTTTAGGCCTGACAAGTGGGTAGTCGAATTGGCAGTTTACAACTGCACACACAGACACTGCAGTGGCAGGTCTGAGCCATGTTTATAGGGCTACTAAGGTGGGTGGCACAACCGGTGCTGCAGGCCCAATAGATAAAATATGCCAATCATGGATAAGCCAATTACACATACAATTTACATAGGGCACTTGCACATTAGCACTGGATAGCAGTGGTAAAGTGCCCAGTGTATCAAAAACAGAGTTCAGCACACATCAAAAACCTGGGAAGCAGAGGCAAAACTTTAGGGGAGACCACACCAATGATTCCAAGACTAACAACATGTAACCAGGCAAGCCCCCTTAACCTAGCTGCACTGCAACTGCTTTATCTTAAAAATCGGACTCTGACCATAAATACTCTCACTTCAGTTACCATGAAATGATTGTGAGTGAGAAAAAACAGAAGTACAAAAGCAAAGACAATCATGATGAACTAAATGAGCAGAACATATTTGCGACAGTCCTCTTAACAGTGAATAGTGTGTCTTTCTTCTGCAGTGTGTAGTAAGAATGGAGAGCACATTTTGTTTGACTATAGAAGCCTCATACATGGGCACGTGATTCTTGTGACTTTCTTATTAATAAACATTTAAGTGGAGCACATGCATTTCAGGGTGATCTTGACAATGACAGGATGCCAATGAAGTGTCCTTAGCATTGGGTTTATGGAGTCTCTGAATTTCTTTCCAGTAATCAAAATGAATACTCTAGTTGCATGACTGTTGACACTGAGGTTAGGTTTGATGGTTTATCCTGGAATGGGTAGCAAATTAAAGATGTTGAAGTGGCTGGTGGTTCTTTTGCTGCTGGGAAACATCAGCTCTGTTTTATGAAAATTGTTAATTGTAGCTAAGTCTTGGTCATCAATACTAAGATAGAAAATAGAAGGCTCAGGAATGAATTACCTTTGTTCATGCATATATGTAGTTGGATATCATGGATACAGGTGTGGGACGGGAAGTTATTGCTAATGGATATCGGGATCAGAAAGCATTAGATTGCTTGCAAAGACTGAGCTCAATACGTGAATTTTAGAAGTCTGCATTAGATCTAGCAGTGCTTTGGTAGGTAGAGTTGCAATGTAAGTTGAATTGTCTCTGAGACTCACACTACTTAAGAAAGAGAGAGTAGGGTCTTGTCATGCCTCAGGTCACAAGCTACTCTCAGCTAAAATAGCAAAAAAGGAGCACCTCTCATTTATCTTCTACTACCACGTCATGTGGTGTATTTTAATAAAGATGGCCTCTATTACATGGAAGCAGCAGGTCAAAATTGGTTCATTAGATTGTGGTGGAAACTATTATTTGAATGTGAATTACTACATTTTTATAGGAGGATCAATGTTTTTTGGAGGTGACAAAGGGCTGTTGTTCTTGCTGAGGTAGAAGTTGGCAGTGAACCTTTAGAGGTAGGATGCCAAAGCTCCCTCTTAGAGTTATTGGTATTCCTATTAAGCTTTTATTGTTGTTACTTTAATGTGGAGCTGTAAAGTGTTGGTGATTATTGATGAGGGTGGAAGAGAATGTGGTATACCATGGAAATACGTCTTTGGTTGTTCACATCAATGTCTCACATATCCAAGTAGATCCGGTGATGTACTGTTGTATTTCCAAGAAACTTTGAAAATTCTACATTGCTAAGTTAAACATCTCAGTTAGTGTGAAATGTTTTGCAAAACAATTCCTATAAATTCCTGTGGCTTTTTGAGACTTGTAACAGTTATATGAATGTATGTACCTTGCCATATTCTGCCTTTACGATAGTCCTGAGGGCATATTCCAAAGGAGTTTGGGTTTTTTATCCATTGACCTATCTTGTAAGAAACTTTAGAGGTCATTATGGGGAAAGCAATGTATGAGCTCCTAAAAAATTAAGTAGTCTAGGGCCAGATGTATCAAGCTCCCGGTTTGCATTTCTTAAATAGCAAATTTTAAGAATCGCTATTTAAGAAATGCAAAATGGGATGTATCAAAATTTGGAGTCGGTATAGCGATTTTTTTAAAATTTAGAACACAATTTGCAAAAAAAAGAGCGAATCGGAATTTGAAAGTCACAAATTGCGAAAACGGCAAACCAGAACAGTCTGATGACATTACAACCAGGAAGTGAGTCAACCCCTGCTGTTCCCCGGAGCCACATCCACAGGAGCAGGCAGAGAGACACTGTCCAGCACCAAGGAGGCAGTCTTGAGAGCCAGCCAAGACCAAACAGCAACATGGCCACTGATGAAAATATGAGGGAAAAAGGAGACAGGAAGCGCAAGCTCAAATTCAGTGGGCAGGAATTGGAGGTGCTCACTGAGGAGGTGGTCAGGAACCACAACAGACTTTTTGGGAAGAACTCACTCCAGGGACCTGAAAGTGAGAAGAGGAAACTGTGGTCAGACATCCAGACCAAAATATGCGCAGTGGGTGTTGCACAGTGCTCTGTGAGGAGATACGCAAGCAATGGGGTTACTTGTGTTCCCGTGCCAAAGAGAAGGTAGCCAGCAGGCTAAAGGAGGCAAGGAACACCGGAGGAGGAGGACCACCCACCCAGACACCGTACATACCAATGGAAGACATGGTGAAGTCCACACTTCTTCCTGAAGCTGTCAGTGTTGTCAATGACATTGACACCTCAGGGGCACCCAGCAGCAGCAAAGGTAAGGGCAGTAATGATGTGTATCCCCATAGGTGCATATACAAATGCCCCCTAGAAACTATATATTAGCACGATGCAGTGTGATAAGTAGTCCATGCCACATATTACATACAACGCAACAATGCCTTATGGGAGTGGAAGTCAACACCCCTAAACTGAAAATATCACATAAATATCAAGATAGTGATCAGCCAAATAGAGAAACAACACAAACTACTCATAGTGATACGATGTTAGTGTACATTTAATACTACTGTGCAACATTTTGTGAAATATAAAAAAATTACATGCTACACATTGTCGTTGTAGATGTCGTGGGCCCTCCTGCAGCAGAAGGTGGAAATGTGGGGGATAGCGAAACACAGCCACAGACCGACCCAAACACCAGTGAGTCAGTCCTTCATTATTGCACCAACTAGACGCAGGGCAAGAGTGTTATCTCTCCCAAAGTATAACCTGGACTCAGATGAAATGCCGGATAAAGTACCCACACCTCCCCTAGAGGCTAGATTCACAGGAAGACAGCAGTCCCTGCCCCAGCATCAGTCCACTCCCCTCAGGAGGTGTCACAATGCAGGCAGACAGTGCACTGATGAAGGAGAGGGCCCATCACTCTTTGGCGGCCTTGAAGCTTCCATGCTGAAAGTGGAGCGCCTGCAATGCAAACACATGAGGTCAATGCACAGGCAGTTGGTGTCTCACAATGACAACATGGGTGTACTGCACAAGCAGCTGGAGTCTCTGAATGAAAACATGTGCACGCTGCATGAGGGACAGCAAACAGCAGCAGAAAACACAAAGGAGATGACAAATGCCATTAGGGAACTCTCCACTGTGATTCAGCAGGAGTGTGTCAGCCACTGTAGGCACCATCACCAATTTATGGGCAGGTTGGATGGGTTATGCAAATCAGTCAATTGGTTCGCTACCTCAACCGCCTTGATATCAAGACGTGCTGTGGGCATACAGGCGGAGATAGCACATTGCAGTCGACGTTGCACAGGATTGGTGCAAATCACCAATGTTCTAGATACAATACAGACAGCATGGAGTGCTACAAACAGTGAACTGGGTGGTGGGGATAGTGAGGAGCTCTCTAACCTCAGCAGTCTCACAGCTCCTTTGATGGATCCTAGGCATCTCAGTACCAGACACAGTACTGGCTTTGAACCAGCTACAAGAGGTGCCAGCGAGGCCACTGAGCACTCAAGTGGAGTGCGTAGACCTAGGAAGTGATACTATGATGCCAATAGTGTGACAATGTTACTCGCACCTGTTTGTCTATAGTGCATAGCTATGTCCTATACACACATACGTTATCTAAAGTCAAGGTAATAAAGATGCTACATACAGCAATACATATCATAGACGTATTATTATCATTACTTACATCAGAAATGGTTGTGCATGATGTCAGCACGTCTTTGTCTGCCCTCTACTGCACTGCTCCTGCCTACTGGGTGAAGGGGTGGTAAGGGATCACCATCCTCATCTGAGTCTGGTTCGGTGGGTTCCACAGGTATGCCCCTTGTTGTTGCAATGTACCACATGCAGCCACAATTTTGCAGGTTGTTTCAGGGCTGTATTGTAGTGCACCACCAGTCTTGTGGATGCATCTGAAGCAGCTCTTCAACTGCGGGTTGTCCTGTGAGCAGAATTGTACCTTCTCTCGGCTGGCATTGCAGGACTCAGACAGGGCATCAGTATGAAGGACCGCATGGCGTAGGCACGTTCTCCTGGAATGAGATGAGTAAAATGAGTACATGTTATATGTTACGTCACTTTTACATCAATGCAACATTGTCAACTATTACATTACCCAGTAGATATCCTTCACCAAACTCCCCAGCTAGTAGTCTTGTGTAAATTCCACTGTGCCGCAAAATGTAGGAGTCATATGTGCTACCTGGATATCTGGCCACAAGATCGGTTATGATGTTGGAGGCATTGCTAATTACTTGTATGTTCATGGAATGTGGAATTTTACAGTTCCGATAAACATACTTATTGGCCGATGGTGGACAGATAGCTTCATGTGTCCCATCTATGGCACCTATGACATGTGGGAATCAGGCAATCTGGTAGAAATCAAAATTTGTCTGTAGTAATTTCTGTGAGGTGTTGGGGAATCTTATGTGCTGTTGAATTTTGCTCAGCATGGCATTGAGAAATGCAATGAAAAATCTTGAGAGGGCACTCAGTGAGATCCCTCCTGCTGCTGCTATAACCCCTTGATAGCTCCCTGAGGCTTATAGGTGCAGGGAGTATAATACCTGCACATGGGTGGGTATACTGTTGGTCCTGTGTGTGGTGCGCTGCAATATGGGTTGTAGATCAGCTATCAGGTCAAGTATTATGGCTGAGCTTAACCTGTACTTCTCATATATGTCCTCCTCTGTCTGGTCAAAAAGGGTTATGCACACTCTAAAAATGTGCCCCTGTCTCCTCCTCCCTCTCCTTAAACCTGCCAGGATCCTCATCCTCCTCGCCATCACGTAGAGTGCGGCCATTGTGGGAAAGGGGCTGGGTCATTCCGGGCCTCCTTATCGGTTGCACCTGGTTACCACCTGATTTCAATTTGTGGTAAATTTTATGTGCAAAAAAGCCATTCTGTGAATTTTTGTTATTTGTGATTTTTTTATGCATAACACTGCGAGACGGAATTTGCGTGTCACAATCTGCGTATCGCAAATAGCGACATTAATTTGCAGATCGCTATCTAGGTCACAATTTGCGTTACGCAGATGGCAATTCGCTAAATCATGTCACTATTTGCGATACGCAGATTGCGACAGGCAAATTCATGTTGCAGTCGCAAGGAATCGCTATTTTAACGATTCCTTATATTTGCACCGTGGATGCCTTGCATACATAGTGAAAGGCATTTTTGCATCCGCAAACGGACGAATTTAGCAAATCGCTCCGTTTGCGAATGCAGAATTGCTTGATACATCTGGCCCCTAATCCCTAATAGAAAAGTTGGTTTCAGAGGGAACATGTGGGCTTACCCCTGGTGGGTGTGGTTCAAAGCAACATGCCTCCCTCTTAAAAACACATGTGAAACGTACTTTATCAGCAACAAATCAACATTAAACTTGATAGGTAAAAACAGTAACAATGCAAGACAAACATAATTAAAATAAATAAAATGTAGGTAACAACTCAATGACTAAAAGGGATTCACTAGTTATGAATTTCTAAAATAAAAATGTAAAAGAAAAACCATGGAAGGCAAAAGTCAATGTTGTTTTACTAGGCTGCATGACAAGGTGCTAGGCGTCTTTTCAAGTGTGATGGAGCACAAGCATTGTAAAGCCTAGTGATTCACCCTGGTCCACAGTTTACAGGACAGAGAATTTAGCGGGTGGCCTGGCACCAGGGACAATATTATCAAAAAGGCCCAGGGGTTCAAGTAGTGTGTGTAGTTGCTTTTTGCACCAGTGGAGCTCTTTGGTATTGCAGACGGGACAACAGATACTTACATGGCAGTTTCTGTGATATAGATCATGTTGGCACATGTAGCATTGGCGTGGTCTCAAAGTGGCATTACCTCATTTTCATGGGGTTTGATTCCATGCAGTTGAGGAAACACTTCGCCTTTGCCCCTGAGTCTGAAATATGGTGCGGGCAAAGGCAAGCAATATGTCATGGGGTGCCTTGACAGCACAATATTGATGTTCATAGTGAGTCACTGAGGGCGTCTGAGAGAAAGGTGATCCCACAGAACCCCGGACACCCCGCTGCAGGTGGATGCAGTTACACACTGCACCACGTACAAGGGTATATCTGTCCCCTTACCAAATGCAGTCTAGGTTTCCACTTGCAAACTGCAAGATTGCCCAGTAGCTTCAAACAGTCATTCCGCTTTTAACTGATGTGCTGCCCACAGGGCAGGAGTGAGTTCTAAACTGGGTTGAAGACATTTAGGGTGCACTGTCCCAGTCAGCATCATGTGAATCCAGTCAAAGGAGCACCAAGTTACAAACCAGGGCAGTGTGCCTTAAATGTAATATATGCCCATATGATTTAAGCTAGATAGACTTAAAATCCATAGCTGCTGATGTTCTTTCACTTCTTGCAAGCTACAACAGAGGCAGCCCTGCCACGTAAGAACCTGGGCTATATCACTATACTTAAAACAGTGGTTCTTATCTGTGATACACATATATTTTTGACAAAAAACACGTAATGGCATCAATTTGCAGCAGAACAGAGCTCTGAGTGAGCGCTGAGTTTAAACTCAGCAGCGCTTCCTCCCTATTTTGCTATGGAAGGCTTCTGTGTTTCGCGTATTCAGCAAAGCTTATTCTCTTAATGTCGTATACGCTTCATAGATCAAGCTACTATGCAACCAAAAATATTTATAAAGCAATGAGCAGGAATTCAAGACTTTTTGTGTATATTGCAAGCCCGCAGTGGAGGTTTTGTAAGGCAGAGCTATTTTGGAGATTTACCCAAGTTATCTGATGACAACTGACTGCCAACTCTGATTTAGTTTTACCAAGGGGGTGCAAATTCCCCGCTTGTAAATAGAATCTTACTTTTTCACACTTTGGTAGGTCCACTTGGTGTTTTAAAAAAAAAAATTATTATAAGGTGTCCCTTTAATAGTGGTTCTGTCCTGATGAAACCGCACAGGATCGAAACGTCGTCGGCTAGGCGTTAACAGACTTAAGGAACTTGCCTTGGAGAATGGTGGCATAGGAATGGATTACTGTATTTGAGTCTTTTTACGGATGTTTGTTGGAAACCTGCTTTGGTATGTGCATCATATTGTTGGACCTGGCCCTTTTACAGGGTCTTTCCACAGACTTTTTGCTTTTTGCCTCCTTATTTTTCTGACTTTTGTTGGCTGACGTTTTGACTCTGAGCACTTTTTCACTGCTAACCAGTGCTAAAGTGCATGTGCTCTCTCTTACAAATTTGATTGGATTATACTTGATTGGCATATTTAATTTACCTATAAGTCCCATGTAAAGTGGTATCCCTATACCCAGGGCCTGTAAATTAAATGCTACTAGTGGGCCTGCAGAGCTGCTTGCACCACCCACTGAAGTAGCCTGTCAAACCTATCTAAGGCCTGCTAGCACAGAGACTTGGCATCTAAAATTACTTGCCAGGCCCAGAACTCCCCTTTTACTACATGTAAGTCACCCCTAAGGTACGCCACGCCCTAGCTGCCCTTGGGGCAGGGTGCCATGTATGTAGAAGGAAGGACATGAGCCATGTAGCGTGGCCTGTCCTGGTAGTGACTAACGGCCGAACTTGGTGTCTCACTGCTGTGAGTGCTGCCTCCTCATAGGATTGCATTGGAAATGCCCTGCCTTATGTGTAAAGGGTATTGTCTGATTTATGAGGGGTAGCGTAGGCATGTCTGTTATGGTTGTGATAGTGGTGAGAAATGCTGCTTACTGGTGTAGGTGTATTTTTTATTACTATCACAGAAATTCCACTTCTATAAAGTGTGCATTTATCTGTGTTTATGACTTTGGGGTTTTGCAGCTTGTCTCCAATCCACGTCTGGGCAGACTGACAGTTGGGGCTTTGTGCATACTTCTCAGACAGCCTCAACACAGGGAGGGTGGAGGTGACACAGAGGTGCATCTACATATTGTAAAGCCTTCCTGGGCTGAGAGAAGGGAGAGGCGGGGCACACCTGCATTTGTAAAGGCTGTGCCCTGGCCTCACACAATAGGGTCATTAACCCCCCACTGATGTTTGGAGCCTGTGCTGAAAGGAGAGAGGGGGCACTCCCAGTACCAGTTGTAACTGGCTGGAACCTCCTCTCCCTACCATTGTAAGACACACTGTAAACCAAGTATAAGTACAGGGGAATTTTCCCCACAATTTCAACTCTCTTGGAACTTGAAACTGGATACAGAACGCTGATGAAGGGACTCACCAGGAAACCACCTTGGACTGCTGCTGTTGTGCTGACCTGTGACCTGCCCGGTCAATAGGAGGAACTGCCACCATCTGCACCCCTTGTGCTGGCCTGTACTGGGTCCACCAGTTCTGTACCTTTTCTTGGCTGTATTGTTCCCAGGGGCAGGGTGCTGTGGCCCCTGACCCCTGCCACAATCTCCACAGCTGGGTCTGTAGTGCTTGGGAACCGCGCTCTTTCTGGACCTACTGCAGAGGGGTCACCACCGCAGCCCGGGCTTTAGCTTTGCCCTAAGCGCTCTGAAAAGCGATTTACTTCTACCCAAGAACACCGCCGCAGCCCGGGTCTACAACTTACTTTAGCGCTTTGAAAAGCGCTTTATTTTATTTCCCGGATCACCGCCGCAGCCGGGTTCACTAATTAACTTGGAGCACGGGGATCGCGCTCATCTCAGTGGCCCTGGGCACACCAACAAAGGAATCGGAGCAAGCATGCTCCTCTTGGCGCCCCGAGGCACCTCCCGCTTCTGGGAGTGCCCCCGGGGCACCAGCCGCCTTCAGTTCTACAGGAAGCCTCCTGGCGGCTCGGGAGCAGCTTCCCTCACTCGCGCACCACATCGGGTGCGGGCGAGTGTTTCCTCGAGCCCCCGGAGGGGTCCGAGTTTCCTTTCGCAGTTGAGGCAGGACTCTGGGAAGGTCCGGGGAGCGCCCCCCTTCCCTGGTCGCAGCGCAAGGAGCGGGATGCTCCTGCTCTTGGGCATTTTGTTCTCCACTGAAATCGGGAAGGGAGACCTCGACGAAGGGCCCTTCCCGCCTTTGCCCACCTAGTTATTGCTGGCCCCCCCCCCACGGACAGGCTGTGAGGAGGCCGAGGCAGGCCCTCAGCCAGGACATAGGCCCCCAGAGGGGCCCGTTCACGAGGAGAGGGCGCCGACCGCCCCTCTCCCCCAGGAGCATTGCGTGGCCCCTGTTGTGCACGCAGGAGCGCCGGGGGTCCCCTCTTGCTTGTCTAGGCACTGGGAGTGCCTCTACTACAGAAACAGGTACTTTTCAGGGAATCTAGGCTCTAGAAGCCTAGTACAGACTTATAGATGTTTTAGGTTTCATACCGGTTTACTGTTCCTACATATATGTGCTAATGTTCCTTTTTATGGGCATGTCTAGCTGATATGTATTTATATGACTTGTGATATATTCTCTAATGTTCCTTTTATGGGTATTTAGGAATTGTTCATGACAAGTGCATATATCTTTTGCTATAATTCCTGACTACTGCTTATGTTGCAGAATCCTGAGTACTTACGTATGCTAATGTGACAACTGCATATTCTTACAGAGTATTAGTAACTTGTGTAACATTCTGACAACTGCTAAGGTAGCAGGGTAATACTTACGTATAATGTTGGTCTAATTATGTTTTGTGCAATACAGATTATTTTTACATAGCTCAGTGTTGTGTTTACTTTGTGGTGTACATTTTGCGTCACGTGTGTTGTGTGTGTTGTGCAAACGCTTTACACATTGCCTCTGGGATAGGCCTGGCTGCTCGTGCCAGGCTACCAAGGGGTGAGCAGGGGTTATCTTGGATGTTTAATTCCCTAGCCCTGACTAGAGTGGGTAGGTTCTGCCTGGCTGAGGTGCATACCCTAGCCAACCAGAAACCCCATTTCTAACACATATGACCTCTAATATATGTTGTAGGCTCCCTGTTTGTGGGACATGGTATAACTCTTTATGGATACCCTACATGTATAAATGTTTTTTAGGAGTGTTGTGTTTGTTTATGTGTACTTTGCGCCAACAGATGTGTTCAAAACTCTATCAGGGGCTTTAAATTATTCTTTGTATATGAGTGTGAAAGTTGCCTTTCTATCTGTATGTTCTGCTGCAAAGTGAATTGATGCCATTGTGCGTTTTTTTAATAAAAAATATAAGTGTATCACAAATACGAACCACAGTTTTAACTATATTTCTCTCTCCTTTGACACAAGGTTGATATCTTTTCTGACTAATGCTGCACGCTGATGTAAGGAAATGCACCCTTCTGGGTATTATTTTAATTTAATGAGACTGGAGTTACAGGTCACTTTTGTGTCTTGGCATTGGAAAATTTCGAAATAGTTTACAGTGCAAATGTTCTGTCCTCTAAAACAAGATGAAAGATTAGCAAATGTCAATTGGAATATTTATATTTTATGTAATGCCACATTTATATTGCAAAGAAAGTGCAACCATGGCATAAAAGTTCAATATTATACATGAGCAGCAACAGAGATTTGGACTATACACAGGAGTGACTTTAAAAACATTCAGAGAAGCCTTGAGTTGCTGTGAACCCATTTGAGACCAAAAGAAACTCAAGTGTTCACGTGAACAAGGGTATATGAACTTTAGCATAGAATAGCAGTTCACGTGAAACTCGTTTATCACAAATATATAATCGAGTAGTACTGAGACAGTCTACAATCTGTCCGGCATGAAACCATAATCCTCAAAACAACCAGTACCAAACTTGTCATATATATATATATCAAACAAGTACTTGTATTCATGGGTATCATCCAGAAACAAAAGTCTCATTAGTGACCAAATGAAATAGTGAAAATGTGCACCCCAAGTGAACCACACCACAATTTACAAAAAAGGTTCTTGTTATTGTACCAAAGGTTGGTGTAATAATACAGGGTCACAGACAGCCACCTTAGGTAATCATCCAAATGTGCACACAGGCCAAATTCCTATGTGAGATGAGGAATATAGGGGTCTGTCTTTTAACTGTTGATGGAGTTTCAACCCTAACACGGATACCAGGGCCCCGTCAGGACAAGAGATAACCTAAGCGCTTCGATGCCTCATTAGGGGTAGTAAGCGCTATATAAATACTATTACAATAAAATACAATACAACCTGGGGGTCTGATATAAGGAGATAAATTAGTAAAGTCCTCTTGATAATAATAGAAATAAAAAAGAATCATAATTGGGAGTGATGCGTACTGGTTGTACTGGTCTCTAATGTTGTTAGTCAGGGTAAGTGGATTCTCCTCCTGTTTAGTATTTACATCAGCTTCTTGCGAATTCCTTTTTTGGCACTAAAATTTAGCTTCTATGTCATTTGCACCTTTGGCCCAAGACTTATGCAGCTTGCTCCTGCTCAGGACTGCTCAGGATTTTTTCTAAATCCCAAGTGGTATTGTACAGACAACCAGTACGTATCTCTCTCCATTATGATTCTTTTTTATTTCTATTGTTATAGAGGTGACTTTACTAATTCACCTCTTTAGATCAGTCTACCAGGTTATCTCGTTTACTGATGAGGCCCTGGTATCCGTGTTAGGGTTGAAACGACGTCAACAGATTAGAAGAAATGCAGACCAGTTTGGTACTGGTTGTGTAGGGGATTCTGGACTTATGTCAGACAGATTGTATACTGACTCAATACTAATACTTCCTATCTGAATAATGATATGCAGGAATGCTCGCTTGATTATATATTTGTAATAAATGAGTTTCACGTGAACTGCAGTTCTATGTTTAAGTTGATTGCTGTGAGCAATGCTGACGCAAACATTCAGCAAAGCAAACTCATTTGACATGTTTAAAAGCTTTTATTTTGATATTAGCGACGACATCTGTAATTAAGACCTCCAGAGCTCAATTCAAAATAATAAAAGGTGAAGAATGCCTAATATACAGTTAGGGGTCTTATACAAAATATCTGTTCGCTATCAGTGCATTATGCTTTGGTAGCTCGTTCATGTAGTAGTGGTTCACTTGTGAACAAAAGTCACAATTGTCATAAATGGGGTAAAAAAATGCCCACAAAAGCATACATCTACTTTTGTAATATTTATCAAAGATGTAATTACGAAATATTACCAGGCATTCATGTTAGAGTCTTAAGTGCACATTATTGGTGGTGAAATTGAAAAGACTTGCTTAAACTCATCTCTGCTGAATATAAACATGTTGTTTTATTGATAATTAAAGCATTACTTTGTTGTTGTGAACAAAATACAATATACTAGATGTATACTAATAACGTATTTAGACATCCACGTTCTGAATCGAACCTAACAGCCAAAGGAAAGGCACAGTTCCTACATTTTCAGACGATTGGCTCCCAGGGTAAATTTCTGCAATTAATGGTAAATAGATATGTAAACTACGTAAATAATAAAATTAAAAACGACCATGTTCTAATTATCTGTTTTGTGTTGCCACAAGAAAGGTCATTGCTTAGATCACTGTGCAACAATCCAGATGTAGAGGTGTCTTCAAAGTAACTGTTATGCAAGAAAGAAGCCTCACATATAGGCACTAAAATATTCAAAGTGATGACAATAGTCTCCTAGACATTGTTAACATTTTGTTAGTACGGTGAATGTTAAGTCTGGATATGCTGATTTTAAGCCCTTGTTGTGATTAATTTGTTCTTATTGTCTGTCATTGAAGACTAACACACACCTAAGGCTTGATAGCATTGTGATGCGAAAATGTTTTAAAATATCGTTTTAAAATATTGCATAAATATATTTATCTGCATAATATAAAAGCACTGATGCTAATTCAGTGGTAAATATTTTTTTGCTAAATACGCTGAAAAGATTATTGTATTAACATTTGCTTCTCTCTGCCTGAAATCCTGGACAGTGATCAATTTAGCTCTGACCTGGCTCTTCCAGTAGCAGAAACTAACTCTATGATGAGATGTGAAACATCCTTTTGGGAGAAAATTGGCTTGTATGCTCATCGCAGGACATGGAGGAAGTAATTGCATACCAGCTACTGCTGGTTATCTTGAACTGTAGAGCGAGGTGGAGCATCATAAAGACCATGTCAACTGCTTGACATTTAATATGGTGATTACGTGCAAACCATCTACTGCTAGTTATCTTGACATGTACAGAGAGATGTAACATCACAAAGACTTTGTGCGGGCCTGGACCTTTGATATGCTCATAGTAAACAGAGCCTTGGTGTGCGGAAGGACTCAGAACATGCCTAGACTCATTTTCAGAATAATTTACTACATTTCAGTATGATAGCCCTATGTGAGAACTAAAAACTCCAAATAAACAATCATGTGCTCCCCTCTTCAAAAATCCATAGAGGACATTTCCTGGGATTCTTTATGGTAAAACAACAGGGAGTGCTGCAAAAGTAGGTTGGTTTAATTCTAGGAATTGTCTTTGCATTGGATTAAGGGATACTACAATGGCTGGCAAGTGTGCACTCAAAGAAAGACTTCCCAGCACCAGCACCTCAGAATAAAACTCGAAGAAGATCGGCACAAAAGAGCCATGATGCTGTAGTACCCTGGGGAAGAACTTAGACCTTCGATTCTGCTTCCCCCTCTACCCATGCTTAGGAAGTGCTTTTGAAGGGCCAGCCCAACTGTCCTTCTACTGCCTAAGAGAGGCAAAGGGATGGCATCTTGGAAGAAAGGCCTAAATACCACTTGTGACTAAGAACTCTGTTAAAGCTTTGACTGCAGAAAATGTTTGATCCTGCCTCTGTGTGTTGATTGTGGCAGGTGCATATACAGATCCCCAAGACTGTCTCAGATCTGTGGTAGGGAAGAAGTTATTCAGCAGATAACCTGACTATATTAGCTACTGTAGAAAGCAGGGATGGAGAGCCTCATCTCCCTCTGTGATCTGTGTCTGAAGCAATCCAGAAGCAGATTGAGAAGATTTTAATCAATTGAGAGTACCAGCCAAGAAGGTAACTCACCTTACCTATGACCTTCCTGTTTGTGAGAGGCAGAACAGTTTGCTGAAAGCTATTGTTTCTACAGTTTTGGTTTAGGAGTGGTTCTGGTGACTGCTTTTGGTTTGGTGCCTTTGTATAACTTTTATCATTTTAGTCTTGTTTTTAACTTGACTGATTATTTTCTTGATTTTATTGTGCTGGTGCGGCTGATATTTTAACACAGATTTGTTTGAGGAGAAGCCTGCTCATTTGTGTCCTCAATACCAATAGTTCAGCCGGTGTTTCTTCTTTCTTTCACCTACCATGGAATTTGACTGTTTAGGTCCTAAAATTCTGAATTTCATAGTTTGCACTCTATTTGTGTAGCTAATAATCCTCAATGGGGCAAGATTTGATGCTAAGTCAATTTGTGCTCCATAATTTTGGAACCTTATGTATCCATCATCTGACATAGCATCAAACATTGCCCTGAAATTCTCCAGTGTGGCAAAATGGAAATGTTGCCAGCCTGAAGTGCATCTTCATCAATGTAGTAATGTTTTACTCTTTTTCAGATTATTTTTGTTGTCATTTCGATTTTTGGTCCTGTACTATTGTCATTTCTACTTTTATACATTAAAGAAGTCACTAGTAAGTGTGATGTCCTGCCCACTGGGCATTATGTATGATTTATAAAAGTGGTAAAAGTAAACATTAATAGAAATATGCCTCTATAGGGAACGGCTGCAAGATGTTGTGTTTACTGCATAATTTTAATTCTTCTTTTCTATGAATAGGCCTTGTTGCTATTGAAAAATAATGTTCACAATTCCAGCCAAAAATTGTTAAAAACCTCATTCAAAGTTCCCTTTGATATTTATCAACAAACATATAGCTCAATGATGAAAGAAGAATTTGATAACTATATCAAAAAGGCAACCTTACAAAATCATACTTTTAACTGCCTTAAAGCTTTATCATTAATTCAACTCTTTGGCTTGCCAACAGATAGTGATTAATGCTTGATGACAGATGAAAATCTTTACTGGCAATGGAACAACAGGACTGATTCACAAAGAAGGAAAATCTGGAAGGAGTAAGAAATGATTACTCATCTAGAAGTCTGATAGCTGAGAGTGGACAGGAACAGATAGCCCTACAAAGAGCCAAAACGAAGGCTTGACTTTGACATTGGTATTTCAAGAATGAGTTTAAGAGACCAGGCCTTTGTATTAGGGATCTGGCTTAGGAACTAGTCTTTTCTATCAGTAAGAATTAAAACCTATTCCAGAGCAGCTAGATACTGACTCACAGCAGGCTGCACATCAAAGGATGATGAAAGCTCTGGACACAGAAGGTAGGGTCTAGACTTCTTTAACAGAGGCTTTTGTAATAATTTGCTGACAGGCAAAGTGGGAATGCTGTATAGTTAGACAGCCTGATCCTGAGTGGTAGTAATTCCTCAGGAATTGAAGTGGTCCATGGAATTTCACTAAACACTGGTTAGGATGAAAATGACACAATTCCACAGGCTCATGCAAACAATCCTGTACTTGAAAAATATTCACAAGTCACGTCTGTGCCTGTTTGTGAAGGGGAGGTAAATGCATCCTGCTCTCCACTTAAACCTGGGGACTGAAAGTGCTTCTGTCCTGTACTGTTTCAGGCACACAAAAAGCTGAAGCTGACAACACTGTTCCCGGTGTAGTCCTACTTAGAGAGAAATTTTGACTCTAGCAATCCTCCCTGGAAGTGTGAGAAATCGAGAAGGGCTCTGACCTCATGTTCTTTCATCTTCAAGAAATTGGAAAGTTTTGGATGTAGCAGGAAGCAGAGGCTGAGAGGTTATTCTTCCCCAGAAGAGTACAAGGAACACTGAAAGCACTTAAGTGTACTAGCCTGAAAGGTAACTGACTCTCCCCATCCCTTTCTGGCCTTTACGAGACAGTATAGTTTTCTAGTAACATTTCCTTGGTTTTGTCTTTGGTGCAAGTGTGTCTCTTGTGGTCACTCTTTGTAATGCATGTAGTCTAAAATTTGCTTTTATGACATCATTATTCAAAAAAAAATAAAAAAATCATAAATTTGATTCCCTTAATCCATCTGTTACAATTTGTCTATCAATTTGCTTTCAATTTGTTTTCTTTTGGGTTTTTTTCAAAATTGCTTTTGGGAATTTGATTGTGTTGTTTATTGGTTTCCATGTTGCTTAGTTATAAAAAAAGTATTATGTGTGTCTCTCGAGAAAAGACTACTGCTTGTTCCTTAGGTACTAGATGTTGACCATAGTTCTTAGTCATTGCTTTGGAAAAAGCATTTAGTCTGTCAAGATATTGTCTTGCTTTATTAAGTAGGCGCAGTAATCCTCTTCCAAATAAATATTTAATTTCTCATTCAAGTATCTGCAGCACCTTGTCCCAGTCCTGCAGCATTCACATGTTTTCTAAATTCCAACTTTGCATTATGAAGACAATCTTCCTCCTAGCTACTCCTACAGCTCCCCTTCATCAAGGTTTATTTTCCAGGAAATGATGACACAGGATAGCAGTGAACATTGTAATTTTCATTAAATATATTAATTAGAAAAGAACAGTTATAGTTTTACAATTTGGGGATGATTAAATACAAAAAATAATGTTTCAAAGAAAAATGTTTCCAGTCACTAACCAACCGCAAATACTGTGTTATAAAATTGAGGTTTACAAACCTTTGGTCAAAACCTGGGTGCGTTGCATCAGTGTTTTAATACCTTTACATTTCTTGAGCCTACCTATTGCAAGCACTGGCAAACTAGGAAAAACAATCAAAATGCAATGGCTACACCTAAGACAACAAAACAATAGTTAGGCACAATGGAGGCAAAGTGTCTAAGGATTCAATGGTATGCATACAGTAAAGATGTGCTCATCTCTTAGTCCGTGGTTAATGTTGGTTGGTCATCAAGGAATTAAACATCTCATGACCCCGGTGTTTATAGCATATCAAGGTCAGTCAGTCCACACCCGACTGAGGACCAACCTCAATGATAAAGAAAGAACAGATGGCCATCTTACCCACAGGGACAAACGGGTTGTGAACACAGGGCACAGGGAAACACTGCAAGAAACTCAGATACTTATCAATGTCCCTAGCTGATGTGAACACCAACCACTTTCTGAACCTCTTCATGAATGGGCAAAGGAGGGAAAAAGCAAACATAATTGGTGAAGGTATGTAGTATACTCACCTGGTACAGTCACCACTCAGCCTATTTTCACTTTCAAATGCTGGGTGATAATGGTATGATATAGCTCTCCGGTGGTCTCTGCTGAGTGGACAAGAGACATGCTAAGCATGTTTCTGACACCCTTTGGCAGGGTGTCTGCTCCCCGAAGGAAGGATCATGAGCAGGCCATACATGCATATTTCTAGCCTTGAGTAAAAGATCAGCACTCTATTAGGAAAGTACCACATAAGATTTGGTGACCATGGATAGAGTCCAGCTTATATTTCCAGTTCAAGGTAATTGTGAATCAGCCTTCTACCTTTCAAATTTAGTGCATATTGTAGGTCCTAAATTAAAACCAAAATGATTGGGGCTGACACTGCCTCCTCATCTGCGTTCATGAGAAGGGACTCCTTTGCCCTCGTCCAAGAATGTACTGTTGGAACTGGTTTCTATGACACCCATGGTAAGCACATCCTCTAGGGCGTTGTGTTTTGCCCTCAGACAGTAATCAAAATAAAGAGAAGTAAGAGCCAGAGAGGAAATGAGGGATGGCCAAACAATGCTGTTTCTGTGTGAACAGCATCCACCTTCCCTCTCGCTGTTGCCTTTTTACATAACAGCAAGCCCTGGAAATGCCAATAGAACCAGCCTTCACATACTTGTGTGATGGTTAACTTTTGTTTATTGTTTATTGCATATACTTGGTAAAAGAAAAAAAAAAAACTGCCATTGATTAACCATGGCTTCTATATGCCTGCAATACAAATTTTATATTGAAGTCATATGTAAATATGTTACTAGTTGTTGGAAATTAATATTTTTTGGGTGGTAGTTCCCCAGATTTTAGCCTTCTGTTGCTGAGCCCATTTTTGTTGGCCATTGGACTCAGCCCACTTTACTCCTGCAAACCAGTGATACTTTGTTTGTGCTTTCCATTATACACATGATAAAATAGGCATATACCTAACTGACACATTTAATTTACTGGTAAGATCCTTGTATACAGTACAACATATATCAAGGGCCTGTAAGTTAACAGCACTAATTGTGCCACCCACTTGGCATTGACGGTTCCCCTGTAAGAACACTCCTAGTTCTGAAAGATGAGAAGAAATGCCCTTCTGTCTGAGTCCTGAGGGAAGACTAGACCTGGTTGCCTTAAGCTCAGGACACCAGAATTGACCACAAGGGTCTGTTGGCTGACCTCCTGTTTGAGCTACAGAGACACAACTTGCTTCCAGAGGACTTTCCTGCAACTTCACGGTTGACGGGTTCCAACTGTACCTTTAATGGATCCTGCTGATGGCATCTGCTGGAGTAAGTCATGGCCCCTGAAGTATTGTCCTCCAGTTCTTGAACCCTTCGCTTGTGTCAAAGTGTACTCCTCCTAACATTTTCTTAAAGCAAGGATTTAGAAACTTTTTACCAACCTTTTGCTTCAAGAACTGACAGTGGACCAACACCACTCTGCCAAACTGATCCACTGAAGGTATGTCATTGTTGGGCCAGAGATTCAAGTTGCTTCTGCTACTTTGTTCTCTGCAACAGCAATTCCCGTCTAGCTGGCCAAGTTATTCATCCTTGTGGAGCCTGTGGACTAAATCCAGAGGTAAAACTTTTCACCAGTTTCCTGTATCTGACCCCCAATCCATCATAGTAGACCTGAACTTTTGACTTTGTCGCAGTCTACCATGACCAGATAACCACAGTTGGTGCTAAACGCTTTTTGTCACTATTTTGAGCCTTACATATTTAAAAAATCATATCTTTGGTTCTACTGATTGATTTTTTGTTGTTTTGGTGTCATTTAATTTAATATAATAGTCTCTATTTTTTAAGTTTGTTTGGGATTTATCTTATGTCGTGTTTTAACTTAATTATTCTTGAGTGCAGCAAAAATACTTTTACACATTGATTCTAAGTCAAGCCTGACTGATTTTGTGCCACGCTGCCAGAAGGTTAAGCACAGGTTTATTTAGTGACCTTTGAGATTCAGCCTGGCAAGCATTGTGATTATTATTGGAACTGGGTTCTCACTGCCTTCAAAAAAATAATCCAATTTGTTATAAAAGTGCTTTATCTTTCTTTGTTTTAAAAACAAAAAAAACTCTGCAGTTGCATCATTCAGATTATCATTATTTTTGAATGGGAGTAGCATAAGTCACCACCTGACCAAGCACTTATATTGCAGCAATTATAATATTACAATGTCACTTTATAATTGCAACTTTAAAACGGAGATGGATAATAAATACCCATTTAACTAAGCACTCGAAGTGCAAGCAAAAGAACCAGCATTTAAACTTTTTATAACCAGCCCCCAAAAAGTACACTTTGATCCAGATTTGTCACTTAAGAGAAAGAAACTATCTGTATTTGGAAGGGGACATTGTGCACGGGCTTTGCGCAGTCACTCAATTTGAAGGGAGCCATTGGGCTAAATGGGCTGCCACCATTGAGCCATGATGTACGGTGTGGTAGGAGCAATCAAACTGTGAGTTACAATTAAACAGACCAATGGATAAAGCCCACTGCCCAAAGTATGTAGTTCATACTTTTTGGGAAAAACAGCAGTCCGTCAAGCCAGCTAAAAGTGCTTCAAAAACCGGACCTAAGAAATCTAATCATCTGAGGAAAATAAGCATAGCAAGTGTACCAAATAACATGGCCAACTATTTTCTATCCAAGCATGTTCTGGTGGTGTTAGAAATAGTGTCTTTGGTTGACAGTCAGGTTACCCCCTGTTCAAGCAAGGACCCTCACTCTAGTCAGGGTAAAAGAGAATCACCTTCAGCTAACCCCTGCTTACCCATTTGGTAGCTTGGCAGAGCAGTAGGCTTAACCTCAGAGTGCTAGGTGTAAAGTATTTGTACCAACACACACAGTAACTTAATGAAAACACTACAAAATGACACAACACCAGTTTAGTAAAATAGGCAATATTTATCTAAACAAAACAAGACCTAAATGACAAAAAAAAAATCCACAATACACAAGTCAAGTTATCAATTAAAAATCAAAAAGAGTCTTTAAGTAGTTTTAAACACACACTAGCGCTGCTAGCGTGAAAATTTACCTGGTGCGCATCAAAAATAACCCTGCATGGGCAGGTGTGCGTCAAAAAGGGCTTGTGGTACGTCGATGTCGCTGGCAAGCGAGACCTTGCATCATTTCCCCCTTCTGTTGAGTCGGCGTGCATCGGTTCTTCTCTCCGCAGGAGAGCGATGCGACGACTCGGTCCGCACACTGGTCCAGGCGGGCCTTTGCGTTTTTTTTTAAATGCACGCAATGGTTCATGTCAAAAATTCTGCCGCACAATGATCCGAAAACCACGCAGCGTGGGGTGCGATCTCCCAGCCTCCGCCAGTGATGCTGTGCGTAGTTTCTCCTGCTCCGTGCGTCGATTCTTTGGTCGCGTTTCCGGCGAGCATCGATTCTCAGCCATGGAGCCGGCGGCGCGTCATTTCTCCAGCCGCAGATCGGAGTCGCATCGATCTTTTCCCTGCACAATGCTCTGTGCGTGGATTTCTTCCTCTTAGGCTGCCACCTTCTCCGTTCAGGGTCCCAGGAACTGGATGGGCACCACTCCAGAGACTCCAGGTGCTGGCAGAGAGAAGTCTTTGCTGTGCCTGAGACTTCAAACAACAGGAGGCAAGCTCTAGATCAAGCCCTTGGAGATTTCTTCTCAAGATGGAAGGCACACAAAGTTCAGTCTTTGCCCTCTTACGCTGGCAGAAGCAGCAACTGCAGGATAGCGCCACAAAGCACAGTCACAGGCAGGGCAGCTATTCTTCCTCAGCTATTTAGCTCTTCTCCAGGCAGAGGTTCCTCTTGGTTCCAGAAGTGTGACTAAAGCCTGTGGTTTTGGGTGCCCTTCTTATACCCAATTTATCCTTTGAAGTAGGCCTACTTCAATGTAAAGTCTCTTTTGAATGTGAAATCGTGCCTTGCCCAGGCCAGGACCCAGACACTCACCAAGGGGTTGGAGACTGCATTGTGTGAGGGCAGGCACAGCCCTTTCAGGTGTGAGTGATCGCCCCTCCCTCCTAGCACAGATGGCTCATCAGGATATGCAGGCAACACCCCAGCTCCCTTTGTGTCATTGTCTAGTGTGAGGTGCAACCAGCCCAACTGTCAAACTGATCCAGACAGGGAATCCACAAACAGGCAGAGTCACAGAAATGGTATAAGCAAGAAAATGCTCACTTTCTAAAAGTGGCATTTTCAAACACACAATCTTAAACTGAACTTTAGTAAAAGATGTATTTTTAAATTGTGAGCTCAGAGACCCCAAACTCCACATGACCATCCGCTCCCAAAGGGAATCTACACTTTAATCAGATTTAAAGGTAGCCCCCATCTCAACCTATGAAAGGGACAGGCCTTGCAACAGTGAAAAACGAATTTAGCAATATTTCACTGTCACGACATATAAACCACATTACTATATGTCCTACCTTAACCATACATTGCACCCTGCCCTTGGGGCTACCTAGGGCCTACCTTAGGGGTGCCTTACATGTAAGAAAAGGGAAGGTTTAGGCCTGGCAAGTGGGTGCACTTGCCAAGTCGAATTTACAGTTAAAACTGCACACACAGACACTGCAATGGCAGGTCTGAGACATGATTACAGAGCTACTTATGTGGGTGTTACAACCAGTGCTGCAGGCCCACTAGTAGCATTTGATTTACAGGCCCTGGCACATCTAGAGCACTTTACTAGGGACTTACCAGTAAATCGAAAATGCCAATCATGAATAAGCCAATTACATACACATTTTGTAAAGGAGCACTTGCACTTTAGCACTGGTTAGCAGTGGAAAAGTGCCCAGAGTAACAAAAACAGTAAAATCAGAGTCCAGCACACATCAACAACCTGGGGAACAGAGGCAAAAAGTTAAGGGAGACCACGCCAAGGATGAAAAGTCTAACAGGTGGGAGCAATCAGTATTGCAAAAACTGCACATAGTACATTGAAGCATCCACATTCATCAAAAAATAAACATGAAGGAGTCTTCTCTGCGACATTTCACTTGAAATAAATTCCAGGTGGAGGCCCGGGGATATTGACTGTCGGTTCAGCCAATATAAATGTAAAGTTTTGAATGGCTACCGCCAGCCATGAGCTAGGGACATCGCCTCTGACAACGAAAGGTTTGGAAGAATAATTTCAGTCTCCTTAATAATACGGAACGTCAAAGGTGTACCAGGCCTGCAGGTCCATTTGGACTCGGTTGCTTCAATGATTCTCCAGGAAAGTGAAACGATCGCGTTGAAATGACTTTGGGACTTTAATGCTTGTGGTAAACAAATTAGCGAGTAACCTCCCATCCCAGTCCCTTAGCAAAGTTAGTAGTGCTCATTATAATTGCTTGAGGACTGCCACAGCAGCCTTTTATAAGATCGTTCATCCTCTGTGAAGAATTACCAGCCGTTGAACAGAGAAAGAGAGGTCTGTTCTCCCCCGACTAATCTCTCCTATGCGACATGGTACCACCCTTTCCCTGGAGGGTTTTATGCAGTCTTCTGTGTTAGACGTGAAAGATTATATTAAGAATCTAAAATGTCCACATCTAAAATAAAATACAATAAAACAACCTCGCACGACACATTATAATGCAAATACCTCTTGGAGTTTATCCAACTACGTGAGACAGATTGCTGGGTTTTATGCAGAATTCTCGTCAAGCTGTAAGCGCGTTGCTGTCACCAGTGTGTAGTAAGTGCCACTGAATACTGTGCCTGGCTGAATACGGAGCCTGCTCATTTGTTCTCATTTTCCGCGCTCTCTCGTCTGTCAAATAAAGAAGTGTCTTCGAGTGAGAGGTTGTCATGAGAGGACTGTTGGAATGTTCCATTGCTTTCTGAGGGGCGCTGCTGCTTCAACTGGCAAAGATGTGCTTAGAAATAAGAAAGTATTGTGGGTAACGAGTCGCCCCTAATGAAGAGAAACATTAGCAGTTATTTTTTTCTTACAAACTACTAAATTCCAGTGGAATTAAACGGATTAATTTTACTGTGGGAACCTTCTGAGGCCTCTGTTTTCGTGCTGTTGAAATAAGGTGGAGTTGATACTGCAGTTTATCACATCTAACCCTGTGCTGTGTTTTTTTGGTCGTTTGGATTAAATATGGAGTCAAACATATCGTGTGGACTAAATAACATGTTAAGAATATCGATGACAAAAACTATTGTGAAGGTAAATTTCTTTAGGTAAGCAATGTTTGAATAAACTCAACTTCACATATATGTGCCTTGAAGATATATGTATGCATATTTTCAAGGTACGTAGTAGTAGAGTTAGGAATAGTAAATTCATACTTACCTATGTGCACATACCTTTTTGATATTTTGGTCCTTGATATTTCTAACATGAAATTCTGTCCCCACAATATTGTTAGCTTCAATGTTCTATCAATCAACTGTGGCAGAGAACACTCATTGGGAACCTGATGGTGAATGCAGATAATGTAAGCTCTATTTGTTCCGAGCTGCGATTCCCAAGCTGGATGACAGACTAACAGACCAATGTCCAAACTGTACAGGGGAATTCTTTCTGCACCCACTACAATTCTAAGTGGTGGGCCAGGTTACAGTAATTATGCATTACAACAGTGATTGGGGGTCACCTATAGAGTGCCTAGCTCGCTTCGTCTGCTGCTGTGTCAAGCTCAGCAGGGAGGTGCTGTGCCACTGAAGGATGTTCTGCTAATACCCACATAAACTGATATGTTCCCTCACGTCACTAATCTTCTTGGGAGTCAACCTTCAATATACTTATGCAGTGTTCATTGTTGTAAGGATAGATGCCGTCTATGTCTCCTCCTTAAAACACCATCTTGGTTTTGAGCAGGGAATTCAAACGTTCTTCTAGGTAGTGCAATCTGCGATTGCATTCAACAGAGTTGTGGGAAGGATGTTTCTGGAAATAGATGCCAAATGTAGAGAACCTCCTTGGTGGTGTTAATGCCATAATGCATGCATGGACCCTCCATTGAGTGCATCTGCTGAAATGGGTTCATGCTATGGGCTAATGGAGATTTCCTGATTTGTGCTAATGCTTCCAATTATAAATCAGGAACCTTACTTGGAATGCTTGGGCACTTGAATTCTACTTGTAGATTTGCTATTATAAGCAAATGTTTTCATTAGAAGATTCCTAGGCAAGACCATAGCTTTATTCGGATAGAAGTTCATTACTACACTGGAAGAGAGTGGTAGGTTCTGCCTGTGTAAACAATAGAATTGCATATGTTAATGTACAGTGCACTGAACATGCGAGCTACAAACCAGACTGATGTTTGTATGGCGAGCATATAGACCATAGTGATATAGTTCAGTAACATGAGTGACAGTGAAGCGGTTTGAGCATGACAAGACATACTGCATGTAACTAAGTAATCTTTCTTATGTAATTGGGTGCGATCCAAAAAATAATTGCATCTTAATGTTTAATTCTTTGTTGTTTTGTGTTGTGGTTTATAGTTCAAGACATATTAGGATCCCACCATGTTCTTACATTTACCGTACGTGCCGTGGCAGCGAGCCTACGAGGGTTCGTATAGACAGGATAACAGATTTACTTATAAGACATGTATATACAAAGGTTCCCATAGAAGACTCTGTGAGGATAAATAGTGTTATACTTGTACACAATGTAGAAGGAAACAAGTTAATCATACAAATCTGTAAAACATAAGGCTGGGAGCATTTCCAAAGAAGCGTGCATATTTAAACCTTACAAATGTATGCATCGGGAGATGGAGAGAGCTATTGCATGTGATATAAATAAACAATGCTATACATTAGATGTAGATAGAGCAAATCTATAAATAGTTGAACATAAGTCGAGTTCAGGCAAACAGCCTTGCTGATAACACAAAACACTGGGCATCAATGAGGTATACAAGGCTTCTATGAGGAAACAATTCAAATAGGCCATTCCAGGGATGATGTGCTTTTATTACCAGGCACTAAAACCTAGCCAGACTTCTACTTACTTTTAAGTCAGACTGACTTTAGGACACAACAGAAATGTTTTTCAGAAGCAGCCATATCTTCATACGTACCTGCACTGCGACGTCCTGAAAGGTACTTGCAATGTTTCAGAAGATAGTCTTGGAAGCTTGCTCATTTCTAGTAATGTTTAATGTTATTAGTAGTACAGCTGTAATTGGGCTCCATTTGTCATATGTTTAATAAGCAGGTCAGAGCTCATATCTCTGTTCAATAAAAATGCCACATACGCTGCACTTGTCATAGGACTGGAGAATTCCTTTCTGCTGTCAGGGCTCCCATCCAGTTCTCAATTGGGTTTGAGGTGAATAAGATGCTCTAGGCAGATATTCACAGGTTTCTGCGGTTCATTGATGTGCAATCAAATTCTTAATCATCTCAAGAAATTTGAAAATATTTATGATTGTAAAGTTAGATGCACTTGCGTGTCTTTGTTAGTTTGTTGAACACTATTTGTCAGTGCACTAGTAATGGCCAGTGCTCTGAGGTCTTCCAAAGAGGGGATCAAATGTCTTTCTGTCTGGGAGAGAACAGATCTTTGAAAGAGCAAAATAGTTTTTTGGGAGGACTTCTATTTTTTACTTTTAAGAAGGTGTGAGGTGTGTTCCATTCAAACACCCCGTAACCAATTCCAAGAAGGACATTGTGGCTTTTAGAAATGCCACAATTGTAGATCAAAGACATAAGGTCAAGAAGAAAAGCTGCAGGACCTCTCTCTATTTCCTAATGTTCATATCGAGTTGTTCACAACTGGCAAAGTGACGTTTTAATCTCCACCTATGGACTACTTTAGATATTTGGTGAGATCTCATGCCTACATGATCCACATGCATACTAATTAATATACACAGACACAGAAAGAATCTATTGGGTAGCTCCTTTCAGCCACTGGCTGCTGTATTTTCAGCTAGCTTTAGGCAATGGCTGTAGGGTTTGTACATCAGTGTTAGTATCAGCACAAGCACAGTTTAAAGATAAGAACTACTTGAGGAAGTAGTTCACAGATACATTGGATTTCATTGTTAATGTGCTCTTTATGCAGAGGTCACCCAGGCTCTAACTGTGTGCTCAACTCACATACTTCGGCTCACTTTTGCTCCTGAATGCTCCCGTGCCCTTACTTGTCCCCGTTCCTGCTGCTTTTTAAATTATTTTCATTATTTCTCATTTTGACGGCCCGGCGGGCAGCTCATTCACTCTTTGGTGCCCCTGTACCTATTCATTTTGTATTTTTCTTTTACTGTTCTAAAATGGCCATTAGCAATCATGGATGCAGTAAAATTTGAAAAAAAAGCCAAATTGAGGTGCAGATTTATTATGACGCACCTGTAGCAATTTTTACTTTTTGTCATTTTAGCGTTCCAGCATAGCTGACTGCCATTTTAGGAGTATGAAATAAAGAGCACTGACAAAGCCAATACGTTCTCACTTGACTGTTAAAGGTGAGATCTACTGGCTTTAAAATTGCTGTATTTTACTGAAGCCTGACAGGAAGTCTGATGGAAATTTCTTTTGCTCTCTCTTGTAGTGAAAAATGCAGCATCACAATACATTTTTCTCTTATTTATTTAAGGCGTGTGAGCTGTTGTTGAGCGGGGGTGTTGTGGAGATGAAAACATTCTGAATTTGATTTGTGAGAGGAATTACCTGATTCACGTTTGAGATATTTGAAAGTGCATGTTGAATGGACTAGTCTAAGGAAACCAATCATTACCATACGTACATGTTTTTGGGCTTATCTACCAAACACCGTTCATCAAAGCAATTGGCTAGTGCTAGTGTTAACGCAACCCTTTATGATAATTTATTACACATTAGGACTCGTTTTAGGCCAATGAATCTTTTGACCCAGTTGAGAAACACCTTAGGACGAGATAGCCAATCAATATGTCAATTAATACTTCAATAATGTCATCAATATTTATCACAATACATTTCGCTTTAGTCAAAATCATTAATCAATCCAAGATTCAACCATGACCTTGCAGCCAAGAATAACCACACCAGTTTAGTAGAATTTTATGAGTTTTATTCCCTATTGATTACAGATCTAAGAGCAAATGCGTTAATCTCTACACCAAGAAACATAATAGCATAGTTACGATATGGCAACTCTGGTAAGATTTAATTAATGCGAGAATCACAAACATTAGAAGATAACACGGTGTGAACATAGATCAATTTAACAGAGCGTCAATAATGCGTCAGTTCAACAAAGCATAGTTTCGGTTATTTGTCTATTTGTGTCAGTTTGGTGAACACCTGTCCTAACCACTGATTAGCATTCGCATGTTGGGCTTCATGCAAAACAATTTAGAACACTAATTTGGAAAACATCTAACTAAGGTCTCTGTCAAAAGTAAGCAGTTGGTAACTAGAAAGGAAAAGCAAACAGACAAATTACAATTGCATTGTCATAATTACCCTCCAAAGTTTAGGTCAGCACACAGGTTCAGTCTTCGTCTTCAGGACATCAGTCAAATCGCCATCTGTCAGAACTCAGCTCTGGGGCAAAAATGGGCACTTCCTTCATAAGGAGGTAAAGTGTAACATGTACAAATCTAAGGGTGAGGATGGTTTTAAGTAAAGCAACAAGTCACCAAACAGAGTGACAAAGTTTCTGGATAAAATCAATAGCATTCCCAACCTAATTCTAAATGGCACCCTGTGTCATGGGTTTTTTATCCCTTTTTCGTAGTACATTCCCCTAAAATGTTATTGGACATTTGTTATACCCCACTATCTTAAACCTATCAGAAAACACATTAGGTCACCTACTCTTTCACCCCATATTGATTTACAAGTCTCTGATTGGTCCTCTTATTTGGCGTCTTTAGAGGTGGCACATCCGGTATGATTTCATCTTTCTGTCATTCTTTGCACATCTTTTGGTCAGTAGCTCCATTGTCTTCACCGGTTTGAATGACCTTGTACATTACATTAATCTACACTGTTTCATTTTGTTTTAACATTATTCTACAAGCAAGGAAAAATTCATGGGAACGGATCTAGCATGGTTACATTTGTCTTCTAGTTTGGAGAAAAATAATAATAAGGTTGTGTCCTTTTGTGAGTCAGCACACTTGAAGATAGGAAAATTGCATTTAATATGAGAGCCAAACAGCTAAGTTTCGACTCATGCTAACTTAAGGCCTATAAGGATTTCAGCACAATTCAAAGATATAATTAATAATAATTAGTATAAACTTATTTAATATAATAGTAATACATCAACATTTTAGTCATCATTATTAGTCCATGTATACATTGGCGGCCACTCCCCGTGGTCACATTTCAGGTGCACGTTTAAGCAAAATTACTATTACAGTTTCTATGCGGCATTATCACACATTAATTTATAAGCATTTCATGTTAATATAGATTATATAAGCTACGCTCTCTCACTAGCATTTGCAGACCAGTATTGCTTTGCATGTATTGGGCCAAAAGCAGCCTTCAAAGAATCACGGGACAAAGGTTCAAAGGAGCTAAGTCTGAATTCTCTGAAATGAACTTCCGTCTTTCCTCTTAAATGTTATGTTTAAATGGATCTCAAGTTTAAAAATTAGATATATTTGAAAATATATAGATGTTTGTGAAGAAATAGTCGACCATACACATGAATATTGCTTCTTATACCTAAATCTCTTCATATTGGCTGAACAACCCCAAAGGTACCAGAACTTAAACTTCACACCAACCCATATAAGGCTATGTTTCTGATCAGTTTGGCACTGATGGGACGACCTAGTTTAAAATTATTTTTTTACTAAACACACCACAAACGGAAGTTGTATGCTAATTATTGGAACAACCTCAATTGACTCGAATGCAAAGACCATCAAGTGCTATGCAAGACAAACTTTTCAAGTATGTATAACACAAGGGAAGAGGAAAAATTAGGTGTACAAAAAGACTTGACAAACGCAATGCTGAGCGCGTAACTAAGACATGCCCATGAAACAGTATACACTACTTACTACAAAACATCACTAATATCAGTAGGCCAGCTGACCAGGAGTCGAATAGGATGGCACCTAATCAAGGAACCTCTCCTTCTGGATCCTCATGTCGTACATCCAAACAAATTCTCACCCAGCTATTATAGCACTTTTTATATTACAGCACCTTGCTCCAAAGTACCTCTACTAATTCCAAGTCCTCCTACAATTCACCATATAATCATAATCCTTCCGTCTCCCTCAGAGTATATTACAAAAATGACTTTTGATCAATAGAGTGGAGTTTAATATGAATAGAATTACCATTTAACTACATCATACATCTCTGTACCAATAGACAACACTTACAAACACGTACAACCTTGTTGAACTTCCCTTTTTACCCAGTACTGAGTCCACTCTGAAACTAATCCCACCTACAGCGATGTGCTGGGGGTCAGGCTCTGGATTTCCAGGGCGGCAACAGTGACTGCAATTTGGCCACCGTCTTTGACTCAGATATTCCTGGGTGGCACACTAGGTTTTCAGGCGTTAAATGGCTTAATATCGATCACAACGTGGTGAAGTTGAAACTCAAGCTCACCGTTTCAAAACTGAGCTGCCAATGAATGGTTGATTTCAGAAAAGCTAGAATGCTAATACACTCTCACACAAAACCCATCCTCTTTTGTTTTGTTTGTCATTGCTAAATAGGAAAACATCTTCAATCCTACCCTATCTGCCATAACATCAAGATGCAGGAGACTCACTTTTTATGAAAGCGGCCCACTCTCTGCAGCATGCTCTGGTTACTAGATTTTGTGGTTCAACATTTTGTAGTTGTTCTAATGATACTTCAAAAAACATAATTTTGTTGTCCTGTATTAAGACTTAACCAGGGAATGAATAATGACTTAGTGGAAAGACGGAATAGGTTAATAAATAGGTTGTGAAGCAAACATTATGCATTTGGAATATTACACATTACCACGAGGCACCCTGGTGAATGGCTGTGTTGCTGATGCAATGGATCTGAGTTTCCTATTTCTCACAACAAGCAGAGAAAACAATAAAGTCTATTGCTGCCTTCAGGTGTTCTATTTTCCAGCATATATAAAGCATATTCGGAAGTGCTTAACGTGTGGTCAAAGGCTATGTCTATATCTGCTCAATAAACCTGATGTTTTAGGTTGGAAAGTGAGGACGGACTGATTGAATCCTTTCTTTCGACAATGGTGCAACTTTTTCTGCTTTGGAAATTCTTAATTTGACAAGGAAATATTCCGTTCCAGTCAGTGCTTAATTGAAAATTAAAAAAAGGATTCGATGCCAGGGCCCTCATCAGCAGGACACCTATTTCCCCAGCCAGCACCACCAATGACAGAACCAACACAACTTCAAAAAAATCCCATCCTACAAGTGTGACAATTCAGATTATTCCAGGCCCCCAAAGATTTGTTAGCAGGTATTAGTTGTTTAAATGTAGAATTAATTAATAAAAAAACAACTGTTGCTGTGTTCATGTCTAATTTAGATGAACAGTGCCACCATGTGGCAGACTGTCCCAAGTACTGATGCAGACAATTAAGTGCCTGTGCCCAGTACCAGAAACCGCCGCCTCAAATTAAGCACTGTTGTCATATGGTTCCTACTAAGATAAAGGGGCTGCATATTAGGAATATTAGGATGACAGAACCAGTCGCGGCTCACACCGTTAATGAGGAGGGAGTGGGGGCAGTGCGGGGGGGGGGTCAGCACAAGGGTTCAACAAAATAATACAAAATAAATAAAATAAATATTTACCTTGATCCTCGCTGGGCCGCTCCTCTACTCTGTCTCGCTGGCACTGCAGGCACAGACTCCCAGCCTGCCCTGCGCCAATCCTGCCTGGAAGCACCCTGGGAGCCTGTGCAGGGTCTCTCGAGTCCAGCAACACAATAGCGCATGTGTGTTTGGCCAACCCGAGGCGGCCGGCCAAACACAAATGCGCTCTGAGGGGAGCTCTACTTTCACATCAAAGGAATAATAAACCTGGTTTATTATTCTTTTGTGGGTAAAGTGTTGCAGGTCCTGCTGCTGGCGGGTTGGGGGGGGGGGGTGACACTCCTCTGCCTTAATGGAGGAGTCAACCCTGGACAGAACATCAGAATGTGGAGGACTAAGCCCGTCCACACCATCAGGCACAATTATTGGTTAGCTTACGGTGGCACACCCACACCCCTAACCATACCGTGGTCGAAGGTGATTGCGGCAAACTAAACATGACACTCTGACTCCTAAGGAAGTCATAGTTGCAAACAGATTTTACCCTTTAATTGCATTACTCCTGCATGGCGAGGCAAAAACACAAGAGGGATACGATTTAGGTTTTCAATACATTTATGGAAGGAATTGTAGTCTTGAATAGAGAGAATTAGCCATAGTAATTCAGCAGATGGTACAAATCAAAGTAACCAGCATTGTGAAAATGGTAAAGAGAATGAGCAACCAACCACAGTAATTGAGTTCTAGATATTTGTACATAACTCCAAGCCTATACTGAGAGCATAGTGAGTGTACTCTCTGCCTTTGCCCAATCAAGAGGTCAGCCTTAGCCCCCATACCTTTAGAAAAGCATCAGGACTCAGGCGGTAGTATGAATAGTAATGGGAAGCTCATAGATTAGTGCCTGCAGAGCTGCATATCAAACAGCATTTACATCAGGATGGTTGCGGCTGGAGTGCCCCTCTACCCCTTCCTGGTCAGTGCAAAGTTTAAATAATCAAAGTGAAATTGCGTTAGAGGCACAGCTCTGATGCAATGATATGTCTAGGTATTAGAAACTGTCTCCAGATGGGCAACACAAGCACTATTGTTAGAAAATGGGTCTTTGGTTGACAGTCAGGTTACCCCCTGTTCAAGCAAGGACCCTCACTCTAGTCAGGGTAAAAGAGAATCACCCTCAGCTAACCCCTGCTTACCCACTTGGTAGCTCTGCAGAGCAGTAGGCTTAACTTCAGAGTGCTAGGTGTAAAGTATTTGTACCAACACACACATTAACTTAATGAAAACTCTACAAAATGACACAACACCCATTTAGAAAAATAGGAAATATGTATCTAAACAAAACAAGACCAAAACTACAAAAATCCGACACACACAAGTCCAGTTATGAATTTTTTAAAGATTAAACTCAAAAATAGCACTTAGAAACACAAAATGCTTTGATGAGGTGTTAACACGGCGTCATGACGGAGTCGTTCCCAACAAGCTGACAACAGTGGCGGCGGACACGGAGTCACGTAGACCCCCCAAGTACAGTATCTTTGATGGAGAGTGAAAACAAGTCGATGCGTGAAGTCGGGGATCGCGGCGTCTCTGTGAAACATTGAATCCACGCACTTCGAGCGGCGTCGGTCGCGACGTGGTGCGGCGACTTCCACGGTGTCGCGGACTTCAGTGGGGCTGCAGCGGTGTCGGGCCTGCTAAGGTCGTCGCGTTCCAGTGAAGATCACGGAGTCGGTTGCAGGCGGCGTCACCAGATTCAGCAGCGGCGTCGGTCCGAAGTAGTCCGAAGTCGATTTCCTTGGATTTCCACCAGCTTTCCTTTCAAGGGCTCAAGGGCTGGATAGGGCACCCCTTGTCAGAGCAGGAGTCTCTCCAGAGACTCCAGGTGCTGGCAGAGAGAAGTCTTTGCTGTCCCTGAGACTTCAAACAACAGGAGGCAAGCTCTAAATCAAGCCATTGGAGATTTCTCCACAAGATGGAAGGCACACAAAGTCCAGTCTTTGCCCTCTTACTCTGGCAGAAGCAGCAACTGTAGGATAGCTCCACAAAGCACAGTCACAGGCAGGGCAGCACTTCTCCTCAGCTTTCAGCTCTTCTCCAGGCAGAGGTTCCTCTTGATGTCCAGAATTGATCTAAAGTCTGTTGTATTGGGTGCCCTTCTTATACCCAATGTCTCCTTGGAAGTAGGCCTACTTCAAAGTAAGTTCTCTTTTGAATGTGAAATCCTGCCTTGCCCAGGCCAGGCCCCAGACACTCACCAGGGGGTAGGAGACCGCATTGTGTGAGGACAGGCACAGCCCTTTCAGGTGAAAGTGACCACTCCTCCTCTCCCTCCTAGCACAGATGGCTCATCAGGAAATGCAGACTACACCCCAGCTCCCTTTGTGTCACTGTCTAGTGTGAGGTGCAACCAGCCCAACTGTCAAACTGACCCAGACAGGGAATCCTCAAACAGGCAGAGTCACAGAAATTGTATAAGCAAGAAAATGCTCACTTTCTAAAAGTGGCATTTTCAATCACACAATCTCAAAATCAACTTTACTAAAAGATGTATTTTTAAATTGTGAGCTCAGAGACCTCAAACTCCACATGTCCATCCGCTCCCAAAGGTAATCTACACTTTAATCAGATTTAAAGGTAGCCCCCATGTTAACCTATGAGAGGGACAGGCCTTGCAACAGTGAAAAACGAATTTAGCAATATTTCACTGTCAGGACATATAAAACACATTACTATATGCCCTAGCTTAACCATACACTGCACCCTGCCTTTGGGGCTACCTAGGGCCTACCTTAGGGGTGTCTGACATGTAAGAAAAGGAAAGGTTTAGGCCCGGCAAGTGGGTACACTTGCCAAGTCGAATTTACAGTTAAAACTGCACACAGACACCGCAATGGCAGGTCTGAGACATGATTACAGAGCTTCTTATGTGGTTGGCACAACCAGTGCTGCAGGCCCACGAGTCACGAGTGGCATTTGATTTACAAGACCTGGCACCTCTAGTGCACTTTACTAGGGACTTACTAGTAAATCAAATGTGCCAATCATGGCTAAACCAATTACATACATTTTCACACACAGAGCATATGCACTTTAGCACTGGTTAGCAGTGGTAAAGTGCTCAGGGTTCAAAAGCCAACAGCAACAGGTCATAAAAAATAGTAGGCAGGAGGCAAAAAGATTGAGGATGACCCTGCATAAGCAAAAAAGTCCAAAACGACCCCCTACCAGCCTAAAGCCAGGGGAAAATAATCAATACCTTGATGTACTTCCCTGATTGGGGCGATAGAACAGGCCTACAACAGCAGGCGCATGTTCCAGTTCTACGCCTTCCTGACTCCAATTGGATCCCTCTGTCCATACTCTCAGGGCCCACTAAGGTAAAACACTGGGGAACCCTCCTCCACATCTGCAGATACCATCTGTGCAGCACCTAACTTTACTTTGCTCACAGATGTATCACAAAGGGAAGTTAGTACCACCAGGGCCAACACAGTGGTGTTGCCCACTCCACCCCCGGGGTGTGACACTCCCTCCCCCCCCCGGGTGACTCTGTCCACCAGGACAGCAAGCCACAGTGACCCCTGACAACTGTCAGGGATGAGAGCCCGACCTCAGGAATCTCCAACCACTGTGACTGTAGAGAGTGGGGGGCGGTAGCCCCAGGTGCCTGTCACCCTTTGACTACTCTCTCTTCCACCAGGTCAGGGATGACAACCTGACCCTGGTCCTCCCCTCTGGGGCTCTGTACCCTCCTTGCAGGATCGGCACCCCCAGAGTCCAAAATTGTCAGAGTGCTTGTAGAAGCAGTCCTGCACAATTCTCCCACCAGTGCGGGGATGTTAACCTGCAACTGGTCCTCCAACCTGGGGTCTGTAACTTCAGGTTGGATTAGGGCCAGGGCTGAGGCTTCCCTCCCCCTGCCCTCCCTTCTGGGGTCCTGTACCCCCCAACTATGAGTGGCCCCCCCAGAAGACAACATGGTAGGGGCACTGTTAGCAGTGGCCCCTTCCTCCAGGTCAGGGGGGACACCCTGAACCTGGCCTTCCAATCCAGGGTCTGTACCCTTAGATTGTACTGGGGTCAGGGTTGAGTCTCTCTCTCCCCTGCCTCTACTCTCAGGGTTCTGTACGCCCCCTCAGGGAGAGTACCCCTTGAAATCACACCGGGGGGGTGATTGGGCAAATCTCCCACCCCTTCAGGTCAGGGTTTACCCCCTGCATCGGATCCTCCAGTCCAGGGTCTGTACCCACAGACTGGATCACTGCCTGGCAACCCAGGACTTCCTGGAGGGCATACTTACCCCCCACCAGGTCAGTGTTTACCCCCTGAACCTGATCATTCAACCCAGAGTCACCACCCCGTGGTTGAACCATTGCCTGGCACACCAGGCCTTCCAGCGGGGCACACTTGCCCCCCTCAAGGGACACACCATCCCCAAGGGCCACACAAGAGTCTGGCTGGCACAGGTCTCCTGATCTCTGCCCATCTGACAGAGTCTGTATTCTCCCCAACTCAGAAATGGTCTCACCAAGTTCATTCCTGGGGGGCTCTGCTCTCAGATCTGACCCCTGACCCTCCATGTTCTCCACTGGGGTCCGCAACCCCTCTCAGCCCTCTGTCTGGACTTCTGCACCCCCTCACTAGGAGTGGTACTGCCGGACACCAGAACTGGTGGGACGGTAGCTACAGCCGCCCCCCCAAGTTCTCCTGACACAGTGGGATCTCCCTCAACAGATGGCCCTATGGTACAGGCTAGGCTCTCCTCCTGGTGTTCCCTCATGGAACCCTCCAGGACCTGGGACCGGATCTCGGGCACCTTTGGCCTCAATCCATCCCCATTCCCTCTCCTCTGAGACTGGACATGGGGTCCCTCACCCATCCCACTACACTGGGACCTACCTGGGACACTACAATCCTTCCCTACCTCACCTGGTTGGGAAATACCTAGACCACTCCTCTCAGGAGCGCCCCCAAATGCCTCTTAAGACTGTCTGTTACTCACCCAGAAGTCTGCCTCCATTGTAAGCTCCCTGGGGTCAGATAACTCACACTCCACCTGGTGTTGGAGTAGCTCTGGAAAATAAGGACTAGACATATGCTCTTCAGCGATTACATCACACAGCCCCTCACATGAATTAACCAAATTACCCTTCACCCAACCATCCAGCAACTCTGCTTTGAAAAAGCACCCCACATCACCCTCCTGAGACTGGTGAGACAGTACCTGACTGTCTGTGACACTCAACCCACACTCTTCTGGGATGTCTTCACACTCCATATCCAGGACTTCTACCTGGGGGCAACCCCTCTCCCTGTCACTCTCACCTAGAGTCAGTAGAGTGTCGCTCCCACCAGTAGGAATAGGACTCCCCATGCCAGTTCCCCAATCCACCTCAGGGACTCTCCGCATCACTGGTGCTACCTCATACCTCTGAACCTCCTGGTGTGTGTTAACTCCCTCATTCAAGTAGGGCACCACATCTCTGGGCATGTGCACTTCTTCAGCAGTACTTGATACAAGATTTTTGCTGCCACCATCTGAACTGGACTGAGCCCTCATGGCTTCCAGTTTCAGCTCTTTACAGCTCAGCTCTTGAGCTGCAATCCTTTCTTTTACCAGGGCTAAGGCTCTCTTCTCCTCAGCCCTCTCAAGCTCTGCTTCTAACTCTTCCAGACTCCAGTTTCGAGCTAGGAGCCAATCATCTCTTTCTGTTCCCTCCACAGGGCCACTGCCCTTCTCCTCAGAGTGGTCCTCCTCCTCCTCAGAGTAGTTTTCCTCCTCAGACTCATTTGGTGGTGTTGCCTGACAACGTTTCAACTCATACTGAAACAGGGCTGACTCAAGATCCTCTCTTCTGGATTTTTTGTCTACAGCCAGTCGCCTTTCCATGCAGAATGCTTTAAGCTGCCACTTTTTATACATAAATAGGTGCCAGAAATTAACTTCCATTCTGCAAAGGCTTTACAACCAAAAACCAGAGTCCAAAAATATTAGCAATATTTCCAGGAGGACATCAGAGAACAAAAAGTAGAATCACAAGACAAGCAGTATGTGGTCACGTAGTGATCTGAACTCAAACAGTAGTGTACACTTAATCACTGTATGTCAAGTACAAATACAAGTCCAAATCCCAACCGCTGATCACCTAACAAGTAGTATGTGGTCACGTAGTGATCTGCACTCAAAATAGTAGTGTACACTTAATTACTGTATGTCAAGTACAAATGCAAGTACAAATCCCAACAACTGATCACCAATGTTAGAAATGGTGTCTTTGGTTGACAGTCAGGGTACCCCCTGTTCAAGCAAGGACCCTCGCTCTAGTCAGGGTAAAAGAGAATCACCCTCAGCTAACCCTTGCTTACCCCCTTGGTAGCTTGGCAGAGCAGTAAGCTTAACTTCAGAGTGCTAGGTGTAAATTATTTGTACCAACACACACAGTAACTTAATGAAAACACTACAAAATGACACAACACCAGTTTAGAAAAATAAGAAATATTTATCCAAACAAAACAAGACCAAAACGACAAAAATACGACATACGCAAGTCAAGTTATGATTTTCTAAAGATTAAACTCAAAAATAGCACTTAGAAACACAAAATGCTTCGATGAGGTGATAACATGGTATTTTGACGGAGTCGTTCCCAACAAGCTGACACCAGCGGTGCTGGACACGGAGTCACGTAGACCCCAAAGTACAGTACCTTTGGTGAAGAGTGAAAACAAGTCGATGCACGAATTCGGGGATCACGGCGTCGGTGTGAAATATTGAATCCGCGCACTTCGAGTGGCGTCAGTCATGACGTGGTGCGGCGACTTCCACGGAGTCATGGACTTCAGCGGGGCTGCCGCAGCGTCGGGCCTGTGATGGTCGTCACGTTCCAGCGAAGATCAGGGAGTCGGTTGCAGGCGGCGTCATCGGATTCAGCAGCGGCATCGGTCCGAAGTCATCCGAAGTCGATTTCCTTGGATTTCCACCAGCTTTCCTTTCAAGGCCCCAGGGACTGGATAGGGCACCACTTGTCAGAGCAGGAGTCTCTCTAGAGACTCCAGGGGCTGGCAGGGAGAATTATTTGCTGTCCCTGAGACTTCAAACAACAGGAGGCAAGCTCTAAATCAAGCCCTTGGAGATTTCTTTACAAGTTGGAAAACACACAAAGCCCAGTCCTTGCCCTTTTACTCTGGCAGAAGCAGCAACTGCAGGATAGCTCCACAAAGCACAGTCACAGGCAGGGCAGCACTTCTCTTCAGCTCTTATCCAGGCAGAGGTTCCTCTTGATGTCCAGAAGTGATCTAAAGTCTGTGGTATTGGGTGCTCTTCTTATACCCAATTTCTCCTTTGAAGTAGGCCTACTTCAAAGTAAAGTCTCTTTTGAATGTGAAATCCTGCCTTGCCCAGGCCAGGCCCCAGACACTCACCAGGGGGTCGGAGACTGCATTGTATGAGGACAGGCACAGCCCTTTCAGGTGTAAGTGACCACTCCTCCTCTCCCTCCTAGCACAGATGGCTCATCAGGAAATGCAAACTACACCCCAGCTCCCTTTGTGTCACTGTCTAGTGTGAGGTGCAACCAGCCCAACTGTCAAACTGACCCAGACCGGGAATCCACAAACAGACAGAGTTACAGAAATGGTATAAGCAAGAAAATGCTCACTTTCTAAAAGTGGCATTTTCAAACACACAATCTCAAAATCAACTTTACTAAAAGATGTATTTTTAAATTGTGAGCTCAGAGACCCCAAACTCCACATGTCCATCCGCTCCCAAAGGGAATCTACACTTTAATCAGATTTAAAGGTAGCCCCCATGTTAACCTATGAGAGGGACAGGCCTTGCAACAGTGAAAAATGAATTTAGCAATATTTCACTGTCAGGAGGTATAAAACACATTACTATATGTCCTACCTTAACCATATACTGCACCCTGCCTTTGGGGCTACCTAGGGCTTACCTTAAGGGTGTCTGACATGTAAGAAAAGGGAAGGTTTAGGCCTGGCAAGTGGGTACACTTACCAAGTCGAATTTATAGTTAAAACTGCACACACAGACACTGCAATGGCAGGTCTGAGAAATTATTACAGAGCTACTTATGTGGGTGTTACAACCAGTGCTGCAGCCCACTAGTAGCAATTGATTTACAGGCCCTGGTACCTCTAGTGCACTTTACTAGGGACTTACTAGTAAGTCAAATGTGCCAATCATGGCTAAACCAATTACATACAATTTCACACACACAGCATGTGCACTTTAGCACTGGTTAGGAGTGGTAAAGTGCTCAGAGTTCAAAAGCCAACAGCAACAGGTCAGAAAAAAATAGGAGACAGGAGGCAAAAAGGCTGGGGACGACCCTGCATAAGCAAAAAAAGTCCAACAACTATCATGTACTGAGCTCCTAGCCTTGAATAGAATGTACTGATCATATATCGAGAAAAGGCTAACTAAAATAAGCAACTCGTACAATCTATTTCTAGAATAATATAATGCAATTAAAGTGTGTAAAATGTCACTTCTAAAAAGCACAAAGGTGAAATCGTTTAAAATATAAAAAATATAAAATTAGGCTAAAATAGAGAACCAACCTTGGTCCAAGAGGGCCTCTGTACACTGTCTCCCATACTGAGACCGCCATGACTTGGCCATGTGTAGCTCAACAGTCACAATATACATTTACTGGTGGCTGGGGGTTTCAAGCATCCCCATGACTTTCAGCCTGCTGCCACTGGCTTACACCCATTCCATAAGCCATCATCTCAGCTGCTTGATTTAAATCTGAAGGTGTTTACATTAAAACCAAGATTATACTCTAAGGCTTTCAAGTGGTCTCACAAATAACTGATAGTTTAATTCCAGAAATGTAATTCAACCAACGTCAAGCCATTTTCTCACGAAATATAGGTAAGTGTGACACTTTAAACAGCGTCTGTTCACAGTTGAAAATGTTTCAGTCCTCCTTACCATTTTCTGAGGCTGGTGAAGTTGCACTGCAAATGCATGCTGCTGAACCTAACAATGCAGCAGGCTCTGCTGTGTGTACTTAGCCCACTGCTGCATGAGTCACCTCGACAAAAGAGATCTTCAACCAGGGGTGCTCTGTGCATCTTGCTTTCAACCCCACCTCAAGTGTAGTTTGGTACAAGAGAATGCAAGGTCTTCCTTGGGCACTAAATTCAGTACAGTGGTAGAAATACTGCTTTCATCTGACACCTGTATCTGCTTCTCACAGTTGGAATAATTTTACTTTTCCCACATCATACTAATCTAGTGGAGACCAGTGTTCAAGATGTGGGACAGAGACAAGATGAAGTCTTTGATTCTTTCCTCAAGTTCTTCATCACTGCGACTCGAATATAAAACTAGTTTAGCACTCGAGGATGACACACTTAAAGATGGAGACTGAGTCACCACTGTTAAGTTGGGATTCTTAATAGAACCCCACTGTGCTCTTAGGACCCAAGACCACAGACTTGCACAAGAGTTCATAGAGGAAGCATTGATGAACGAATGTCCTCATTTACCAGAGAGTGCCTGCCCATGCAAGGTTCTTTATATGGCCCACTGTCCTTTCTGTTTAAACCTAAGAATTAGGCATTGTATTAGACATTTAAATGGACCTGGCTTTAGCAATCACTGTGCTCACAATGCACCTATGTTTGACTGCAAGAGACATGCTAGGTCTGCATTCTGAAATGTTGGGAGTAAACACCCAGTTAAATCACTTATCCTCATCCTGTGCACCTATCATAGCCTGTGGAGGGGAGCCTTGCTCTTTAGCAGTGCAGTAGATTCTAAAAGTACCCCTTCAGAACTGCTTGCCACTTTCTTCAGTAATGTGTACTCTAAGAAATTGGGTTATTGGTTGAGGGAGATGGAAGCCTCTCACCAGCAACAACCCCAATCCTTGTTAGGGTGCACCACAAAAGTCCCTGAATTAACCTGTGCTTAGCCCTCTGGTAGCTTAGCACAAAGCAGTCAAGCTCAACTTAAAGACAATGTGTAAAGTACGCATAGAGCATACAAACAGCACTAGAGTGAAAACACAACACAATAAAAATCACAAACTAATTTAGAGAAATAGAGTAATGTTTAATAAATAAAATGATACCAGAATTGTATAGAGAAGAGCAGGACTGGCGTTAAGGTCTGTCGCTGCTGAATTATGAAGGATGGGCATCATTCACAGCAACTGCTGGAGCTTCACATTGGCAGTCATCAAGGGTTGTTGTTGATGTAGTGTGGAGTATAGACCTTGTGTCGCCGCACTTTAGTGGAAATAACTGTAGTGTGGTAGATCAGGTCTCACTGGAGCTTCATGTTGGTGGTCATTATGGGGAGCAAAGTCTCTGCATTGAGAGACCCATTCAGGGTCCGAAGAACCCAGCCATCAGGTTTTTATCTCTTCATGTTTGGAGGAGCGCATACTGATGAAAACCAAGGAATCAGGACCTGGTGGACACCTCCTGGGGATCAGGAACTCACTGCAGCAGAAGCCAGAAGGGCTTGGGCAGGCCCAACTGCAGGCCTCAGTAGATCCAGTGCAGCTAGTCAGCCCGGAGTTTGCAGGATGGCCTTTTTAAGCTTGTTATGTCCAGATAGCTCACACAGGAGATCAGCAAACTGACCCCAAGAGTCACTAATATTAGCCTGAGATGAAGGTAAGCAGGTCCAGTCTTCTTTCTCAGACAGAAAGGCAGATCTCAGCAACAGGATGGTCATCAGGCAGCAAGGCAGTCCTTCTTCTGTAATATCACTGAGGTCCAGGAGTGTTCTGAAGAGCAGCTTTGGAGGTCCAATATTTAAACCTGGTGCCAGCCTTTTTGTAGAGGAGGATAATCTTACTACTCCCACATCTGGTTCTGGAAAGTTCTTCCCTTACCCAGTAAGGGCTCCAAGAAGTCTGGGGTGACAAACGGTTGGTGTCATGTTCTTTTATATGTGCTGGAGGCAAGCCCTTTCAAGTGCAAGTGGGGCAGAGGACATGCACATCCCAGCCATACTGGCAGGATAGCCCATCCTGCCCACACTTAATTCTCTTTGTGTCACTGTCTGGCAGGGATTCACAAACCCCAACAGGAAAGTCATTCAACATTGTGACCCAGGATACTGACAGAAGGCACAAATGGTTAGGAAAAGAAAATGCCAACTTTTTAAAGGTGACATTTGCAGATTTGTGACATAAAATATTCCCACCATTAAAGAGGACTTTCAATTACAATTCATTTGAGTATAAACAGTATATTTCTATCCACTCTCAATCCAAAGTTATAACGTATTATATTTAAGAAGGTAATCCAGAGTTAGTCAATGGGAGAGGCAGGCCTTACAACAGTGAAAAACAACGTTAGGCGTTTTCACTGCCAGGAAATTGAAAGTACACATGCCCTACCTTTTTAATACAATGCACCCTGCCCTATGAGCCTTTAGGGTCTACTTTAGGGGTGACATATGTCATAACAAGAAAAGGTTTAGACCTGGAAACTGGTTTATTTTGCCAAGTTGAAATGGCAGGTTAAAACTGCCAAGCTGCAGTGGCAGGCCTGAGACATGTGGGTGGCACAGGGGGTACTGCATGCCACTAGTAGCATATACATGTTAGGCCCTGAGTACTTGTAGTACTATTTACTAGGCACTTACAACAAATTAAATGTGCCAATTAGGTATAGGCCAGAGTTACAATGTTTGGAGGAGACAGCACAGGCTCTTTACCACATGTTAGCAGTGATGGAGCGCACAGAATCCAAAGGCAACAAAAATTAATTCAGCAAACTAGAGAAGTGAAGGCAAAAAAGTTGAGGGGAATACTGCACCAAGGATATCAGGCCTAAAATGTCCAGTAAAAGGTATTGTATTGCCTCAAATAACCCCCAGAGATCTCTCTGGGAGCATTGCGCTTGGGTTCTACCTTACTCTGTGCACTAGTGGTCTGGAGGTTACTGACTACGTTTTTAAAATCAGCTACCAGTGCCAAAAGCATTGACAAAGCCAATAAGGCTAACCATTTTTAAGTGAAACTGATGTGTCCTGGATGTGTGAGTGTTTGTATGTATGGGTAATTGGGTGAATGTTATAATTAGTGAAATGTTAAATGGATCAGTGATTGCATTTACAGATACATTTGACCTAGTGCATGGATATATACGAGGTCAGGGTGTTCATACATGGATGGATAGTTGGATAGGTTTCTAGATGGTGGGATGAATTTGTGATTGCAAGAAGTGAGTAATGTTTACTACATGACTGGACAAAAACGAGTTACACCAAACCTACTCCCTGATTCCTCAACAACAAGTTGTAATACTGCTTTATACATGTTTAGAAATACCAGATGTATGCAAGTTCAAGCATTGCACTAGGGCTAGGCACCATTGTGTTAAGAATAGCTATAATTTATCGGGAATGTCCACCATTTTGCCAGTGTGTAATATACACTGGCATGGACAGTTTTATGCCAAGAATGTTCATCATTTGGCAAGAACTAGCACCATTATGCATGATCACATTTGCCATGACCAGTACACCTTAATGTATCATCAGATTTGCCTTATCAATCAAGCATTCTACCCGCACTCAGTACAAAATTATCTTTATTACATGTTTGAATTTGTCCATTACTCAGTAATGCTTAGTGCATGTCCAGATTTGCACCATTTCTCATTCATTTTGAATTCTTATTCAGATTTGCACTTAGAAATATTGAGTTCATAATATGCACTATTACATAGCCCATTTGGATTTATGGGCCCATTTCAGGTTTGACCTCCTGAAATTTAGCGAGAAAAGAATATTAGGGTGTGGTCTTTATCACATCCAGTACCTAGTGGGTGCTATACAAATCACTTGTAATTTCAATCCCAGCATACTTATATTTTCACTTAATGACAGGAGTCATTTGATATTGTTATTTTTTTAATATCATATCTGATGTTGGAGATATTTTTAGTAAAAAAGCTGATCATTATGATGCAGCCGTCTATTGAAGATATGCAGATTTAAGTTTTCTGAACCAGTATATTCTTGAACAGAGTAGACATCTATTTGGATTTATTTTAGTTTGATTGATTGGAGGCCTAAAAGATGTTTAACATCCTTATAATTATCATTTTTTTATGATCCTCTTCCCTGTTGGAGTAAACTAGGATTGTTTTGAGTAGATTCATGTTGTGCTTCCTGAGGGGCCAAAGGTGTTAGTGGTTTCTGGTCAACACTTTTTGGAAGACAAGACTAGGACTAAAACATATTCCTTCAATTAAGGTTTGTTAATGTGCAGTGGATCTCAGCACTAAGAGGCTCTAGATTGTTCTGATTGAAAACTCGTTTTGTGTTCCATATACTTCTCACTTTCAAAATACATCTTGACAAAGCAAATTATGATCAAACTTTAACATTGACTGGGAGACTGTGTCCTTGAGTCCAAGAAGCAGCAGCCATATTATGACATTCTGGATACCAAGCAGTCTTCTAAAGACCCACTGCTGTCACCTTGACTTCACGCTATCCATTACTCATATAAAGCCCTCTGGGAGGTGGAGCACAATTACCTTCTTTATAGATTGTTCGATGTTCAACAATTAGCTAAACAGTAGGCTGAAGGAAACTTCTTCCACTTCCAAAACTGCAAGAACTTGAGTAAACTCTGATCTGTTGCTTAGCTCTGGGCACAACGGTGACAGAGATTGTAGCCAGATAAGTCAAAAGTCTTCTAGACTATAACTAGTTTTTCCTACTCTATACATTCTTTGATGTGTGCTGGTTAAAAGAAAGCTGAAAAATGTTGGTTAGCCCAGGGACTATTTAAGGCAGACTACAAAGCAGTAAGTTTGGCGCTCCCAGTAGAAGCTGAAATCCCATAGGAAAATGAAGGCATTGTGTCCCTTTGGAAGAGTTTCAGACATTTTGGGCTTCCCAGTGGAAGCCAAAATCCCATAGGAAATATGAGAAAAAGATATTGTTACATTGTGTCACTTGAGAAGAGTTCTAGATATAAAGTGAAGTTAATGTTATCCCCAGAATGGTGAGAGATAGGATTCAAGCAGACAGTGGAGACAAACAGACATAGATGACCATCCCCTGTCAGGCATGCTGATACATGGGCACAGGTTAAAGTAGGAGATGGCAGCAGAGTTGCATCAAAAATCCACACAATGAATGGCCTGAAACAGGTGTGCGTTCTAGCCCCAAGTTTGTTTAACTTATATCTGCCGACTTAGACACCTACTTGACACAATAGGATAGCCATCCTCCCAGCTTGGCAACAGAGTAAATAGCGTGCTTACATCTTGAGTGCCCATTGGCCTGCAACAGTCCATCAACTCACTAGCAGCCTACGTGGACAACAAAGGCTGAGAGCTGAACTTACGTAAAAACCAAGCTGGTTCGCCTGGTCTGCACAAAGTACAAGTCCTTTATCTGGTCAATTAAAGGAAAACAGGTTGAGGTTGCATCCTGATATAAGTACCTGTGCGTCAATAGGGAGTGTAAGGTGTCCTTCAGACAACACTTGGCTTCCCTACAGGCAATGGCACTTTCCCTAATTTTTGCATTTAAGCTGCTGAAAAAGAAACCCAGCTGCCCCTCGCATGGTCATCTACAAACATTAATGGCAGCACAATTCATCCCAAGAGCAGAATATGGTATAGAAATCATGCATGGGAGGGCAACTGACATGTTAAACCAGCTACAAACATTACTTACAAGTGGTGTTCTCCTTGCCAAAATCATCCTCCCTGGTCCACGTCTGGCTCAAATTTGGCCTAAAAAAAAAAAACCTGCAAAAAAAGAAAACAACTTTGTCAAAATGTGTTAGAGACTTGGTGCCTTAGAGAGCAGGTCCTTGAACAAATGATGTTGGCTGGAACGAGGCGCAGATGAGGAACAAACAAAAATAATCCTAGAGAGAATATCTAGGAGGGGCGTTCTGTGAATTAGGCATTTGAGACGCATAGGCAAGTGGCATGGAACGAGCAGCTTTTTGCTGAGAAATCAACTCTTGAACAAAGTACCTATCTCATTTACATGACAAGAACTTTCACAAAGAGACGGCATGCTTGGACAGTAATCAACTCTTACCTTAGTTTGAGGCCTCAGAGGTACAAGACAGGCCACTTTTCACCTGCTTTAAAACATTTGTTTATGTAATATCACCTGGGGCACTTAGATATTGAAGACCTTAACCCAACTTGGAAGGCAGGCTGCCTCACCCAAGTTGCTGTCTATGAGGGTACAAATCAGCAAAAGTATTACACATCTTTTGCACTTGCCCAGCGGTCATGGACCAAAGGGAGGTGTTACTCAAACTACTATTTTTGATACTTCATATCCACACCTGCAGGCAAGATGTAACTACCTTGGTGAGTGGAGGTTCTGTTTCTCTAGCTTGCCATGGAAATTTTTTTAATTTGGTGATGAAGAGACTTAGTGGCACTGTTCAGAAATAAGACATGGAGAGTATGCACTTTAAAACTGGCTTTTTGCACAACACTCATGCATTTTATAGTCTAAGACCAGGGACAAAATAAAAAAAAGCACCTCAAATCCCAAAGAGGCATTCTTTGCACTATCTCAATTGCACACAAGAGTACTACGCCATTGTGCAAAAAGAAAAAAAAAAACTATTCCCCCGAAGCTGAGATAAAAACACCCCCTTTTCACAATCTAAAAATGGACCGATATTTATAATAATAACAACTGTGCCAGAAACGGACATTAAATGAATCACACTTAACATATTTACGTTTCCTGATCCGTTAACGTTTACTATTTCATCCACAAGTAGTAATTAGTATGGTTTTTATTTAAGCTTTTTTAATTGGGCGTTGCTTGATATTACTGTATGAAACATTAGTATTTTCTAGCTGTATGCAATGGTTTTTATTAACTATGCAATAAACATGCTCTGTTCTATTCTGTCAGGCAGTGGAGTGAAGAGTAGACCAGTGTGGTGACAAGAGTCCAAGTGAGGTAGTTGTTATGCATAAGGGCCACAATTCCTCTTCATCTATCTTCTCTGTCAAAGTTTTTAAGGAAAAACTATAAGGTGAGATTGATCGGCTGAGATGTTTTCTTAAACCAAGCTTCTGTTGTTCAGAACAGTGGCATAACGAAACTTGAGGGGGCCCCACCGCAAAGTACCTGGAGGGGGGCCCTCCCTCCTATTGCCAGTCAGGGGCCTGCCGCAGGTGCACAATGTACTGTGCTGAGGGGACCCCCCCGCAGCTCGGGGGAGGGGTGCACACCATTGGGGCTGTGGGGGACTCTGTTACGCCACTAGTTCAGAATAGGTCTAAATTGGAGTTTAGAGCTATGGCCCTCATTTTGACTTTGGCAGTCGATTTCCCTGACTGCCAAAGCCAAACCTGCTACCAGACCACCAGAGCTGGTGGTCTGCAGACCGCCATATTACGAGTGCTGGCAGCCGTCCACCATCTTTGTTGTGGAAAGTCGCCAGCACTCGTGCTGACGGTCTACGGTGCAGACGTGGATGCATCGCCAGCACCATCACAGAAGCAGGACTCCACCCACTGTATTACAAGCCGTAATACAGCTTGGCGGATTCCTGCTGGCGTGGTGCTGCTGACGATGCAAGACTGCCAGGATCCATCCCCTCCCGGACATCCTCCTCAATGGAGAAGGTAAGTGGGAGTTCAAAAGGGGGGGTGGGTGCCTATGTATGTGGGTGCATGTCTGCGGATGGGGGTGGTGTATGGGTGCATTTCTGCAAGTGAATGTGTATGCATGTGTATGTGTGGATGAATGTGAGTGAGTGAGGTTGTCTGTGTTGATGAATATGAGTGAGTAGGGGTGTCTGAGTGCATGTATGCACATGCTGAATGGGTGTGTATGTGTGCATGAAGAGGTGGGGGAGATGTGTGCATGTGTGTGCCAGCGGCGGGAATGGAGATTACTGTTGCCGGGTGTGTGACCGCCAGTGTTTTTGTGGCGGGGTGACAGCCATGGAAAGCCTTGTGGAGTACAGCCTCATAATCCGGACGGCATTGCTCATGCTCATTGGGAGAGGTTAACTGATTAAGTATTTCTTAATGCTGTTCTAACAAGGAATTCATCCTGCCAGCAAGCTTATTAGCACTTCAAATCGAGGTAGGGCTAGATGAATGTCGATTTGAGTCAAATGTTCTGTGAAGGACGTATTTATGTGAATCTGCTAAATTGTTCAGCATAATCTCTAGACAGAAACCTGAGGCTGATGAGTATCTGCCAGTATACTAGTTAGCATTTCACTCCTGGGATTGATGTTTTGATTATGTTGTTTTTGGCCTTCAACTAATATTCTGGTGTAGTCCACGGTTTTTATGCCTTGAAAATGTTGCATTTATAGTCAGAGAGAGATTGTGAGGGAGGTGTTGCTCGACGCTATGTGGTGCTTTAGAAGAGCCACAGATTTAGGCATCAGAGTGGCCAATAAAGTATGAGCTACCTGGGCCCAGGCTGTTTTTCTGGAGCATCATCGTTAATGAAGGGGGAGCGTAATTGTGCACTGTAGCATTAGCACAAAGAGTATTAAAGGAGTAAACACATTTTGCAGACTTAGGTTGGTGGCATGCATCATAATTTGACCACTACTAAATATTGTAGAAATTGTGAAAGAACTGAGTGGAGCTGATATGATAAATCGTGAGGAATTTTCAACAGAGATTTTTTTTATTGGAGAGCCTGAGCTCCTGCTGCATTGTCCTACAAGTGGAATATAAAGTCCGTTTTTATGGTGCTAAGTTTAATGTTAGATTCGAATAACTTAAATGAAATATTTATGCTATCCCACAAGTTATGTTACGTTGTACTTTGGCCTGCAGAATGTGATGCTTTGAAGTGCATTTTGTGTTCATAATGAAAATATAATGTGAAAAGCACACAAACATAACGACCCAGCGACAATTGAGCTGTTTAAGAGTGTTTTTTTCAATGAGCAAAATATCTTTATAATACGCTGATCCTATATTTCCATTAAGAATAGACATTCCGCTGTGATATAGAGATTCGTAGCTGAATGCGGGTGCCTCTATAAATTATGTACTTCATCCGTGAAGGATATTAGAACATTGTTATCGAGGTCCTTTTTATTTTGAACAGTTTACTCCAGGGATGTGCGAAATTGTGAAGACAAACGTCAAGGTCTACCTTTTTTAAAGATAGGGAAAAGCGGCCCTGTGCAACAGCAGGAATGTTGCTGCTTCTCCTAAGGGGCATAATTTAGCTACTGTTTTGCAGATATGCAGTAGTCAGTACCCCAACACCAAGGGTCCGACTCTAATGACAAACCCTAATGGCAGCAAGTAAAACAATCATTTTCAATGCAACGGGTCTCCATTTGCTCCAGTCAGAGCTATTAGCGTTTTAAAGAAAAAAATAAAATAAACATATAAAGTATTCCGTACCCCAGGCTGAAAACATCGAGCCACATATGTTTTTAGTAGTTTACCAGTGCTGTGTAGGTGGGCTAAACACTGGAAAAGCCATGTATGCATGCCTTTCACAAGTGAAAGCAAGTGGATTTTAAAAGGCAAGCCCACAAACCAATGTAAGTGACTGACGTGACATGGGCGTGGTTTGAAGCCCAAACAGAGGTTACAGAATGGACGGAGCATTTTCCCATAACACTCCCCCACCCAAACCAGTCATGGTCAAAACTCTCTAATGTTCTCCTGGGTCACCCTGCTGAAATTAAACCTGTCTTTAAGCAAATCATTTCAAGCAGGCCATTTGCTTAAGTAGCTCATGTGCATATCAATATCATTAGTTTAAGATAAAAATCATCAAATGAAATTGCCTCTTGGACTTCCTTATGCATCACACCATGCTCTCGCCCTCACCCCGCATTTGTTCCCTTCGAACACATCACCCTGTAACCCGGTGTTGCACATCATCATGTATCTCCTTGGCACATATTTATACTACAATATATACAATGTTTCATTTCTGTTGGTGCTTATAGTTTTCTTGGCCTGTGTGCATGGTGTCTCTAAGTTGGACACACTTGCTAGGCATGCAAGTGTGCCTATGTTAATCACTTCCCTATGTGTACCTCTGAATGTTTGGAATACATACCAGCAATATTCATTACTCTGTTTCATAATTTCTCGTCCTATTACTTATTTTCCCTCCCTCTTTCTCTTTTAAAGATTGCCTGTAAAGGCTTGTTATGTCAGGATGTGCTTTGCCCTTGCCACCCTTAAATAGTAAGGGGGGGGGGCAGAGCTATTTTTTAACTTTAAAGAAGCACATGTCGTAAGGAATGGGATGAGGAATGGATGATGAGGTAAGGGATATTTGTTGGTGAGTTGGTCTGTGTTGCAAATATGTTTGCTACTCTTATTCTTGTTTTACCTATATTGGATTTGATTACATTAGTCCCTATTGTCTTCACGGTTCTGAGGAAAAAGCTTGTGTCATAGTAAACCAATGCACCATGAGTTTCTTGGTGAATAAAACAAGTTGCTCTTGTATCTGCATGAGACCTTTAAAGCACCGAGTTTGATTTAAATGTGTGTCTAATCTCACTTCCTTAGCAGGCAATCAATATCAAAAGAATAACTGAATATCTGTGTCCTTTTGAGTTATGATGTATTCAATAACCAACCTCTCAAGGGAAGCCCGCAGTTATTAGTCTGGCTCCCTGTTCATGCCCTTAGCCAAGGACTACCTTATAGGACACAAAGAATAAATCACAGATAAGCTATGGAGCGGGGCTTCTTGTAGGGCCGAATGCACCATGGAAAGGACCTTAGCCAATATACACAGTGCTTTATTTGAGCAGGTGGTTGCAAGTAAGGTCCACAGGCACTCATTTTTGTGGACACTTATTTTCCCTCATCAGACTCCGACCCACAGCAAGAAAGGGAAAAACACAGAAGGGGAAAGAAGGAGGGAGAGTAAGAGGGAAAAACAGTGATAATGAAAGACAGTAGGCATGAAAAAACAACTGAAAGAGTGAGCTAACGGGTCTGGAAGCGTCTGCTAGTGGATAAACTTCCATGAAGTGGAATCAAGACTACATTGCCTTGGTGTTCGGGACCCCTGACATTTGAAAGCATCAGCCACTGTCTTTTGAGTAAGACTTTGGTCCCGGGCACCTATACTTATACAAAGTAAGCATTGAATTGATGTCTACATTTTTGTGGAAAAATCAATGTCTGGACCCTGTGGAAAAAAAGAAGAAAAAATATATTCTCACAGGTTATTATCCTAAAACATTTCCGGAAAAGATAGGAGTTGCTTGTTAATGCAGCGCTATATGGGGCCGCTATTGAAATATTTTCCAAGGCTCCTTAAAAGTCCCAATCCAGTTCTGCGCCAACCTCACAGTTTCCAAGATAGTTTTGGATGACCATAATTACCATCTAGTCACAGGCTGTTTGCTTTCTTTGCAGAATCCCAAACTTTCCAATGGGCACAGTATTTTATTTTGTGGGATAACGAATAAATGCAGTGTTTATAAAGACAGACTTCGGTCATGCTAGACAGACTTCAAGTATTGACTCTTCTAATCTCGGTGTATAGTAGTTGACAAATAGGATTTCATGGTACCTTGCTGTCTGCGAATGAAGTTTCATTTCAGCTGAGTGCACGCACTTGCTGCTGTCAGAGAATGGAGCATAAAAGAAATCGATCTCATAACAGCAGCAGCACTTTTTTTATTTTCACGAGTTCATAAGGACGACATTTTCACGCTTCGACTAAAGATGAAACTGCTGCTCCGAACAGATCTTTTCAGATAAGCCTCCACGCTCACACAACACATTCCTTAGTATCTTGAAGAGTTGCGCTGTGCATGAAAGAGACCTGCCACCGACTTTGTGAAAAACAAGCTGCTGAGTCTCATGTAGCGTGAAAAGAAAAAGGTCACCAACTTGAACTGTAAGTACACTAAATCAGTTGATAAAATTAATCTGAGAGAACAATCCAAGCACCATGCCAATTTCTTGAGTGCTTGTGTCAGGCTATCTATTTTATTCAGAGGCGACATACGGAAGCCAACAAGCCAACATTACCCAATAACTCCCTGGCTTTGTCTCCCAGGTACATGGCCTATATAGAAAATCAAGTTGTTAAAACATGTTTTCCCAAACGGAGTAAAACACCATGCTAATATAAAGGCTGGGGCGGCTAGTAACCTTCTGAAAGCCCATAATAAATACCCCTCCTTCTAAAGCCCAAAATATAACACCCCCTCCCTCCAAAAGCCCATTATAAAACTACACTAACCTTTAAAATAAATACAATTAAAATAAATGGAACTTATCCACTGCTGTGCATATTCCCCGGTGTTCAGAAGCTGCAGTCCGCTATGGAGCTCCCGTAACCAATCCATTTGCTGCTCTCTTGGTATTAACCAGCATGAGAGAAGCACCAGAATTCGATCGAGTGGGTTGGCTTGATGCTCGGTCAGGCCATGGAGGCTTGTTGTTGCTCTTCACCCAGCTGTCTACGACAGCTTGGGTTGGAGACCTTTAAAGTGTGCATGTCAGGTTGGACTTCGCAAGACACTTGATCAAACTGATATGTGCTCTTTAGAGCTTCTGGGCAGCCATTGCTCCTGTCCTCCATGCTGTCAGTCGGCAGCAGAGGACAGGCCGTGCATTTCTCTTGACTCAGGGGCTGCAGTGTGCAGATCTGTAAATAATAAAATTGCAACAAAATCATTTCCTTGAAATTTTATTTTTTCATGCATGGCACACAGTTGGTGGGGTGGGGGGTTCCCGCCCTTTTGGAGAAACCGATGCTGGATATAACTTATCTGAGTAATAAGGTAATCCCAATGTTATCTTATGGGAGAGAGTGGCCCTGCTGTAGTGAAAAACTAATTTCGGAAGCTTTCACTACTATGTGAAACTTAAAAGCACATGTCCTGCCCTCTACATACATTGCACCCTGCCCTGTGGGTCATATCGGGCCTGCAGTGTATTTGATAGTATACGTGCTAGGGCCCTTGCAGTCCTGGTGGACTCTAGACAGGAATTATGTAATTGCATGGAAGGTTTTATGGTGTGGTTATACAAGTTATGACCAAATGCTTGGAGAGCACAATAGTACGATGGAGAATAAAGACATCTGTTACAGAACTCCATGTGTGGCATATTCATTTACATGATCTCAGGATGAGAAGAACGCCACAGGGCCTATCTGAGGGGTGACATACATGTATAAAAAGGGAAGGTTTAGGCCTGCAAGAGGTTTATCTTGCCAGGTCAAAGGGCAGACAGGCTCTGCAATGGCAGGCCTGAGACATGATTAAGGGGCTACTTAAGTGGGAGGGACAATCACTACTGCAGGCCCACTAATAGCATTTCATTTACAGGCCCTGGGCACATGTAGTGCACTTTACTAGGGGCTTATAAGTAAATGAAATATGCCAATTGGTTCTGAGCCAATGTTACATTGTTTTTGGGGAGAGAGCATAAGCACTTTAGCACTGCTAACAGTCGTAAAGTACACAGAGTCCTAACACCAGCACAAACGAGGAAAGAAGACAGAGGGAGGCGAGCAAAATGTTGGCGGGAACACTACACTAAGCCTGTCAGATCTAGCAGTTAACATTGGCATTCCTGATTACATTTATTAAGCATAAATCATTTTCGCATTACACTTTAGCACACCTGCTGGAAAAATATTTCAATGTTATAAAGAATGGGGCACGCATCAAAAATTGTTGGAACAATTAGCATTACCGTTCCCATTCAACAAAATGCTTACACCTTATTTGATATAGATGTGGGATTGACACAGTGATTTTTGTATGTTTAAAAAACTGCTACCTTCCTGTGACTAATTATAGTAAGTAAGGCTTTCAGTCCTGTAAACATTTTATTTATCTGTCATCCTGACGCTCCATGCGTCAGTGCTATGCTGCCTGAACACCGAGTGATTGACTCTTATCCCTGTGTGTTCAAACAAGGGGGGGAGGATGATATGGTCACATTGTGGCTAGAAGCCATACCTAATGGTGTAGTGTGGTTAGTTTTACATATACTTTGCGCATTAGCTTCACGCTTTAGGCCTTTGTGCACTTTGCCCTGAATGTATTTTATTCATTTACTGACAGCTTAGAGCCTCTGTGCACTTTGCTCTAAATGCTTTTTATTAGGCTTCGTACTGTTATTTTTCAAATAGCCAGTTCTACTGTGTTGTTTTTTATTCATATCACACTGTTTTGCCTGCTTCAGCACTGGAGTTCTTCATAACATATTCACTCTGTTCTTCAGTCAAGGATACAGTCTGGTACATTGCCGATAGACGTGGTAGGAGTTGAGATTTGGCATTCCTGCGTAGGGACATTTTGTGATCACAATGACATGTTAGTTATAAAATCACTTCCTTGTCCCAATACATGCAAGAGGCAGATTCCGACCAGAGACCCACAGCTAGACGCTGACTGCCTCGTTGCAGATGCTGAACCAGATCGCAGGCCTTTGCTCAGGTATGAGGGCTTATGTCTCCCCGGTGATTCAGAAAGGCAAGCTAGAAGCTTAACATGCTGTGCTCTAAATAGAACAAGCAGAGGGAGAGTTGAAACTGTTAGGCACTATGATAGCTTTGTTCTTATGTTTTACTCTCCTGGTGACTATTTCAATCCTACTGTGTTGTATTGTTCTGGTTATTGCGGCCCACGCCTTATTATCTAAAATACAGTCGTTTTATTAAAACATGATATAAAACATATACTGTCTTTGGCATTTGTATATGAGACCATATTGTAAATGAGAGAGTTGGTTTGGATCTGAGTGACCACGACTTCCCTGAGAAGTTCCAAAGATGTCATGCGCTCGGCTGCCTAATCATTTCTTCCCCGTGAGAGAAATGAGGCACTGCTAGTTAGCCGGAGCAAAAAACGGATTTAGGGTGACAGAGTTCCTTACACATGGGTCAGACTCAGTCCCCCACACCGTTATCGATCCTGCTGCCTAGAAATCCAGTAGTCTCATTTAGGATAATGAGAGCCCACGCGACAATGGGTGCTGCAGATAAAAGTGCTGCATCCCCATTTGGCAGCTCCTCTTCTCTGGCCTTAGTGTCACATTTGTGGAAAGAGTGTTTCCTGATGGCACTTCTGCTCCTGGCCAATCAGTTTGGCTGCTGCTGGGAGCAAAAGCTGGTCCTGGATCGAGGAAATCTTATTTACCCTTCTTTTTGCACCCCTGTGAGAGAAGGAAGCACACTTGCAGTTCCAAGTAACATTGCTTCCTTACCGGAACAGTAAGTGGTGTGGATTGCTCAAGCCACTGCACCAATTCTTTAACCATTATCGTATGTGAGGGGACATCACAACAAGACTATTGGGGCTGGGTGACACAGAACTTGATTCATTTGGTGAAATCAATGGCAAATCTAAAATGGAGGTCACCCATGTATGCATTTGTAACAGCCAGGAGATGTGAAGCAAAAATATAGAAACCTGAATTGTTTTGAGAGTGGTCCACTTGTGTGAGGGGTGATTTTATCATTTTGTTCAATATATTGTGTGTGTCGGCACCTAATGTACTATTCTGGCAGTGCGCTTATGCTCTTTATTATGTTTTTCCATGTGCCCATGACACACAGGAGGTTGCATTATATCCAATAGGTCTTTTCACCACTTCTTGCCCGATATAGTGAAAAACTCAATTTTGTACCACTTTCTTTCCTCTGTTTTCCAACAACGCTAAAACATTTTTATGCCAATTTTGAGAACTGTTGCTTTACGTTATTGTCACAAGTAATATGAGTAACCTCTTTTTTAATAAGGCTTTCAGTCTCTTCTGCTCTCTGCTAGCTTAAGTAAGGCTGCTCTTGCATACTTGTATTATTTACTTTTCTATGTAATTCCTATTTAATCCTAGGCAAAAATATGTATAGTTCAACAAAGGAATTATAACACCAGCACCTCAAAGTAAACATTATATAGAAATTCTAATTGGCCTCCATTTTCTTTCATGACCTCTGTTGATCCAACTTTCTTTATTAATCTTGCACATTATACTTGTCTGATAATACATTTATTTTGACTGGGTTAGTCGCTTCCATTTATGTACTTGTAGTCCTGGAAGAATTACCTTCTGCCACTCTCTTGCAAGAAAAGGTGGAGTTGACACTCAGGTCCAAGGAAGTATGGAAGCTATCATGAATAATGCGCTTTGGAAAAGGATTTGGGTAGGCGAAAATTGCAAAATGCAAAATAAAATACTTCTGTTTCATAGTGGATGCTGAGCTTTCCTAGGTGAACAACAACGTTGCCAATTCCTTTCTAGAAGAAATTGTGACTGGTGGTATGATTTCTCTAATTAACCCAGGAAGAGTGCAGGAGGCCTGGTGATGAAGATATATATCAAAATATCTCAAAGAATGATTCTCTAACCAAGTAAAGGCTTCGGCAGCAAAACAAAAGTGTCAGATTTGTTTCTTAGGACGATTTACAAAACTGCAAGTTTTTGGTGTGTCCAAAGGCACCTTATCTTATTGTAGCTATTTGTTCACTGTATCGTTTTCTATTTTACTCAGGTTCATATTGCGAGTATCGAAACTACAAATATTGTCATCAAGTTATTACACATCTTCATTTTAGTCTATATTGGTTCATCAACGAAGACAAGTTTCTTAGCTGAATAAACTTTCTTCTTGCTTTCGTTACGAATACCTTTACGTACTTTGAAATTTGCATCGTAAATTAAATTTGATAGAGAAAAGTTTGAGATCCCCACTTTGTTCCATCATTGTTTTAATGGTTTTATAAATGTTCTTACATATAATGTCCTAAATCATAATGCTTTGAATGCATTGTAGATGGTATGGATTTAGTTTCTTGAACTAATGTATCCCATTTGCATGCTAAATACAGAAATGTAATTCACATTATGTAATATTGTCTAAAGGACAATTGACGCTCACTATGTGTAGCACCCCAATTTAATGTTTGAAAGTTTAAGATTGCACTGTATTCACTTTTCTACTTTCCTATGTAGGAGTGCTAAAATGGTCCGCATAACATAAAACACTAGTGTACTATTTTTTAAATTGTTAACAATGAGTGTTTTTTAATTCAAAATGTACAGAACACTTTAGTAGCATAGAGCACACTGTACTTGCATCTCAAATGAGCAATACGAAACATTTCTTTTCTGCTTTACAATATTTTGTTGGCACTTTTCAAATCATTTTCATAACTAGTGTCAGCCGAATGTGAGGAAAGTTGTTCTGTAACTAAGAACATTTTAGCAGCTTCTTTATGAAACTAGAGTCTGAGAAGAAAGATGTTATTTTCTTGAGAACACAATTTTTTGCTAAAACAGTTTCGTCGACCACAGCATACAATCTAAGCCCTGCAGTAAATGTCACCAGTGCAAACCCATTTCTATATAAAAAAAAATAAGCCATGAACAAGCTCGACAACAAATTCCCTAGGGAAGCTGACTTCATATTTCACTGTCAGAAAAATAGAATCAAGGTGTATGAATTGTGAACTGTTTTTAAGTAGGATCTACGAGGGAATAACTCGGCCAGAGTGCAGCCTAACCGAAAGAACTGCCATCAGCATTACAGAAACTAGAAGTTATGATCAGCCCAGTAAAGTGACTAAAATAATTTAAGCCTGTCCTTTAGATTTTACTAGACCTACCTCCAGACTTTGTTGATACTAACAGAGCAGTTCAAATTGACCTGCAGCATCTAAAGATTCCACGCCAGTGCGAAATCTCTCCATGAAGTTGCTAAGCCTGCATGACGGGAGCTACTCTGAGGAACAAACTATATGGCAACATCTGCCCTTTTTGAAATGTCTTCAAAAGCTGCACCATCAGTGTCTTCCCGTACCTCCACCCCTGATTCCACTCTTTCCATGAATGCCCCCTGATAACATCCACTCGCTCTTGGACTGATGGGGGTCTTGGGGTCCATATCTAGAACACACATTCAAATTGTCTCTGATGCACTGGAAGCTTTCTGCCACCACTCCATTTCCTTTCATGGTTTTCTATGAAACATCACTATGGTTTACACTGAAGTTTCGAACCAAAGGTATACGAGTGGAAATATGTCAGTAGCTCGTTTACAAAATAGGGTGACTGTCTGATACCAAATACTTTGTCCAAAGGTCACCAAATGAGTTATTCCAATTGCAAAGACAACAGTGGATTTCACATCAGAAATAATGCCTTTTGGTGCATTCCAAAGAATATATCAACTATATGTCCCCTAAATCATGTGCTAACTTTTTTTAAAATTGAAAGCTCACCTGTCACAAGCATATACATCTGCTTGTGCAACTGAAGATCCATAGGATCACCACATAGGCGACAGCTGTGCTGCCCGCTTAACTACACACTTCTATCACTCAACAAGCAGCATAAGTTATGGTACAATGATGTAGGTACATTGAGAACGAGACTAGTATTTGAAATAGAATGGGGGTTCACAATGCAGCATCAGATTTTGTTCCGGGTGCAATCATGTATTTTGTAGCTTCTTCCCTCTTTGTTACTTTTCCTTCTTACTCTGCCACTTGTGAATCTCAACTTTCACACTTGGGTTAAGGTATGTATTTTTTTAACCCAAGTTTAGTTAGTAAGGGCTTCTGCTTGAAGGTGTTCTTGTGCGTATAAATACTTTTCTATAATGACTGTTTATTACTCATATTTAGCAGGTAGCATGGCTAGTTGTGAGTTGCCTGTAAGAGTGTGATACTTTATTAGAATCCCTTTAGTACAAAAAGAGGGAAACTGATCTATTTCAAGTTCTTATTTTAATGATGTTTGTGAGCCATGTCAGAAGCAAGGACGTCATTTAGGGGTCACAGCTGCGATCCCTGGCTTGCCCCTTGCGACCCTTGGCACTGCCTCTGCCACCTTTGGTTTCAGATGTGGCAAGATCAGTGCCTGGATCTCAGGTGAAGCTCGTACTAATGGACGTCTATTGTGTGTTCCACTTAGCTGGTTTTCTTTCAAATTTTTATTACACACGTGGTGAATAATAATACTCACTATTAGTGTAATAAAACATGGAATACAACTGGATGGAATATGACCCTATCTGGAAGCTAAGGTAAGTAAAAAAATGCTTTTATATGTATGTTGTATGCATGCTCGTGGGTGAGAGTGTGTTTGTGAGAGTCAGTGTGTGTATGTGTAAGCATATGTGTGTGTGCTTAAGTAAAGATCAAATGGTGAGTGATGTCACATTTGCTACTCCTAGCATTTTGATGGATTGAGGCCCATGGTCAGAGGGTGGGTTTTTTGTGTTATATCCCATGGGTGCTTTTTGATAAAGGTTTTGTAGTGTTTGGCCCATGTTCCAAGAGCATGCACTTTTTTAAACAGTTGGTAATCTTCTGGTAGTCATTAGTGTTCCAGTAATATATTGTGAGGTTTTCTGTTTGCTACAATGGCTTTAAATTGCTTTGCATTTCTATACTGTTAGAACTGGGGTTCCTGGGTGGCTAGGGTAAGCACCTCAGCCAGACAGGTACCACCACTCTAGTCAGGGCACATGAGCTACACACCCAAGGTAACCCCCTGCTCACCCCCTTGGTAGCTTGGCACAAGCAGTCAGGCTTATCCCAAAAGCAATGTGTAAAGCGTTTGTACAACAGACACCAAACACATGAGACACAATAAATACAACACAAAGAAAACTCCACAATAAGTTATATAAAAATGACTGTGCGGCACAAAACATCATTAGACCAAAAACAGCACGTATCAGTAATGCCCTGCTACATGAGCAGTTGGCAGAACATCACACAGGTTACTTGTAGTCTGTAAAAGCAAGCAGTAGTCAGGTAAGCACATAGTTACCAGCTTTCTGCAACACAAGCAGTAGTCAGGTCATCATTATCACCAAAAATGCATGTCATAATAAACACATTATCATGAGTGCCAAAAGATCCTCATCCTTTGCATATCTCATAAACAGACACCCTCCCCATACATATAAGGCATATTTTGGTATACATTTGTTATCCCCACAAGGCAAAAATGATATAGAACATAACATCAGTTCCAGCGATGCAGTGGTTAGGTTAGGGTGGAAAACACATGAATTACCAAGCATCACTATTTACCTCTTGGCACAGATGATCTCACTTGAAATCTCAAAAGCAACCACATAATGCATAGCAGCACCTGCATGCCTACTAGAGAAATTATGTAAGTTCCTGGGAAGAGCAAAAACACTGGGACCGCATGGGTCCATTGTTGAAGAAAGCCTATCAGGGCTATGCCACTGGGGTTCCTCCATGGCTACTACAGACAGGGCCGTAACTTTCTTGGAATCCATAAAGCCTCCTTTGAGGATTTCACCCATTGCATTGCCCCCAAGCAACTGGGTATGCTCCTGGAGGGGGCACACAATCGGCAGAGGATGGCAGGGCCACCCTCCTTGGGTCCCCATACACAAAACATCACCAGAGACAGGGGCCGCTGCCCATGCGGCCACTTGGTACCTCGCAACACTGTCCCCGTGGCTGCCCACAGTCTCACAGTGCAGCCTTATTCAGAAGGTATGTGAAATCTGGGGGTGATGCCCTCCCCAGTTAGGTGGGCGACCTCACCCAGCCCCCCGCGAACAAAACAGTTGCATGCTTCTGCCTGGTAATGTGGTGATGCGGCCGCAGCCATTTGCTTTTCAGCACTGGGGAATGCAGGTTAGAGGGTGTCCTCGGAGTCTGCGCATCTCCCCGTGATAGCTGTCATCCTTGCGGGGCTCCACTGAAGGAGGCTTTCGAAGGGCAGCCCCTGTCCTCATTCAGGCCATCAACTTCCCTCAGTAGGGACCGGGTGTCCTAGCAGCACCTTACTCCTCCGACATTGACCGTCGCAGCCCTCCTTGGATGGGAACACTAACCCTGGGCTTAGGAGGGTAAGCAGGGAGTGCTTTTCCCACTGTTATCACTAGGAGTCCCCTGGGTCAAGGGGACTTGTTCAGCCATAATTCTTCGTGGTAAAGGAAGCACACGGCACTCAGCATGCACTGGAAAAGGGGAATCTGGAGCACACACCATGCGCTAGTCCTGAACAAAGTCAAGGGACAGCAAAAACAGCGCTTTTTAAGAAATAAAGCACTTTCCATGCGCTTTCAACATTAAGGGGCACTCCACTCATGTCCTGCTGAAAAAGCAGCACCAAAGCAACACACAGGCAGCGGAGATGGGGGCACACCACCTAGCCCATGGAGTGCACTGGGGGCACCCAAGCAGGGTGCAGGCAGCCCAGCACAGATGTCCTGAGGACAAGGTGGCAGTCCTTCTTCTGACCTAGCACGTCCCAGGACAGCACATCATCAGGGCAGTTCCAACAGTGGGCCCTGGAAAGACCTTACAGTAGCCTCTAGGGTCCAGTACATACAGTGTCTCCAAATGTGGAGGGCAACCCCTTGTACTTACACTCATTTTGCACAGCTTCCACAAAAGTGTAGGGGGATTCCAACCAGTTCTAACCAGTTTTAACCAGTTTCAGGAATGCCCCCTTCTCCTGCAAACACTGCCTCCAGACATCAGTATGGGGTAAAATAGCCCTTTGTGTAAGAAAGGGCACAGCCTTTACAGATGCATGTGTGCCCTGCCTCTACACCTTCCAGCCCAAGAAAACTATTCAGTATGTATATGTACACCTGTTACACCTCCACCCTCCCTGTGTGATGACTGTCTGGAATGTATGCGCAAAGCCCAGCTGTCATTTTACCCAGGTGGATTGGAGTCAAGCTTCAAAAGCGCCAGAGTTTAAGGACAGAGAAATACCCACTTTCTAAAAGTAGTATTTTTCCAATGGTAATTGTTACACCTGGCATCCTTGGCATGGTCTCCCCTGACCTTTTTGCCTCTCCTTCCCATGTTTTCACTGTGTGCTGGACTCTATTTTTGATGTTTTTGGTACTGTGGAGACGTTACCACTGCTGACCAGTGTCTAAAGGGGAAGTGCTCCTGTGTAAAATGTATGTAAATTGGCTTTTCCATGATTGGCATATTTGATTTACTAGTAGGTGCCTAGTACAGTGCACTAGAGTTGCCCAGGGCCTACAAGTCAAATGCTACTAGTGGGCCTGCAACACTGGTTGTGCCACCCCCATTAGTAGCCCTGTAAACATGGCTTAGACCTGCCACTGCAGTGTCTGTGTGTGCAGCTTTTACTGCCAATTCGACTTGGCAAGTGCACCCACTTGCCAGGCCTAAACCTTCCCTTTTTATACATGTAGCACACCCATAAGGCAGGCCCTAGGTAGCCCCATGGGCAGGGTGGAGTGTTTGTTAAAGGTTGGATATGTACTCATGTCTTTTACATGTCTTAACAGTGCAATACTGCCAAATTCTGTTTTCACTGTTGCAAGGCCTATCCCTCTCATAGGTTAACATGGGGATAGCCTTTACAAATCCTTAAAGTGCAGTTTCCATTTGAGAGCAGAAAGAAATTTGGAGTTTGAGGTTTCTCAATTTAAACATACATCTGTTAGTGAAGTTGTTTTTTAGATTGTTAGTTTAAAAATGCCACTTTTAGTACATAGGTGTTAGAAATTGGGTTTTTGGTTGGCAGTTAGGTTACCCTCTGTCCAAGCAAGAACCCTCACTCTAGTCAGGGTAAGTCACACACAATCCAAAATTATCCTGTGCCCACCCTCTGGTAGCTTGGCACGAGCAGTCAGGCTTGACTTAGAGGGCAATGTGTAAAGTATTTGTGCAATAAATCATACAATAACACCATATAGCACCACACAAATACACCACACAGTGTTTTGGAAAAATATAGAATATTTATCTGGATAATTGTAGGTCAAAACGAATGAAGATGCAATGTGAAATTGTAGAGATATCACTGAAAAGTGATATTAAGTGTCTTAAGTCTTTAAAAAGCAAACAAAGTCTCTTTCAAGCACAAAGTACCTGGTTTACAATGGAAAATCTCCGCAAAAGGCCGCAGAAGTAGAGATACGTGGAAAAATGGTGTGTGCGTTGATTTCTCCCCAGCACACGGACCTGCGTCGTTAGTTTTCCCGCGGGGAAGTCGTGCGCCGTTTTCCGGATCGCGAACAGTCTCTTTCTGTGGGTCGCAGGGATTAGCGTCGGTGTGTGGCGTTTTTCTTGCTGTGGAACAAGCTATGCGTCGAAATTTTTGGTGCACGAAGAGTCCAAATGAAAAAGAGAAGTCTTTTTGGTCCTGAGACTTCAGGGAACCGGAGGCAAGCTCCATCCAAGCCCTTGGAGAGCACTTTTACAGCCAGACAAGAGTTCAGCAAAGCAGCAGGCCAACAGCAAGGCAGCTGTCCTTTGTAGAAAGCAGACAGGTGAGTCCTTTGAGCAGCCAGGCAGTTCTTCTTGGCAGGATGTAGATTCTGGTTCAGGTTTCTTCTCCAGCAAGTGTCTGATGAGGTAGGGCAGAGGCCCTGTTTTATACCCAAATGTGCCTTTGAAGTGGGGGAGACTTCAAAGAGTGGCTAAGAAGTGCACCAGGTCCCCTTTCAGTTCAATCCTGTCTGCCAGGGTCCCAGTAGGAGGTGTGACAGTCTTTTGTGTGAGAGCAGGCCCTCCACCCTCCCAGCCCAAGAAGACCCATTCAAAATGCAGATGTATGCAAGTAAGTACCCTGTGTTTGGGGGGTGTTTGAGTGAATGCACAAGGAGCTGTCAACTAAGCCCAGCCAGACGTGGATTGTAAGGCACAGAAAGATTTAAGTGCAAAGAAATGCTCACTTTCTAAAAGTGGCATTTCTAGAATAGTAATATTAAATCCAACTTCACCAGTCAGCAGGATTTTATATTACCATTCTGGCCATACTAAATAAGACCTTCCTACTCCTTTCAGATCAGCAGCTACCACTTCAATACTGTATGAGCGCAGCCCCAATGTTAGCCTATGAAGGGAGCAGGCCTCACAGTAGTGCAAAAATGAATTTAGGAGTTTTACACTACCAGGGCATGTAAACTACACAGGTACATGTCCTGCCTTTCACCCACACAGCACCCTGCTCTAGGGGTTAGCTAGGGCACACATTAGAGGTGACTTATATGTGGAGAAAGGGGAGGTTTAGGCTTGGCAAGTACTTTTAAATGCCAAGTCGAAGTGGCAGTGAAAACTGCACACACAGGCCTTGCAATGGCAGGCCTGAGACAAGGTTAAGGGGCTACTGAAGTGGGTGGCACAACCAGTGCTGCAGGCCCACTAGTAGCATTTAATCTACAGGCCCTAGGCACATATAGTGCACTCTACTAGGGACTTAGAAGTAAATTAAATAGCCAATCATGGATAAACCAATCAATAGTACAATTTACACAGAGGGCATATTCACTTTAGCACTGGTCAGCAGTGGTAAAGTGCCCAGAGGTCAAAAGCCAACAACAACAGGTCAGAAAAAATAGGAGGAAGGAGGCAAAAAAGTTTGGGGACGACCCTGTCAAAAAGCCAGGTCCAACAATAGGCATTTATTTGCTTAAACCATTCTGTGACTCTACCTGTTTGTGGATTCCCTGTCTGGGTTTGTGAATCTTCTCTAGCCAGTGCCACAAAGGGAGCTGAGGTGTAGCCTGCAGATCCTGATAAGCCGCCTGAGCTAGAGTGGAGGGAGGAGTAGTCACTTACACCTGAATGGGCTGTGCCTACCCTCACAAAATGCAGCCTTCAACCCCCTGGTGTGTGTCTGGGGCTTGGCCTGGGCAAGGTAGGATCATGTGAACAACAGAGACATCCCTTTGAAGTTTGCCTACTTCAAAGGCAGAAAGGGGTATAAGTATTGTACCCAAAACCACAGACTTTAGATCACTTCTGGAACCAAGATGAACCTCTGCCATGGAGAAGAGCTGAAGAGCAGAGGAGAAGTGCTGCCCCTGCCTGTGACTGTGCTTTTGTTAAGTTATCCTACAGTTGCTGCTTCTGCCTGTGAAAGGGGACAAGGCTGGACTTTGTTGTGTGCATTCCTGCTTGACGAAGAATCTCCAAGGGCTTGAACTGAGCTAGCCTCCTGTTTGGAAGTCTCAGGGCCATCAAAAGCTTCCTCTGCCAGCACCTGGACTCTCTGCTGACTCCTGCCCTGCCAAGTGGTGCCCTATCCAGTCCCTGGGCCCTTGAAAGGTGAAGTTGGCAGTACAAGAGCTGAAATACATGCACAGAACACCATGCAGGGAAATGTTCGAAGCACTCTCTCTGCAACACGGCTGATAAACGCCACGCCACCCGCTTTGCAGCAAAAATCAATGCTCGACCTGCATCACGAATGAGAGACCGATGCATCGCAGCTGGAGAGACTACGCAACACCTGCTTGCGGTTGCTGATAACAACATGAAGTGCGGTTTTCTTACACCGTGCAACCGGATATCTCACGCATCGTCCCTGGGCATCAAAGTCATCATGAATCGATGTGAATCCAAAGTCCCCCGTCCGGAAATTGATGCATCGCTCATGCGAGGGAGAAAAATAACTCATCACCAACCCAGTTGGAGAAGGAAACGAAGCACGGCCTCACTTGCGAGTAAGGAATCGACACATCGCTGACTTTTCTGACGCACGCTCACCCGTGCGGCCTTATTTTTGACATAAACCAGGTAATTTGTGTAAAATCAACATTTCCATTATTTTCTATGGAGAAAGACTCTAATTCTCTTGAAAATTCATATCTTGTTTTGCTTAAATAAATATAATCTATTTTCTAAACAGGTGTGGTGTCCATTTTGTAGTGTTTTCACTGTATTACTGTGTGTGTGTGTTGGTACAAATACTTTACACATTGCTTCTGAGATAAGCCTGACTGCTTGTGCCAAGTACGAAGGGGGTGAGCAGTGGTTATCTAAGTTTGTTTTTTCCTTTGCTCTGACTAGAGTGAGGGTCCCTGCTTGGACCGAGTACACACTGACTGCCAGACAGGGACCCCATTTCTAACAGTAATAAATAATCCACCTACAACAATAAGCAGCATTTCTCACTACCACTCCAACCAAACCAAATATGCCTACTCCACCCCTCATAGATCAGACAATACCACTTAGTCACATGCATTTCCAATGCAACCCTATGAGAGACGGAGCACTCACAGCAATGAGAAACAAAATAGGCTGTTTGTCACTACTAGGGCAGGCCACACATGTCCTACCTCTTACCTATACAGCACCCTGCCCATTGGGCTAGCTAGGGCCTATCTTAGGGGTGACTTATATGTAATAAAAGGGGTGTTCCAGGCCTGGTAAGTAAATTTAGATGCCAGGTCCCTATGGCAGTAAACTGCGTATGCAGGCCCTGCAGTGGCAGGCCTCAGACAGGTTTGAAAGGCTACTTCTTTGGGAGGTGCAAGCTGCAATGGGGCCCACTAGTAGCATTTAATTTACAGTTCATGGGTATAAGGGATAGCAGTATCCAAAGGACTTAAAGGTAAATTAAAAAAGCCAATCGGTGTAAGCCAATCATACCAAGTTTAGGAGGGAGAGCACTTTCACTTTAGCGCTGATCAGCAGTGATAAAGTGTTCAGAGTCCTAAAGCCAACAAAAAGAGGTCAGAAAAATAGGAGGAGGAAAGCAAAAGGTTTGTGGATGACCTGGAAAAAAGGGCCAGGTCTAACATGTACACATTGTTTCTTCTGAATAAATGGTCCTTGTCCCATTGACAAGGTTGAACGTGATACTTTTAAATTTACTGGAAAGTTGTACTTATTTTGTATGTTCTTCCATGGGTTCCCTGTTTTTTTCTAAACTGCTGGTGATACATTGCACAATTGGTTGACTGTTGCGTGTAGCCCCTGTTCCATGGACAAAGGTTGTGTCAGAAGTATTGAATTACTATCAGTTACTTAAGCACTTACAACATGTATTCAGACATATTTAGGTATACTATTTCAAAACCCTGTTACTTTCACATAAATGTTATAACCTTGTGTGAGATTTTTAGTAATGGTAAAACAGCGGTTTCTTTAATCAGACACAGGGGGTCATTACGACCTCGGCGGTCTTCACAGAAGACCGCCGAGGCCACGGGAGGCAAAATACAGCCATTGCCGGCGGTATTGCTGCCTCCCTATTATAAAATTTCCGCTGGGCCAGCGGACGGTAACAGTGTTACCGTCCACTGGCCCAGCGGAAATGTCACATCAACATTGCTGCCGGCTCCTAATAGAGTCCCCGTGGCTGCCCACAGTCTCACAGTGCAGCCTTATTCAGAAGGTATGTGAAATCTGGGGGTGATGCCCTCCCCAGTTAGGTGGGCGACCTCACCCAGCCCCCCGCGAACAAAACAGTTGCATGCTTCTGCCTGGTAATGTGGTGATGCGGCCGCAGCCATTTGCTTTTCAGCACTGGGGAATGCAGGTTAGAGGGTGTCCTCGGAGTCTGCGCATCTCCCCGTGATAGCTGTCATCCTTGCGGGGCTCCACTGAAGGAGGCTTTCGAAGGGCAGCCCCTGTCCTCATTCAGGCCATCAACTTCTCTCAGTAGGGACCGGGTGTCCTAGCAGCACCTTACTCCTCCGACATTGACCGTCGCAGCCCTCCTTGGATGGGAACACTAACCCTGGGCTTAGGAGGGTAAGCAGGGAGTGCTTTTCCCACTGTTATCACTAGGAGTCCCCTGGGTCAAGGGGACTTGTTCAGCCATAATTCTTCGTGGTAAAGGAAGCACACGGCGCTCAGCATGCACTGGAGAAGGGGAATCTGAAGCACACACCATGCGCTAGTCCTGGACAAAGTCAAGGGACAGCAAAAACAGTGCTTTTTAAGAAATAAAGCACTTTCCATGCGCTTTCAACATTAAGGGGCACTCCACTCGTGTCCTGCTGAAGAAAGCAGCACCAAAGCAACACAAAGGCAGCGGAGATGGGGGCACACCACCTAGCCCATGGAGTGCACTAGGGGCACCCAAGCAGGGTGCAGGCAGCCCAGCACAGATGTCCTGAGGACAAGGTGGCAGTCCTTCTTCTGACCTAGCACGTCCCAGGACAGCACATCATCAGGGCAGTTCCAACAGTGGGCCCTGGAAAGACCTTACAGTAGCCTCTAGGGTCCAGTACATACAGTGTCTCCAAATGTGGAGGGCAACCCCTTGTACTTACACTCATTTTGCACAGCTTCCACAAAAGTGTAGGGGGATTCCAACCAGTTCTAACCAATTTTAACCAGTTACAGGAGTGCCCCCTTCTCCTGCAAACACTGCCCCCAGACATCAGTATGGGGTAAAATAGCCCTTTGTGTAAGAAAGGGCACAGCCTTTACAGATGCATTTGTGCCCTGCCTCTACACCTTCCAGCCCAAGAAAACTATTCAGTATGTATATGTACACCTGTTACACCTCCACCCTCCCTGTGTGATGACTGTCTGGAATGTATGCGCAAAGCCCAGCTGTCATTTTACCCAGGTGGATTGGAGTCAAGCTTCAAAAGCACCAGAGTTTAAGGACAGAGAAATACCCACTTTCTAAAAGTAGTATTTTTCCAATGGTAATTGTTACACCTGGCATCCTTGGCATGGTCTCTCCTGACCTTTTTGCCTCTCCTTCCCATGTTTTCACTGTGTGCTGGACTCTATTTTTGATGTTTTTGGTACTGTGGAGACGTTACCACTGCTGACCAGTGTCTAAAGGGGAAGTGCTCCTGTGTAAAATGTATGTAAATTGGCTTTGCCATGATTGGCATATTTGATTTACTAGTAGGTGCCTAGTACAGTGCACTAGAGTTGCCCAGGGTCTACAAGTCAAATGCTACTAGTGGGCCTGCAACACTGGTTGTGCCACCCCCATTAGTAGCCCTGTAAACATGGCTTAGACCTGCCACTGCAGTGTCTGTGTGTGCAGCTTTTACTGCCAATTCGACTTGGCAAGTTCACCCACTTGCCAGGCCTAAACCTTCCCTTTTTATACATGTAGCACACCCATAAGGCAGGCCCTAGGTAGCCCCATGGGCAGGGTGGAGTGTTTGTTAAAGGTTGGATATGTACTCATGTCTTTTACATGTCTTAACAGTGCAATACTGCCAAATTCTGTTTTCACTGTTGCAAGGCCTATCCCTCTCATAGGTTAACATGGGGATAGCCTTTACAAATCCTTAAAGTGCAGTTTCCATTTGAGAGCAGAAAGAAATTTGGAGTTTGAGGTTTCTCAATTTAAACATACATCTGTTAGTGAAGTTGTTTTTTAGATTGTTAGTTTAAAAATGCCACTTTTAGTACATAGGTGTTAGAAATTGGGTTTTTGGTTGGCAGTTAGGTTACCCTCTGTCCAAGCAAGAACCCTCACTCTAGTCAGGGTAAGTCACACACAATCCAAAATGATCCTGTGCCCACCCTCTGGTAGCTTGGCACGAGCAGTCAGGCTTGACTTAGAGGGCAATGTGTAAAGTATTTGTGCAATAAATCATACAATAACACCATATAGCACCACACAAATACACCACAGTGTTTTGGAAAAATATAGAATATTTATCTGGATAATTGTAGGTCAAAACGAATGAAGATGCAATGTGAAATTGTAGAGATATCACTGAAAAGTGTATTAAGTGTCTTAAGTCTTTAAAAAGCAAACAAAGTCTCTTTCAAGCACAAAGTACCTGGTTTACAATGGAAAATCTCCGCAAAAGGCCGCAGAAGTAGAGATACGTGGAAAAATGGTGTGTGCGTTGATTTCTCCCCAGCACACGGACCTGCGTCGTTAGTTTTCCCGCGGGGAAGTCGTGCGCCGTTTTCCGGCTCGCGAACAGTCTCTTTCTGTGGGTCGCAGGGATTACCAGATGTCCCGGGGTCTGTGCGTGGATTCTCCTGCTTGTTTTCCGGCTGCACGTCGTTCCGCGGGGCTGTGCGTCGAAGTTTCGCTCTCACGGCAGGTGTTGCGTCGATTTCCCCTCTGGAAGTCGGGCGGCGTTGTCCTTGCGAGGCCGTGCGTCGAAGTTCCGGTCGCCCGAAGGCGTCGCGTCGATCAGCGTCGGTGTGTGGCGTTTTTCTTGCTGTGGAACAAGCTATGCGTCGAAATTTTTGGTGCACGAAGAGTCCAAATGAAAAAGAGAAGTCTTTTTGGTCCTGAGACTTCAGGGAACCGGAGGCAAGCTCTATCCAAGCCCTTGGAGAACACTTTTACAGCCAGACAAGAGTTCAGCAAAGCAGCAGGCCAACAGCAAGGCAGCAGTCCTTTGTAGAAAGCAGACAGGTGACTCCTTTGAGCAGCCAGGCAGTTCTTCTTGGCAGGATGTAGTTTCTGGTTCAGGTTTCTTCTCCAGCAAGTGTCTGATGAGGTAGGGCAGAGGCCCTGTTTTATACCCAAATGTGCCTTTGAAGTGGGGGAGATTTCAAAGAGTGGCTAAGAAGTGCACCAGGTCCCCTTTCAGTTCAATCCTGTCTGCCAGGGTCCCAGTAGGAGGTGTGACAGTCTTTTGTGTGAGAGCAGGCCCTCCACCCTCCCAGCCCAAGAAGACCCATTCAAAATGCAGATGTATGCAAGTGAGTACCCTGTGTTTGGGGGGTGTTTGAGTGAATGCACAAGGAGCTGTCAACTAAGCCCAGCCAGACGTGGATTGTAAGGCACAGAAAGATTTAAGTGCAAAGAAATGCTCACTTTCTAAAAGTGGCATTTCTAGAATAGTAATATTAAATCCAACTTCACCAGTCAGCAGGATTTTATATTACCATTCTGGCCATACTAAATAAGACCTTCCTACTCCTTTCAGATCAGCAGCTACCACTTCAATACTGTATGAGCGCAGCCCCAATGTTAGCCTATGAAGGGAGCAGGCCTCACAGTAGTGCAAAAATGAATTTAGGAGTTTTACACTACCAGGGCATGTAAACTACACAGGTACATGTCCTGCCTTTCACCCACACAGCACCCTGCTCTAGGGGTTAGCTAGGGCACACATTAGAGGTGACTTATATGTGGAGAAAGGGGAGGTTTAGGCTTGGCAAGTACTTTTAAATGCCAAGTCGAAGTGGCAGTGAAAACTGCACACACAGGCCTTGCAATGGCAGGCCTGAGACAAGGTTAAGGGGCTACTGAAGTGGGTGGCACAACCAGTGCTGCAGGCCCACTAGTAGCATTTAATCTACAGGCCCTAGGCACATATAGTGCACTCTACTAGGGACTTACAAGTAAATTAAATAGCCAATCATGGATAAACCAATCAATAGTACAATTTACACAGAGGGCATATGCACTTTAGCACTGGTTAGCAGTGGTAAAGTGCCCAGAGGTCAAAAGCCAACAACAACAGGTCAGAAAAAATAGGAGGAAGGAGGCAAAAAAGTTTGGGGATGACCCTGTCAAAAAGCCAGGTCCAACAATAGGCATTTATTTGCTTAAACCATTCTGTGACTCTACCCGTTTGTGGATTCCCTGTCTGGGTTTGTGAATCTTCTCTAGCCAGTGCCACAAAGGGAGCTGAGGTGTAGCCTGCAGATCCTGATAAGCCGCCTGAGCTAGAGTGGAGGGAGGAGTAGTCACTTACACCTGAATGGGCTGTGCCTACCCTCACAAAGTGCAGCCTTCAACCCCCTGGTGTGTGTCTGGGGCTTGGCCTGGGCAAGGTAGGATCATGTGAACAACAGAGACATCCCTTTGAAGTTTGCCTACTTCAAAGGCAGAAAGGGGTATAAGTATTGTACCCAAAACCACAGACTTTAGATCACTTCTGGAACCAAGATGAACCTCTGCCATGGAGAAGAGCTGAAGAGCAGAGGAGAAGTGCTGCCCCTGCCTGTGACTGTGCTTTTGTTAAGTTATCCTACAGTTGCTGCTTCTGCCTGTGAAAGGGGACAAGGCTGGACTTTGTTGTGTGCATTCCTGCTTGACGAAGAATCTCCAAGGGCTTGAACTGAGCTAGCCTCCTGTTTGGAAGTCTCAGGGCCATCAAAAGCTTCCTCTGCCAGCACCTGGACTCTCTGCTGACTCCTGCCCTGCCAAGTGGTGCCCTATCCAGTCCCTGGGCCCTTGAAAGGTGAAGTTGGCAGTACAAGAGCTGAAATACATGCACAGAACACCATGCAGGGAAATGTTCGAAGCACTCTCTCTGCAACACGGCTGATAAACGCCACGCCACCCGCTTTACAGCAAAAATCAATGCTCGACCTGCATCACGAATGAGAGATCGATGCATCGCGGCTGGAGAGACTACGCAACACCTGCTTGCGGTTGCTGATAACGACATGAAGTGCGGTTTTCTTACACTGTGCAACCGGATATCTCACGCATCGTCCCTGGGCATCAAAGTCATCATGAATCGATGTGAATCCAAAGTCCCCCGTCCGGAAATTGATGCATCGCTCATGCGAGGGAGAAAAATGACTCATCACCAACCCAGTTGGAGAAGGAAACGAAGCACGGCCTCACTTGCGAGTAAGGAATCAACGCATCACTGACTTTTCTGACGCAAGCTCACCCGTGCGGCCTTATTTTTGACATAAACCAGGTACTTTGTGTAAAATCTACATTTCCATTATTTTTATGGAGAAAGACTCTTATTCTCTTGAAAATTCATATCTTGTTTTGCTTAAATATATATAATCTATTTTCTAAACAGGTGTGGTGTCCATTTTGTAGTGTTTTCACTGTATTACTGTGTATGTGTGTTGGTACAAATACTTTACACATTGCTTCTGAGATAAGCCTGACTGCTTGTGCCAAGTACGAAGGGGGTGAGCAGTGGTTATCTAAGTTTGTTTTTTCCTTTGCTCTGACTAGAGTGAGGGTCCCTGCTTGGACCGAGTACACACTGACTGCCAGTCAGGGACCCCATTTCTAACAGTAATAAATAATCCACCTACAACAATAAGCAGCATTTCTCACTACCACTCCAACTAAACCAAACATGCCTACTCCACCCCTCATAGATCAGACAATACCACTTAGTCACATGCATTTCCAATGCAACCCTATGAGAGACGGAGCACTCACAGCAATGAGAAACAAAATAGGCTGTTTGTCACTACTAGGGCAGGCCACACATGTCCTACCTCTTACCTATACAGCACCCTGCCCATTGGGCTAGCTAGGGCCTATCTTAGGGGTGACTTATATGTAATAAAAGGGGTGATCCAGGCCTGGTAAGTAAATTTAGATGCCAGGTCCCTATGGCAGTAAACTGCGAATGCAGGCCCTGCAGTGGCAGGCCTCAGACAGGTTTGAAAGGCTACTTCTTTGGGAGGTGCAAGCTGCAATGGGGCCCACTAGTAGCATTTAATTTACAGTTCATGGGTATAAGGGATAGCAGTATCCAAAGAACTTAAAGGTAAATTAAAAAAGCCAATCGGTGTAAGCCAATCATACCAAGTTTAGGAGGGAGAGCACTTTCACTTTAGCGCTGATCAGCAGTGATAAAGTGTTCAGAGTCCTAAAGCCAACAAAAAGAGGTCAGAAAAATAGGAGGAGGAAAGCAAAAGGTTTGTGGATGACCCGGAAAAAAGGGCCAGGTCTAACATGTACACATTGTTTCTTCTGAATAGATGGTCCTTGTCCCATTGACAAGTCTGAACGTGATACTTTTAAATTTACTGGAAAGTTGTACTTATTTTGTATGTTCTTCCATGGGTTCCCTGTTTTTTTCTAAACTGCTGGTGATACATTGCACAATTGGTTGACTGTTGCGTGTAGCCCCTGTTCCATGGACAAAGGTTGTGTCAGAAGTATTGAATTACTATCAGTTACTTAAGCACTTACAACATGTATTCAGACATATTTAGGTATACTATTTCAAAACCCTGTTACTTTCACATAAATGTTATAACCTTCTGTGAGATTTTTAGTAATGGTAAAACAGCGGTTTCTTTAATCAGACACAGGGGGTCATTACGACCTCGGCGGTCTTCACAGAAGACCGCCGAGGCCACGGGAGACAAAATACAGCCATTGCCGGCGGTATTGCTGCCTCCCTATTATGACATTTCCGCTGGGCCAGCGGACGGTAACAGTGTTACCGTCCACTGGCCCAGCGGAAATGTCACATCAACATTGCTGCCGGCTCCTAATAGAGCCGGCGGCAATGCTGATGTGCAGCGGGTGCAGTAGCACCCGTCGCACAATTCCACTGCCCGAAATTCGGGCAGTGAAATGCGTGACGGGGCTATGCCTGAGGGCCCCTGCACTGCCCATGCCAAGTGCATGGGCAGGGCAGGGGCCCCCAGGGGCACCCCAAGTCCCCTTACCGCCAGCCTTTCCATGGCGGTGTTTACCGCCACGGACAGGCTGGCGGTTGGGGACTCATAATCCCCAGGGCAGCGGTGCTTGCACCGCTGCCCTGGGGATTATGACCGCCAGGCAGAAACCTGGCGGTTAAGTGGAGGGGGCGGCGGTATGGCTGTGGCTTTTGCGCCACGGTCATAATAGCTGGCGGGACACCGCCAGCCTGTTGGCGGTGTTCCCGCCACCTTACCGCCGGCCGCCAGGGTCGTAATGACCCCCACAGTCTTCAGAAACGTCTGCAACAACAAAAACAGGTAAGCTCAATTATATGCTATCCAATCCATGAGTGTGATGTATATCATTGGCAAGAAGGAATAAAACACTTTCTGGATAGAAGAGGTCCTTTGCATGTGATGTAACGGGCATGCTGCATTCAGATGCAATCTGCTTAATAGCATTCATAAACATGTTTTCTTTATTAGGATGCCACCCAAAGGACCAGAAGAGGGTCAGCCGAAGTACACCCCGGCTGTGCCGGTGCCTAAGAAATAACAGTTGAATCCTTTGGTCCAGCTGTTAGACGCTGCTTGTAAGAATGCCGCGGACTGGCTGAGGAAATTGATAGTCGATAGAGTGTGGCCTGAAAACCTAGCACAAGACACGGATCTTCCTGTAAGCTCTAGATGTTCTGGTGTTTCATAGTAAACGCAGATGAAGGAAAAGAAAGAAAAATACAGCTTTACTCCCGAGGGACAACGAGTCTGGGATTCTATCGCCAAGCGATTAGGCACCAGCAGTGTATAGACCGGTCAATCAGTCACAGCTCCATTCATTGTCAGTTGGCTGCCTGCACATAGTCATTGGACAGGGTGCTGTTTGAATGAGCATAGTGCGCTAGATACACGGGGACAATTTCTTGACCGTAAGATGTGCAAAATGCCCCCAGGTCTATTGAACTGGACGAGACAAATATTTGTGCATTTGCCACATTGGCAGCATCCTTATTTGAATGTGATTACTCAACATGGGGTGGTTTCTGAAGTGAACCTAAAGTATGGGAACAATTGTGAAAGTAAAGCAAAGAAGGTGTTGTCTAAGGATACAGAAACAATGGGGTCGCTGGCTTCAATTAGGGTAATAATGTTACGGGGAAGACTTTTTTCGTATTAAAATACAATAGCTGATGTCTGCCCAGTTTAGACAAATGTATCTGAATAGAACAAAATGAAGTGGTACTTAAAAGAATAACTTCTAGAAATGGGCAAAGGGAGACTAACAAAAAATCATACAGTAAGATGTTTGTTCACAATGTACTACATACTCCTATACAAGTGGACACCCTGCTGATTGAAGCATATAAGCTCCTATTGTACTTTCTCAACCCATGCAGAACGTAAATGATTCAACAATCAGAAGATCAAAGATATTAAACGTAGCTGCTATTGTGAGTGTTCCCTGGTGGTTCTAGGACAAGAGTTGTTCTAAGTACACTACCATGTGCTACAAGTGTATTTCGTTGCTTATTTTGTGAAGAATGAAGCTCCCTTTTTATTTTTAAATTACTTTTCCCATTGTTTTACGAGTTTGTCTGTGGGACGGGGAAATGGATCAAAACCATCAACCAGAAATAAGTAATTTTTGCAACCTAATACCACAAAAAGATTAGAAATAATAGGTAAAAGAGACACCACATGTACCTTTTAATGGCATAATGTGGGAACTCCCTCGTCAGCCACAGGGCTAAAAAAGAAAATGATAATTTCAGACACGTTCATTGCCTTCCCTAGGCTGTGAACAAAAGCCTAAAACTAGCTTTGTTAGAGTAAAATATGCCTCATTAATTTCGAACAAAAAACGTAAGTATTTCATAGGAAACTGGATGGTCACATCTTGCAAATCAGCAAATTCCAAAACGAAATGAACTTCACATTTCTTTTATCATCTGCAGATCCATTGAAACCCACAGTATTTTCATGGGATAAAAAAGTGCAAAGTTTTAAAGGAAAACCAGTGAACCCTTTCTATTTTCTGACTGCTGGAAGGACACCACCAGCCTAGCCCCTTGAGCAGAGAAGAGAATATTTTTTTCTCTATTGAAGAGAAATACATTTTCGGATTTGACAGTGGCAGACACTTCAGAGGCAACAAAAACGTCCTCTATCACAAAAGAGAGCTACGACATCGAACTGAAATTTGGGTGAGGATAATGAAGAAGTTTCCATTTTATAAGAGGAGCAGTATGGTGGTGTAGGATTTACATCATCTAGTTTAAGAATTATATTCTGCCAGCAGCAAAGAAATACAAACATTTGCAGAAATGCAACATGAATGACATGTCATGAGATTTTCAGCTGGGGTAACGAGTCACTTTTTTTCTTCAGAACCTCCAGCTTGTAAAAACGTGACAGAAATATCCATCATTACATACCACTGGCTACTTCCTAAACCACAACAGTCGACATCAAGTTAAGTTTTTTTTTTCCTGGACAAGATTATGCTGTTCCATGTTCTGTGCCAGAATAATGTGCAGACATCAAGACCATATAACAAAGAATATTATGAAGATATGCCATTGTCCTGCATTATGTGCAAAATTTGTGTAAGAAATTAGGTGCACAATTTGTGTAATGAGCGTAGCGGACCAAAACATCCTGAAGTACTGAATCTGCGACCACATTTTAGGGGCCATATGTACAAATTTTTTTTCCCATAGACACATAATGGGTAAAAACCTTTGCTACATCTGGCCCTTAAAAAGTGATATATTAGCATTACTTTAGTTATATTTTGTTTTCCCCTCGAGGTGTGTTTATTTTCATTAGATTGCAAACTTTCTCCAGTAATGGTACATTTAAAATACAAGTTATTTTAGAGACTCTATAACTGTTAAAAAAAAAAAACTTATTCTAACTTTTTATTGTTTCATCTGTTTTCTGTTTTTGAATAACCCCTCCCCACACATAGATCTCAGGGCCCTAAATTCTGCCACATAGCTGGCTCCAGAGAAGTGGTTTTCAAACTTTTTAATGCCAAGCCCCACCTGAGGGGGAAATAACCTCAGAAATGTTCACAATTATTCTATTAAGTTGGTAATGTTTAAATATCTCTAGACTTGTTTAAGCATTGCATTTAAGTTCTGTTACCTTTTTTAAAATGTAATACATGTTTTTCTGCTTAAAACAAGCACTGTTATCTGCATAATGCTTCTTTTGGCCAGAGCCTGGCACCCCACTGCGATCACTTGAGGCCCCTCAGTTTGAAGATTCCTGCTCTAGAGTCACAGGGGACTTGGGCAAAGGACCCAGAGTCCATTACTCACAGCCAAAAACTGTGTGCTGTGGATTCTGAGTGAGCAGGTCTGGTCACACAGGGTGTGGCTGAAAATTTTACGAGAATCTTCTATGCACAGTAACATTTTGTGTACAGTAGGACCATTCTTTCATTACTCAGAAGTGAAAATACAGTTTGTCATAAAACACAATATACATTCCTCTAAAACTAATCAGTAGAAGGGCTATCATGATCAAAATCCATAAACCCATTGAGTCATTGAACTTTGTCAGCTATGATGAGCTTACACAAAGAAATATATTAAAATACACTGAAATAAACAAAAGATAAAGTTAAATTATGGTTGGCTTTGGTTAGAACACTGACATTTGTAAGTAGTGTTACGAGACTCATCCGTAAATAGCACAACCGCGAGTCAAACCATAATTTGTGCACCAAATACTTTGCTGATGACTTAACCCTTAATGAAAACAGATATATTTATAAATAATGCAAATCATCTGACAGATGAGATTACATATCATGCTACCCTCTCCACATTGCTTGGGATAACTATAAATAGACGATCATTAACTGGTTTTATTCGGTGTTGTGGTTTAATTACATGTCACTTTTAGGTGTTGGTATTTTTCAATAAACCTATTATGAGTTTGCAACCCTTGCATTTGTTGTTGCAGTCATAGTTTGATTGAAGGTTGAGGGAATTATGGATTGCTTATCAGTTGTGTAGAAGTTAATTGTCATATGTGGGATGCAGTGCGTAAGTACACCATCAATATGAATGGCAAGTACATGAAGTACGGAGCATAACCATGCTTTGGTTGGACTGCAGCTTAGGAGCCCATCTGCGACACCTGGTAAATAAAAGTGTCTTTGCCATGTCGAAAAGGATATTAAATTGTGTCTTGAAAGTGCACAGGGCTAGAGATACTCTATATTGGGAAATGCATACGTTCAAAGTGAACAGGTGTCCAAGACCTATTTTCACCATATAGCAAAAGCTGTGTTTGCTATGAACATGCCTAGATATAATAAAAGCATTATTTTAATATTTTGCCTGTGTAACTGCTAACACATAATTACAATTTATTTTTCACTTAGTTTTCAAAACGTAATGTTGAAAGTATATTTTTGATAAGTGAGTGGAAAAGTAATTTTAATACCATGTTATTTGTTCTTCCTGAGTAAAACGTAATTAGAACCAATTTGCCTCTCAAAGCTGCTCAGGATGTCTACTACAAATCATTGGCTGGCTATCAGGAAACCTGCTCATGGAGCACAATGAGTTTGACATTCGGCAGATAAAGGCAGGGGTGTTGTCAACAACTGTTTGTTGTCAGGGATTTGCCTGATGTGTTAGGAAGAGTTGGCAAATCAGAAGAGAGCCTAACTGTCTCCTCCTTTCTCTTGGACATGCCAAGTGGGGTTGGCACAAACTGGTACAATGCGTTTCCATGGCTATCTCAGACTTTCTGGCCCCAGCCCCAGCAGGAGGGAAAACCTGTTCTGACCCTGAAAGACCAGAGTACATCTCACTTAAAGAGGGAAACGGCTAGATGTAGGACCAGAACCCTTTAGGTAGAGGTTGGTGGGATATCATGGTTTAATGCTCATGGGAAGGTTTACAGTAATTCAAGACAGAAGGTAATACAAAAGAAGCTAGGCAAATGGCAAGAAAATAGTTAGGATTGGGGCAGAGGCAATTCGCCAATTGCTGGCTACTTCACAGGATAAGATTGGCATCTTACCACTAGAAGTAGGCAAAATTCCTGTGCTAAAAGTAAAATTTAGTGCTTATTTTCATTTTATTTTTTCACCCATGGAGCAGAACTCATCTTGATCCGCTTCTTCATGGGTGAAAAAACAAAGCAGATTTGCTTTTTGAAGCACTTTTGCAAGCCGAGCAATTTATTTAACTTGATACGGGCTGCATTAAGTTAAATACAGTTGTATGGCGGAACAACGCATTCCGTTGCAATGCATGCTTTTACCATGTATTACCTTTACCAGCATGCTTTTACGATGAAATATGTTCTTAAACCATGTAAGTTAAAGGCATATGCATGGTAAAGGTATTTCCTGAATCCTGCCCTGAGTCCTAAACATGGTACCCGGCTCTGCGCCCTTCTAAAACCTACCTGACCCCTGCCCTAAGCCCTAAAACTGGACTGCAGCCCGACATCCCTCAGCCCTTCTAAAAAATGCCGGTCCCTTGCTCTGAACCCTAAAACAGTATCCCTCTACCCCCTGCCCTGAGCCTGAAAGCCATCCTCCCACCCCTGCCTAAAATCACCTCCCCCCGCCGCATGCCTGGAACCACTCCCCACGCTCATGCCCTAAAACCGCCCCCTTGCTCCAAGCCCTACAACTGTCCCCACTCCTGCCTTAAGCCTTAAACCCATCCCTTCACCCAGCCCCAAGCCCGAAAAGCATCCCACGCCCTAAAACCATACTCCTTGCCCCAAACCCTACAATTTTCCTTGCCCAACTCCCTAAAACCATCCCTCCCTCCCTAAAACCATACCCACCCCACTGTCCAAGCCCTAAAACAGAACCTCACAGGCCCAATCCCTCTTACTTCCCTCTCAAGGAAAAAGCCAGGTCCAAGGATCTCTCCCTTATCTCTGACAACACCAATAGCCTGTACCTCCATTACCATGCATAGCACTTACCATGCATACCTTAACACGATAATTTGCTGTAATAGTATGCGCAGTAAAGGCTATTCATGGTAATGATGCATGCATTGTAACTCATGCGGGGTAAATGTTATTCAGGGCAACAGTAAGTTGTAATGGCTGTTTTCCATTGAATACTTGCCCTGCTCCCTGGACATGCATTTTAAAGGAACTTAAACAGTACCTACCTGTTGGGTCCTCTCTCAACCACACTCATGTTTCACTGTTGGGAAAGTTTCTTTGTAGAGCCTCGCCAGCTGTCTGTCATTGTAATTTAATGCAACTTAAAGTAAACACCATTATGTTAGATATGATGGCTGACCTCAGGTAGTGTTGGGAAGGACAAGCATTACTCATTCTTTGCATTCCTCAATTCCAAGAATGAGATATTCTTGCTTTGCGGGGGCTACATTTTTCACTTTCTTCAATCTGGGAGAGGTGGGGTTGAAATTGGTGACATTGCCTCAGTTTCACATTTGCTTAAAGAGGATGGTTGTGGGATGGAAAAGTCTTCCTAATGTTGATGGACTTTAACTCCCGCCCTGAATGCTGCAGCTGCATCGATATCTGGATCCCTGGTAATTTTTTCTGGTCATAGGCAAAGAAGGATTTGCATGTGCTCCGTGACCTAGGCCTGTCTCATGGTAATGTAGTATGCTTAGATCAGGAGGAGAGCTCACCAAATGCTACTCTCATGAAAACTGAGTGCTGCTGCCCTTACTTGAAGTTAAGTGACATAAGCACTGTAGTGATAGCATATACGTTTTTGTTTCCAGTAGAAGCAGTAACATGAACACGCCTTTTTACCTTTGACACTGGAATGGGACCTACTGATCCACTCATTTAAAGTTTTGTGTCTTTGTTCTTAACTCACCCTTTGCATTCATGCATTGTATGTAGTGCCAGGCAGTGCATGGTACTTTTGTGTGCATGCCTGGAGGGGCTAGAAAAGTGAGGACTGCAGCCCCTAGACAGGAGATGCTGAAGATCATGAGTGCTGGGGTGGGACACACACATAGAAGGGAGAGGCACAGAGCATCTTCTGTGAACATCACAGAGCTCCTGGATTCTAGGACAAGTTTCTGGTCATTAGGGCCTACGTTCATTGTCAGGGACATGGTGGGACTGATAAGGTTGCCACTACTGTGGAATCTGCTAGAGAGCAGTGCTTAGTCATTTGAATCTTTATGAAGTATATTTCAGTTGAGGCTGGCTTCCAGGTGTGACCCCTTGTTACTCCCTTGCCCTGTATTGTGGTACTCTCTCAGCATCAAACTCATTCCTGCTATGGCTCACAAAAAGCGGTGTTCAGATTTTGACTATAAAGATGAGAGAAAGTGTCCTATACTGTGCAGATCAGCACCTTCTCATCAGGAGAGGGAAGATTGTAAAGATAACTTTGCTGCTGGAACCAGGACTGAGAGCGATGGTCTGCCAGTCTTCCATCTGGGTGAGGGGCCATCACCCAGGAGCAAATAACACTAGCTGTGTGCCTGGATCACCAGCACTCTACGTGCTCACCAAACCCAGAGCCCTCTGTGAGGAGAGGAGGCAAGTCCTTAGAAGCCTAGCTGCCTGCAAAGACCAGAGGATCCTGTTATAAGAAGGAGAGAGCCTTCAGGGAGCAAGGACCAGCGGGTATCTTGGTGAGTGGATCCTGGTGAGGAGATTGTGAGGCTCCCAGTCCAGTTGGGACTGGTGTTATAAGAACGCTATCTGCTCTCTGACACAAGTTGGTAACCCCAATTGGTGCTGCAGTAAAGTTGTGTGGATATCACCTGTTGTCACTGATATCACTGGGGCCATCATCCATGTCCTGACCCTCACATGCCATGAGGGGGCCACTGAAGGCTGTCAGGCTATTGTCACAAAGACTGCGTGGGCCTTCACCTTGTGCAGTGGAAACTGTGGGCCACTACCTGTGTCTGGGACCTCCAGTGTGCATGGAGGGAACACCAAAGACTGTAGGGGTTGTTGTCCAGAGAATCTGATCATATCAGAACTCCTTCCCCTTCCTGTGACCACTCATTGCCAGACGTTTGTGGGCCATTGCCATCTTAGAGGAGTCCCTGCAACCCATGGAGTCCTCACAAAAAAGACCAGAAGCCCTCCTGCTGAATGCTGCTACGATTACCTGGGAAAACCATGATGAAGGACCTCCTGTGCCTAGAGGCTGCCACAGTCTGCAACTGCCTTGCAGAGGCTACCACCTGCTGAATGCAGGAAAATGTGGTGCATACTGTGTGCAGTAGGAGTGAAGGGAAAAGAGCTCAAACTCACAGATACTTCGGGACCACAGTCAGGTAGGCTGAAGCAAAGCTGCAGGCCCGTCATGGAGATGTGTGCTAGCTCAGTAGTGCTCTGCCTAAGTGCTGAATTTTAAGGTCAAAGTCAAACGTTGATGCGCATGTTAGTAAGGACACACTTGGGGTCCCCTCCAGAGTTCCACTTGAATATACAGAGGAAGAATAGAGAAAAAAGACCTGTGAGTGGTGAGGACTGTAGCCCGGTACAGTGATAAGCTGATAGCTTTGAAAAGGTACTGTGTATTTATTTTGTGGATCATATTTGGTGTGAATAAAAAATACTGCTTTTATACTAAAATCAGCATTGGACTGGGCAATTACTTTATTGGGTATGTTGTGGGTATTTTGAGTTGAGAGCCTTTGCATATCTAGCATACCCCCCTCCAAGAGCCTTGGATCTCTTAATCCACACTACTACTGAAAGTCACATCCTGACAGGGGTATTTCATGGCCTCGTCAGAGTGGATAGTAGTTCGGACCTCAGGACAATTTTTAATGCAAATGTCATTTATCCATGTGAAGAGGCAAAATGGTTTAATTTTGAAAAGTTTGCATAACAAATATAATGCAAAATTCCAGAAAGTATGCAAATTATGCAAGCATACTTTCATCCAGGAATACTGACCACAAGAGGGCCCAGATGACCACTGAAGGCTGGACCTTTTATGAGTCAGAGAGACCTGGTGACTAGAAGTCTGCCAGGAGGATCTGAGGGCTGTATGAGTGATCAGGTGGAACATTTCCTTTGGTTGAAGAAAACTGTGACCTATTCAGTTCTTTAGCCTCTAAAGCACTGAGACAAGCTTCTGGGGATTCCCCAAAGAGGGCACACCCTTGGTAGGTAAGAAAAACAGGTTTGTTCTGAGCTTTTACTGTTACTGATAAGATTATTCAGTGGCACCTTCTGGTAAATGTACATTGATGATGACTTATCTGACTTTGAGGGATGTTATTGACTTCATTTCAGCTTTCAACAGTACCCTACTAGAAAACCTGGGTTTCCAAAATGTAGGCTAAGTTCCAAGTTAAAAACTTTGATATCAACTAGGGGGCTTCCCTACCTTAGCTCCATTGCAGTAGGCTTGAAATCATTCCTAGGCCCCAGTCATCTGTGAATTGAACATTGATTTGGCACCTTACTTTTTAGGTTTGGCTTTTAAGACTGTTTCGGTTTAAAATCTTGTTCAAAGTTTATTTTATTTAACTTATTTTGTATATAACCTTTAAACTGCAGTTTTTTATTGTGCTTAGGGTGTAAGGTAGGGTAGCATTTCTTTTCTGTTTCCAGTTTAATGTTATCTAGTGTTTAATCAACATTGTACTTTACTCCTGCTTGCTATTTGAGGGTTTAGTTTGGCAGTGATATTTTCCTTGTCTCCTTCACAGTCAATAATATTAAAATGCATGGCACAACCAAAATGCTTATTGATTTATTTATTTTTTAAATTAGTAAAACAACCACATCATCTAATTTTTTTCTTAAATATGAAATTTTCGTTGTAGGCATGTGTCAGTCTTATTTAGGTGGCTACAATTGTTATTTGTTTCTATTCCTTTTTTAAACATTGGCTTGCCATAACAAATTTTAAAAAACGTTTTTGGTTGTTTTAATGTTATTTTGGTTCATTACAGTAGTCTCTAGTGTTAGACCTGGCATCTTTTGGTGTACTTCCCCTGTCTTTTTGCTTTCTGGCCTCCTGTTTTTTGATATGCTGGACTCTGTTTTTACGGGTTTTTTGTCTCTGTGCAGTTTATCACTGCTGATCAGTGCTAAAGTGCAAGTGCTCCCTGTGTAAATTGTATTTGTGAACTGGTTTATCTATGATTGGCATATTTGATTTACTAGTAAATCCCAAGTAAAATGCACTACATGTTCCCTGGGCCTGTAAATAAAATGCTACTAGTGGGCCTGTAGCATTGATTGTGCCACCCACATGAGTAGCCCTGTAAACGTGTCTCAGACCTGCCAATGACGTGTCTCTGTGTGCAGTCTTGCACTGCTAATTCGACCTGGCAAGTGTACCCACTTGCCAGGCCCAAACCTTCCCTTTTACTACATGTAAATCACCCCTACAGTAGGCCCTAGGTAGCCCCATGGGCAGGGTGCAGTGTATTTAAAAGGTAGGACATGTACTGATGTGTTTTACATGTCCTGATAGTGAAATACTGTCAAATTCGGGTCTCACTATTGCAAGGCCTATCCCTCCCTTAGGTTAGCTTGGGGATTGTGTTCAAATTCCTCTTAAGTGTAATTTCCTCCTTGGGAGCAGATAGATATGGGGAGTTTGGGGTCTTTGAACTCACAATTTAAAAATACGTCTTTTGGTAGAGTTGGTTTTTAGATTGTCTGTTTGAAAATGCCAATTTTAGAAAGTGGGCATTTTCCTGCTTAACCTTTCTGTGTCTCTGCCTGCCTCTGGAATCCATGTCTGGGTCAGACTGACAGCTGGGCTGTTTGTGAATTCCCTCTAGACAGTGACACAAAGGGAGCTGGGGTGTCTCCTGCAGATCCTGATCAGTCACCTGGGCTAGAGTGGGGATGGAGGAGCAGACATCTGCATCTGAAAGGACTGTGCCTGTACTCACACAATGCAGTCTCTGACCCCCTGGGGTGTGTCTGGGGCCAGGGCTGGCAAGGTAGGATCTTGTGAACAACATAGATTTTACTTTAAAGTTTGCCTGCTTCAAAGGCAGGAATGACTATAAATAGTGGTTTGAAAACCCCAGATTTTAGAACACTTCTGGATCAAGAGGAACCTCTGCCAAGGAGAAGAGCTGGAGGAGGGGTACTGCCCCTTTGCTGTGTGTGCTTTGCTGGGTTGGCCTGCAGTTGCTGCTTCTGCCTTAAAGAGGTCAACGACTAGACTTTTCTGTGTATCCTGCTTGTAAAGGTTCTCCCAGGGCTTGAAGTAGAACTTGCCTCCCGTTGGAAGTCTCTGGGATATCTAGGACTTCAGTTTTATCTACTGTTAGAAATGGGGTTTCTGGTTGGCTAGGGTATGCACCTCAGCCAGGCAGAACTTACCCACTCTAGTCAGGGCAAGGGAGTTACATGTCCAAGATAACCCCTGCTCACCCCCTTGGTAGTTTGGCACGAGCAGTCAGGCTTAACCCGGAGGCAATGTGTAAAGCGTTTGCACAACACACACATACATGTGACGCAATATTCCCACCACCAAGGAAACACAACACCAGATTATATGAAAATAGACTGTATTGTACACAACGTAATTATCAGACCAACATCACATAACAGTACTATCCTGCTACCTTAGCAGTTGTCAGAACGTTACACATTAGTTACTCTGCAAACTAGCAGTAGTCACACATAACACACAGGTTACTCAGTATTCTGCAACATAAGCAGTAGTCAGGAAACACGTAATTACATTAGAACACTTATCATAAGGATATCATAAAACGCCCATAGTAGGAACATTAGAAAACCTATGGCAAGTGAGGGAAACATATTAGCAAGTCATGTCCATAAAAGGAACATGTGCACACATATGTCAAAGCATAAGGGAACAGGTAGGCAATACATCCTAATTAATAAAGTCTGTAGAAAGAACTTTAGATTATCATCATATTGGTCCATTTTAGACAGTACCTGTTTTGATGAAGCAGGCACCCTCCGTGCCTGAAGACAAAGAAGAAAGGGGCCCCCAGCGCTCCTCTGCGCAAGGAGGGGGCCTCCTTAAAGTCCTGGGGAAGAGGGGGGCGGCACGCACCCCCTCGGTACTGTTGACGGGCCCCTCCTGGGTCCGCGATCACTGGGGGCCCCCCTGGGCCTCCACCGGCCCTCCTGAGGGGGGCCCAGGTCGCCCAATACGCCTTAAAGGTAGAGGGGGCGATCGTGCCCCTAGGGCAGTGACCGGGGAGAAGGGAACTCCTGTTCCTCCCCGTGTCCTGCGTGCCTGGGGGCAGCCGCCCTTGTCCGCGGTGCGGCTGCCCCAAAAGGAAGTATCAGGAGCAGGGACCTCCGTTGAGGTCCCTCGCCGGTTTCCTGCGGCCGCTGCACCCGGTCTGGTGCACGAACCGCTCCTCTGCCGTCCCTCGTCCACGAGGGAGGCAGTTTTGAAAGCGGTTGCCGGCGTGTGCCCCGGGGGCGCTCCGCAGAGCGCTCGTCACCCGGGGGCACGACAGGAGCAGCCCCGCTCCTCTCTTCACTCCAGCAAGTGCCCCAGGGGCACAATGAACAGCGCGGTCCCGGTGACTGTCCCCGATGCGGCGCCCGGGCCGCGGCGGTGATTCTGCACCACAACGAAAGCGCTGGGGAGGGCGCGAAGGTCCTCCCCTAAGCCCGGGTTGCGGCGGTGATTTTACCGGCACGGAGGAGCGTGTTTTCAGCTCCAAGAAGAGGCGCTTTCCAAAGCGCTAATTTTGGCAACTTTTTGAAACACTACTCGTGTTTCAGGATCCATGCAGGGGTCAGGGGCACTGCACCCTGCCCCTGGGGAGCAGAATCCCTAGAACAGGGCCACAGATGGAGGCCCCAACACAGGCCAGCACAAAGGGGGGTGCAGGCTAGGTGCAAGTCCTTCTCAGCCACCAGGCAGGTTACAGGTCAGCACAGCAGCAGCAGTCCATGGCGGTTCCTGGTGAGTCCTTCCAGTAGTCTGTGTCCCGTTCCAGGTAAGTTCAAAACGTCTCCAAATTGTGGGGAAAATTCCCCTGTACTTATAGTCAGTTCTTACAGTGTTTTACAATGACAGGGAGAGGAGGTTCCAGCCAGTTACAACTGGTTCTGGGAGTGCCCCCTCTCTCCTTTCAGCACAGGCTCCAAACATCAGTGGGGGGTTAACGACCCTATTGTGTGAGGCCAGGGCACAGCCTTTACAAATGTAGGTGTGCCCCGCCTCTCCCTTCTCTCAGCCCAGGAAGACTATTCAGCATGCAGATGCACCTAGGTGACACCTCCACCCTCCCTGTGTACAGGCTGTCTGAAAAGTATGCACAAAGCCCCAACTGTCACCCTGCCCAGATGTGGATTGGAGTCAAGCTGCAAAACACCAGAATTATAAGCACAGATAAATGCGCACTTTCTAGAAGTGGCATTTCTGTGATAGTAATAAAAAATACACCCACACCAGTAAGCAGTATTTATTATCACCATCACAACCATACCAAACACGCCTACGCTACCCCTCATAAATCAGACAATACCCTTTACACATAAAGCAGGGCATTCCTAATGCAATCCTATGAGAAGGCAGCACTCACAGCAGTGAGACACCAAGTAAGGCTGTTTGTCACTACCAGGACAGGCCATGCAATATGGCACATGTCCTGCCTTTCTACATACATGGCACCCTGCCCATAGGGCTAGCTAGGGCGTACTTTAGGGGTGACTTACATGTAGTAAAAGGGGAGTTCTGGGCCTGGCAAGTAAATTTAGATGCCAGGTCCCTGTGGCAGAAAACTGCGCACACAGGCCCTGCGCTAGCAGGCCTGAGACAGGTTTGAAAGTCTACTTCAGTGGGTGGCGCAAGCAGCGCTGCAGGCCCATTAGTAGTATTTAATTTACAGGCCCTGGGTATAGAGATACCACTGTACAAGGGACTTATAGGTAAATTAAATATGCCAATTAGGTATAAGCCAATCATACCAACTTTAGATGGGAGAGCACCTGCACTTTAGCACTGGTCAGCAGTGATAAAGTGCTCAGAGTCCTAGAGCCAACAGCGAAAGGTCAGAAAAACCAGGAGGAAGGAGGCAAAAAGACTAGGGATGACCATGCGTATGGCCAAAAGTCCAACATCTACCTACAGCACTGAAAATTGTGTTTTTTTTACTGCAACAAAAGAAAAACCACCACTGTGCCGTCAATGAGGCCGCTGTCCACACCTTGACCTGACAACACCACATGGAGTCATGCCCTACTTACCGAAACCCTTGTCTCAGCGATGCCGCTAACCATAAATGTCACCGAGCCGCTGCTTGCCCTGTGACCTTTGGGCCTCGCACTCGACATTGCCTTGCTCACCTCACAGCCTTGCTATCCTCGACAACGACTCTGTTCTCTGACGCCAACGCCACTGCATGCATCGTGGCCTGAGGACACTGCCCGTGAGGTACACAATGCACTGTCCCATCCTGTACCGCAGGCCCGGTCCACCGACTCCATCGACATCAAATCCAGCATTGTCAACGGACACCCCTATCTGCACCACGACTCTTGGGTGCCGCATGGAGTGCGCCACATGTTGTACTGCTGCCTTTGACCTACCGGTGACAACGCTTCAGCAATGATGATGCCAATGCCTGCACTGCGGCCTGGAGACACTGCATGTCACCCCAACCCACTTCACACCGCAGGCCCGGTCCCACCGACACCACAGGATGCCGTCAATGAGCTGCTGCCTGCACCATGACCTGTGGGCACCACACATCGCGCCGTCCTGCTTCGCACCACAGCCTGGACGCCATCAACGCCAGCGCTCCTGACTTTATCAGCCCTGAGTTCGATCTGCAATGCATGTGACTTCAAGGGCCGGATGACCTCTCCACCGGCCTCCATACCCGACACCCGCTGATGCCTGCCAATGCCGGCAAAGCCACACTTCGGATCTCATCTTGAGGGTCACAACGCCCTACATTTGCAAGGTACAGTTTTCGGGTCTTCCCAAAACCGTAGCTGGCCTGCGACACTGCCGTCAGCCTGAACTGTTCGATTTGCTGTTCATGACGCTGTGATATCCCCATATCTTTATTACTGATGTTGGATTTTTCTCATTTTGGTATTGTGTTACGCAAATAAATCGTGGCTACTTTTCTAAAACTGGTGTGATGTTCTTTTGTAGTGTTTTCACTGTATTACTGTGTGTTATGTGCAATTGCTTTACACATTGCTTCTGAGATAAGCCTGACTGCTCGTGCCAAGTTACTAAGTGGGTGAGGAGGGGTTATCTGAGCTGTTTAAATCCCTTACCCTGACTACAGTGAGGATCCCTACCTGGACAGGGTGTAAACTGACTGCCAACTAGAGATCCCATTTCTAACATCTAGTTTCTTGAATTGGTTTGGTAATCTTATTGTGTTGTTTTCTGGACTCTAAAATCATTGTTTACTGCTTGAACGTAAAATATTTTCTCTGGGAAATTGCCAGCTGCTTGTGCCACAGATATATGGTGTCAAGCATAGTTTCTCTGAAAACTGTGTTGAATCCTAATCAAGGTGTGTGTTTTAAGTTGGCATGGTGCTCTTTTTCAAAATTAACCCCTTCTGTACCATGGACGTAATGGTTATGTCCAACAGCACAGTGCTCATGTGCTGAGGACGTAACTATTACGTCCTCGGCACTGAGCTCAGACGGAGCGCTTGCACTCCCTCTGTGGGCTTCACTCCCACCCCCCCCAGGCAGGGATGGAAGGGGAAGCCCTTCCCCTTCCACACCCGACCCCCCTGACCTCCCCAGTAACGTCTGATGACATTCGCGTGCTGACCTCATCTGAGGCCACTTCTGTGATCGGAAGAGAAATGCTTTGCATTTCTCTTCCAATCATGTGATGGAGGCCTGAGAGGCTTCAATGGGAAGGAAAGGTATTTCCTTCCCTTTGAAGTCTCTCAGAGCATTTCAGAAGCAGGATTGCAAAGCGATCCGGCTTCTGCAATGCCCACTAGACACCAGGGAAGTATTATAAAAAGGAAATTGGCATAAGAGTCGCTCCCAGGGAGGCAATATTTTTCAAGGCCTTTTCTGCCCCCCCCGGGGGCAGATCGGCCTATTGCTGTTAGGCCGATCTGCCCCCTATTTGTATGAGGCCAGTCTGCCCCCAAGGGGGCAGAAACCACTAGACATCAGGGAGTTTTTTTTTTAATGGCAAGTTCACGGAAGGGGAGCGACCCCTTAGGCAATGGTCGCTCCCCGGCGGGGCAAATTTATTTTAGGCCATTTCTGCCCCCCAGGGGTAGATCGGCCTATTTTTATGAGGCCATCTAGGGATAGCTTTTTTTTTTTGTTTTTTTTAAGAGGTGGGGAGCGACCCCTTTAGGCAAGCGTCACTCCCCTAGGGGGCAAATTGTATTTAGACCATTTCTGCCCCCCTTGGGGGCATATCAGCCGATTTTTGTTAGGCCAATATGCCCACAAGGGGGTCAGAAAACACCAGGCACCAGGGAACTTTTTTTTGTGCCAATTTCACTCAAGGGGAGCGACCCCTTAGGCAAGGGTCGCTCCCCGGGGGGGCAAATTTGTTTTAGGCCATTTCTCCCCCCCCCCGGGCATTTCGCCCTATTGTTATTAGGCAGAAACCTCTGGGCACCAGGGCTAATTATTTTTTGTTTTCGTTTTTTTGTTTTGTTTTTAGAGGTGGGGAGTGACCCCTTAGGCAAGGGTCGTTCCCCTGGGGGGCAACTTGTATTTAGACCATTTCTGTCCCCCTTGGGGGAAGATCGGCCAATTTTTGTTAGGCCAATCTGCCCTCAAGGGGGGCAGAAACCACTAAGCACCAGGGATTTTTTTTTTTGGCACCAATTTCACGTAAGGGGAGCGACCCCTCAGGCAAGGGTTGCTCCTCTGGGTAGAATTTATTTTAGGCCATTTCTGCCCCCCTGGGGGCAGATCAGCATTTTGGTTTTCGGCTGATCTGCCCCCAGGGGGGGGCAGAAACTTCTAGGCACCAGGGATAATTTTTTTGTTTTGTTTTTTAGAGGTGGGGACTGACCCCTTAGGCAAGGGTCGCTCCCCTGGGGGGGGGGGATTTATTTTTGGCCATTTCTGCTCCCCTTGGGGGCAGATCGGTGTATTTCTATTAGGCCGATCTGCCCCCGGGGTGGAGACACCACTTAGGCACCAGGGATTGGTGTATGTGTATGTGTGTGTTTTCTTTAGGGGGGCAGCCCCTTGGGTAAGGGTCGCTCCCCATGGGGGCACATGACTGTTAGCCATATCTGCCCCCTTTGGGGCAGATTGGCCTATTTTGGAAAGCCCATCTGCCCCCAAGGGGGGGGGGCAAAAAGCCCATCGTAGACCAGGGAATATTTTTTTTCTCTCCAAAATAAGAGAGTGGGGATATGACCATACCCCCACCCCAAATAAATGGGGCCAGAAAGTCTACTAGATGCCAGGGAATAAAAAAAAAAAAAAATGTATATATATATATATATATATATATATATTGGGGTGGTGGCTACCAACCAGTATGGGCCTGGTTATGCCCCCATCCCAACTGAAGAAGGTAACAGTCTTTAAGCTCTCCCCCGCACTCTAAAACATCTTATCCCACAGTAAGCAAGAAGACATTTGATTATTTTGGATTTTGGTTTTACATTTGGGCCATGAGAGCTTGGCTAACTCTCAAAATCATCCCACTTGGAATGGTGAGGGCTCCACTTTATGGACTTTGGGACGCTGCCATGTAGAAAAATCCTCAAGACCTAGACACATCTGAAAACTAAGCATCTGGGTGATTCCAGGGTGGTGTTTTTCACATGCACCCCGCACCATTTTCGTACCCACAATGCCCTGCAAACCTCCAACTTTGCTGGAAATCACACATTTTTCCCATGTTTTTGTGATGGAACCTTCCGGAATCTGCAGGAATCCACAAAATTCCTACCACCCAGCATTGTCTCATCTATACAGATCAAAATTCTGCTGCACTTGTCAGCCTAAAAATGTTTCTTTGCAAACTGCCCTTTTGGACCCCCTGTGGTTCCTCCTCAATATCGACATGCTTTTGGCTCTTCCCTTTCACAAGCACTTGGCCCACCTACACAAATGAGGTATCATTTTTACCGGGAGACTAAGGGGAACGTTGGGTGGTATGAAATTTGTCTCAGTGCAGTAATTACACACAGAAATGTGTTTTTTAGCAAAATTTGACATTTGCTGAGGATTCTGGGTAAGAAAACATTGGGGGATCCTCCCAAGTCACACCTCCCGGGACTCCCTCTGGTGTCTAGTTTTCAGAAATGTCTGGGGTTGGTAGGCTTCCCTAGATGGCTGCTGAGCCCAGGACCAAAAACGCAGGTGCCCCACCTGCAAAAACAGGTAGTTTTGTATTTGATAATTTTGATGTGTCCAGATAGTGTTTTGGGGCATTTCCAGTCGCGGGCGCTAGGCCTACCCCCACAAGTGAGGTACCATTTTTATCGGGAGACTTGGGGAAACGCTGGGTGGAAGGGAATTTGTGGCTCCTCTCTGATTCCAGAACTTTCTGTCACCGAGATGAGAGGAAAAAGTGTTGTTTTGGCCAAATTCTGAGGTTTGCAAAGGATTCTGGGTAACAGAACCTGATCAGAGCCCCACAAGACATCCCATCTTGGATTCCCCTATGTGTCTAGTTGTCAAAACTGTGCAGGTTTGCTAGGTTTCCCTCGGTGCCGGCTGAGCTAGAGGCCAAAATCCACAGCTAGGCACTTTGCAAAAAACAGCTCTGTTTTCTTTGTGAAAATATGATGTGTCTACGTTGTGTTTTGGGGCATTTCCTGTCGCGGGCGCTAGGCCTACCCACACAAGTGAGGTATCATTTTTATCGGGAGACTTGAGGGAACACAGAATCATAAAACAAGTGTTATTGCCCCTTGTCTTTCTCTACATTTTTTCCTTCCAAATGTAAGACAGTGTGTAAAAAGATGTCTATTTGGGAAATGCCCTGCAATTCACATGCTAGTATGGGCACCCCGGAATTCAGAGATGTGCAAATAACCACTGCTTCTTAACACCTTATATTGTGGTTATTTTGTAAATACAAAGGTTTTCTTGATACCTATTTTTCACTTTTTATATTTCAGCAAATGAATTGCTGTATATCCGGTATAGAATGAGAACCAATTGCAAGGTGCAGCTCATTTATTGGCTCTGGGTACCTACGGTTCTTGATGAACCTACAAGCCCTATATATCCCTGCAACCAGAAGAGTCCAGCTGACGTAACGGTATATTGCTTTCAAAAATCTGACATCGCAGGAAAAAGTTACAGAGTAAAACGTAGAGAAAAATGGCTGTTTTTTTACCTCAATTTCAATATTCTTTTATTTCAGCTGTTATTTTCTGTAGGAAACACTTCTAGGATCTACACAAATGACCCCTTGCTAAATTCAGATTTTTGTATAATTTTCAGAAATGTTTAGCTTTCTGGGATCCAGCATTGGTTTCTCACCCATTTCGATCACTAACTGGAAGGAGGCTGAAAGCACAAAAAATAGTAAAAATGGGGTATGTCCCAATAAAATGTCAAAATTGTGTTGAAAAATTGTTTTTTCTAATTCAAGTCTGCATGTTCCTGAAAGCTGGGAAGATGGTGATTTTACCACCACAAACCCTTTGTTGAAGCCATTTTCAGGGAAAAAACCACGAGCCTTCTTCTGCAGCCCTTTTTTCCCTTTTTTGAAAAAAACAAATTTTTCGCTGTATTTTGGCTAATTTCTTCTTCTCCTTCAGGGGAACCGACAAAGTCTGGGTACCTCTAGAATTCCTAGGATGTTGGTAAAAAAGGACGCAAATTTGGCGTGGGTAGCTTATGAGAACAAAAAATTATGGGGGCCTAAGCACAAACTGCCCCAAATAGCCAAACAAAGACTCAGCACAGGAGGGTAAAAGGCCTGGCAGTGAATAGGTTAATTGCCCTCTTTCTGACAGACATAATAAATAGAAACTGGACAGGTAGCAGACACTGACTTTTTGGGAGATGCTAGCACAGCTAAGGGACTTTACTGCACTCTTTGCTGTTTATTACTGCTGATCATGTGATGAGCAAAAAGCGATTGAGGGTGGTGGTCACTTAATCAAACATTTCCTTCCAACGAAACTGCAAGTATGTTTAAAACAACTGCAATCGGACATCTATTTCTTAGCAATGGAGGCTAAGAGAAATCTCCTTATGATAAATTAATTGTTCGTGCTGCCCTAATGCTAGAAAGAATTATAGACCCAACGCTTCAGTGACTTCATTCGAAAGAATAGATAGGATGGACATCAGCCAAGCATGACAATATCACATCTCTTTGCAGTGCACCACCGACTGCCAACTTTGAATTGCCAGGGTATTGGCAAGTGTCTGCTGAGCCTCATCCACGTTCCTATTCCCTCACTAGCTCTCTTCTTCCCTTCACTTAATTCCTATTCCTGGATAAACAGGTACAGACTCAGGAGTAGAGCTCTGATATAAGCAGCTACAGTAACAGCCAATCAAACTTTCTAAAGGCTTTTAAACTAGTACCCGAGCAACTCTGGAGCCTTCCAGCAAATCTCTGTATCAGCAAGAGCAGAATCATACATTATATATCACAGGAAAGCAGGTAGCCTGGTTCCTAAGGCGCTGATCTTGCCACAGAGAGACTTGGATTTCAACCTAGCTCCAGCACTAGAACAACAAAAAAATCACGTGAGCCTCAGCAAGTCGCTTTTGACCTCATTCGTGTTCACATCCATACTCTTTGTGATTCCTGCACTTGCAAGCTCAATAAAAATGATTAAATCCTTAAAATATTTATGTGCCCATACGCCATTTTGCCAAAGTATGTATTTACAAGAAGAATGTAATATACACATCATCAGGATTTTTCAATTTTTAATGCAGGAACATGTATCTACATAATACCTTTCACTGCACACAGCTGGCTCTTGTAGCTCACAACCGGAAGGTGTTCTGAAAAGTCGGTCTATTTACAGTCATTTTCAATGTGCAAATACAAATTACGTTTTTCAAATTGTTATTCACAGTGAGTTCCCCAGTCTAATACTCCTCTTCAAATAATAGATAGGTTGGAAGGTTTTCTCACTCAATTTAGCACTAGCGCCAACATTTTGCTGCACTTGGAGAGTGCCTGAAAAATAAGTGCAGAACATTATTTTGAAGCTTTGTGAAGGAACACAAAGGTATAACTTAGTGGTTGCTCTATAAACTCCCACTGTCAATTCTCTAAGAACACCCCTGTGTTCAAGTGCAGAAAATCTGCCGTACCAATAGATTATCTTCCATAAGAAACGTACTTTCTATGTGTATTAAGGGTATATTTTAACTGAAAAAGGGGTAACCATTTCACAAGAAATTTACTAGTTTTTGTGAATTTCGTAGCATGAACAAATCTACAAGACAGGTATTTTCTATATTTATCTATTTACTAATACAAACGACTGAACTTTATCTGCATGTATATAAGTAAATGTAATTTTAATGTGTGGCATTTATTGCTGATAAAATCATACGTTCACGTCTTCTCTTTCCACACATGATTTCAGTAATGTATTTTTAACCAGACCCCACCCACCAGACTATTCCCAGTAGCGAACCTCGCCTTGAAGACAGTTCGCCAGAAAGAAAATGGTCCTTTAGTGAATAGAGCGACCGTTGCTGCTTCTGTGATGTTTATCACAGACACCAAACATGTTATCTAAATGATAATAAAATAAATTATGCTTCTTACCCATTGGTCCTTACCAGACCTACACTAGTAGCGTTAAAAATATCCAGCAAGGAATTTGTGGAGGTGGTTGGCTTAACTTGGACAACTCGGGTGAGACTGGAAAGGAAATGGGGAACAACGGTTCCAGCATGGGATCTCAAGGTCCCTATAGCGCATCATCTGTAGAAAACTATACATAATTTCAGGATTTTTTTGTTTGCCACGTTGAATTAGACTGTTTGAGACTAGTGACTCACACGAAGTGAGGGCGTCCAGCAAAAAAGTGCTGAACATGTAGTGTCCTGTCTTCCAAAATGAAGCAATGGAGTAACTTGCATATCGCAACAGCATAGATGCCGCGGAGAGCCCCGTAAAGTAGATATTGAAAACTAAATACTGAGGCCCGTATTTATACTTTTTGACGCTAAACTGCGCTAACGCAGTTTAGCGTCAAAAAATTTAGCGCCGTCTAATGCCATTCTGAAGCGCCATGCGGGCGCCGTATTTATGGAATGGCGTTAGCCGGTGCTAGCAGACCGGCGCTGCCTGGTGTGCGTGGAAAAAAACCACGTAGAACAGGCAGCGCCGGCGTTGGGGAAAATGGCGTTAGGGCGTCTTAAAATGGGGCAAGTCAGGTTGAGGCAATAAAATCGCCTCAACCCGATTTGCGCCATTTTTTACGACGCCCAGACGCCATTTAAATGACTCCTGTCTTAGTAAAGACAGGAGTCATGCCCCCTTGCCCAATGGCCATGCCCAGGGGACTTCTGTCCCCTAGGCATGGTCATTGGGCATAGTGGCATGTAGGGGGGCACAAATAAGGCCCCCCTATGCCACCCAAAAATTAATTTTTTTTTTATACTTACCTGAACTTACCTGAATGTCCCTGGGATGGGTCCCTCCATCCTTGGGTGTCCTCCTGGGGTGGGCAAGGGTGGCAGGGGGGGTCCCTGGGGGCAGGGGAGGGCACCTGTGGGCTCATTTTGAGCCCACAGGCCCCTTAACGCCTACCCTGACCCAGGCGTTAAAAAGTGGCGCAAATGCGGGGTTTTTTGACCCGACCACTCCCGGGCGTGATTTTTGCCCGGGAGTATAAATACGACGCATTTGCGTCGCCGTCATTTTTTTAGACGGGAACGCCTTCCTTGCATCTCATTAACGCAAGGAAGGCGTTCACGCAAAAAAATGACGCTATTTGCCCATACTTTGGCGCTAGACGCGTCTAACGGCAAAGTATAAATATGGCGTTAGTTTTGCGCCGATTTTGCGTCGAAAAAAACGACGCTAATTCGGCGCAAACGGAGTATAAATATGCCCCTGAATATTTTCATGGCGCTACAGGCCCCAAAAGTCAAGTTCCGAATTACCACAAGAATGTTGACATTTATGTCGAAACTGCATTCCTCTTTTTCTGCTAGGACCAGCTTTCTTGGTGTCGTGGTTAACAGCGTAAATGTTTAATGTGCAGCACTATAATTTACAAGTCTTTTGAGGAGAATTTAAACCTCTATCCTGCATTTACAAACGCAGGGTCCCTTGCCTTCTAAACTATGTAGAAGTCTGTTCACTGGTTTGTACCTTTTATAATTTACGGTAGCAAAATATTTCCATACATAGATCCTAAACTACAAAGCATGTCAAAAGCTGCCTGGCTTTAAATGGACGCCCATTGCATTCCATCTAGCAAACACTAACACGCTTTGCATTTATCCTAGGAGGGTCTTCAGTGTACATTAGGTCACAGTTGAAGTGTTAGTGAAGAAAACAGGTGCTGTTAATCCATGCATGGCCGATGCCCTGCGGCCATCTTGCAGCTGTCTGCCCTGAACACTTTCATCTAGACGAGCAGGAGCTCTGCATTAGGCGTATACTTACAGATAGGAACAGCTAAGGCCCAACATGCCCAACACAAGCACACTTTCTTAAGGGATTGAGTCAATTGCAGTTACCTCTTCGACCAATAAGTCTGTGTGAGCTGCATTTCTGGGCATTAACTTCAGCTCAAGGTGTGCAGTCCTCAGGAGCCGAATCCTCATCAGCATGTCTGCAGAAATCTGTCCTTTACAGCGGCGTGAACTTAATCTGCCTGCTTGTGTCTTTTGTATCAGAAGTGTAATGAATATGATAAGCGTGCCATTGCCTGGTATCTGGAGCGTTCTGATCAAGCAATGCTAATAGCACTTCACCTGTAGAAAACTTTTCTTTGCTAATGAGAATACTTAGAACTAGCACACTAACTGATGAATATATGCTACTCTTGCCTTCCAAACACATAGAGTCATGCCTGGAGTTTAAAAAGAAAATCATTTTTACCGCAGTTTTTGCATTTTTTTTATAGTTCATTTTCTTTTTTTTCTTGCGGTTTCAACCTACATGCAATTTATGGTGGAAATATGTGTGATACCAATAGATTAAGCCAGAAAATGCTACATTTCTAAAAACTAGACAAAGTCGTTAATTCAGTATGGGGCCATTTGCGTAGATCACTCATGGTTTTCCAATAGAAACTAATCACTGAAATAAAAATAAAATAAAAATAAATTGGAAAAAATAGCTAATGGTGCAATGTTTTCAACTTTAGTTGTTTGCCCTGATGGCAGATTTACAAATGCCACATGTTGTTATGTCTATCAGTCCCCTATGGTTGCAGGTGTTTGTTGGTTGTTCAAAAACAGGCAGTACCTAGAGCCAACAACTGTGCTACAGCTTGTAATGGTTTTTCATCATGCACTGACCATGCAGCCATTGATATGGTAAAATCTAATGAATGAAAAATGAGTATGAAGGACTCCATGTATTTTTAAAATGTGCACACGATAGTGAGTTTAGGAATAGTGGGTATTTGCAAAACTATGAATTATGGGTTACCCATACTATAATATGATTCAGAGAGCATTTTGTAAAATGTGTCCTTTATTGCACACTGACTGGATTGAGAGAAATCCAGTTGGCAAAAACAAATGTTTTACTCGTCTGTATTCCAGCATTTCTTCCAATAAAAATGGGGGCCCTTTTTATGGGGTTGGACCTGGTGTCCACAACTCAAATGGCCCCCATGAGGGACGCGGAGGCACCACATTTCTGGCATGAAAAACAATCCTTTCTGGCAATGTGGTTAGCTGTGGAATTTAGGGCCCAGGCATGGACCCAGGGAAATTAACCAAAGTCTGAGATTTCTGAAAACTAGACACCCAGAAAACTCTGGGATGGTGTGAATTGCATGAATCCCACCATGTGTTCATGTCTACAATGCCCTACAAACTTCAAATTTGCATTTTCAACCCACTTGGTAGACCCTGCTAGACAAGTGGGTGACCGTTTTATTGGGGGGACTATGGGAACACTTGGTAATAGGAGTTTCCCTAACAAAAGATGTGGAAACTGCATACTTTTAGCCAATATTTAAGGTTTGTAGGGCGAATTCAAATGTTGGTGTTGTTACACACTTTATTTAAAATTATGTCAGTCAATGACAAATATTTTTAGGCCACGCCTGCTCCCTTAAACATCTTCACCATTCATTTGCCTTTGACAACTATACCACTCCCCTAAAAGGAAGGGCAGTGAGGAAAGTGTTGTGCCTAATACAATAAATGGTCTCTCTAACTTTATGATACTCAACCTGTCGGTTCTCCTAGGTTCTATTCTCTCTGCTCTTCAATCTTTAAATAAAGTCCCTAGCCTCCACTTACCCACATTTTAGCATCACATTCTAATGTTATGCTAGTGACAGCCAACTCTGAAAAGATTCTTTCCTAAAGAGTTTGAATCAGTGCTTGAGGACATTTAGGCATATACAGACTCAACCATTGCTCATGCCATTTATCATGTTAAACTGCACCAACTGAAACTCAATTACTGAGTGCACTAAATCTCCTAGCTTCTCATTAGATACAGACCTTAAACTTAAACGTCAAGCACACATTAAATCAATAGCTGATGGGGCACAATTGCAACTTAGATTTCTTAAGGAAATCAAACGTTTTACCAAAATGTCAAGCTAGTACTCCACCCCCTTATGCTATCAAGAATGGACTATGAAAAGTACCTACTAATCAGCATTCTCAGACTGCATCTGCCACCCTCAAAACAGCCCTCACCTAAGCTAATAGATGGAGCACCAAACTAGCTAAACATTTTTCTGAGAAAGTCAAATCCATATACAACAACTTTGCTCCCAAATCAGAGCTCAAATCCCCCACCTTCTTCAAAACTGACACCAACACCACCTTAAGAGCCACTGTGATATGATATCCTCAATCTTCTTGATGTGAATCGCTGCTACCATGCTTATTATCAGATCTAGTACTCCCTCTGACTTTTGCCCCCACTATATCTTAACCTGGGGACTCAACCCCATCTATCTGCTCAGCACTCACTCCCACACTCAAACTGTTGCTCCTCACCATCACCTTCCCAGACAATAAGAAATACACTACTATTGTGCCTTTATTAAAGAAGCCCTTGGCAGACCCCTCAATCATCTCTAATTACAGACCCACCTGCTTCCTGCCATAACTGGCCAAAGTTCCAGAAAAACTTATCAACTCCCACCTCTCCAACTACCTCAAATCAAACCAAATCCTTGATCCATCACAATCTGGTTTCAGGTCAATAAAGAGCACTGAAATGCCTCTCATCACACCACCAACGGCAACCGCATAATCATAGTCAAAGGAACCACTGTTGCTCTCATCCTTTTTGACCTCTCTGTGGCCTTTGACACAGTTTCCCACCACAGTCTCCTCAGAGAACTCCACGAAACTGGGATCCCTGGTCCTGCTCTAGTCTGAAACTACTCCTTCCTATCGGATCACCCGCATCTGTACCTTTAAGCCTGTATCAGTCAGACACAACCAAGCTCACCTGAGGCGTGCCCTAGTACTCTTCACTGAGCCTCACCCTGTTCAACACCTACATAGCCCCTCTCTCAACCATCGTCCACCCCTCTTACTTTAGCAGCTTTTCTTATGCGTATGAGATGCAGCTGAGCCTATCATTCTTAAGACTCACCCATCATCTAATGCAACTATGTCGATTGCATGTCCTCAGTGGCTGACGGGATGAGTTGCAACTGTCTCAAACTTAACAATGACAAACCAAAGTTGTACTGTTCCACAGAGACACCTCCCTCTGGTCACTAGATTGGTGGTCTAACTATCTGGGCTTGGCTCCCAATTGCACTAAATCCATTAGGAACTAGCGCATTCTGATCGACAACAAATCTCTTGTCTAACAAGATTAACACTGTTTGTTCTACATACTTTCAGACCCCCAGAAGGCTCCAGAAAGTATTTAAATGGCTTCTGCTCGAGGTCCAGAGAACTGTGATACAAGCCCTCATCATCAGCAGATTTGACTATGGCAACACCCTATACATGAGTATCTCAGCCGAGCTCACCAACAGACTCCAAGTGGTTAAAAACATAGCCATCAGACTCACGCTGAACTTACCCCTCGTGGTGCACATGATGAGGCACCTGAGGGACCTCGACTGGCTCTGGTCCAGAAATTCTTCCCCCATATGAACAAGGCCCTGCACAACTTGGCCACTCAGACGTCTACGACCACATCCACTTTCACACCCTGACCAGACACCTATTTTCTGCCGGCCTACCACTAACCTCCGTCCCTTGCATCCAGCAAATCAAGCAGGAGGATTCACGCTCTCCTACCTTTCTCCCAAACCATGGAACATGCTCCCCATCTATCCACCCGGCTATTTTAATCCTTGATTTCAGAAAGAAACTGAAAACCAGGCTCCTTCTATAGGACACCCTCTGACAGTCCAGTTTTCTCCTGGACCACAATGCACTTATGGGTATATGAGTGCCCTAAAACACAGGCACAAGATATTTCTACCAAAGCTCACCAATTTCTGTCCCTCTGAAGAGGATCTCTACTAAGCCAGCACAGAGCTTCTTTAAGCTGGCATGCATCATGAGCAATGCTGTATTTTAGGAACATGTAGTTATTGTTCTGAAAGATTGGCTATGGCTGGAGGAATTTAGCTTCTTCATAGAGGTGAAAAACCTTTTCCTTAAAATACCCTGATTTTAAAAGACAAAAACTTTAAAACAATCCTTTCCTCCTTGGGGGAGTGCCTCTAGGTTGTGGACCTTTATCACACTGAACATGAGGAAAACTCTAGCCCCTGAATCCTGTAATAAAGAAAAGACTGTAGTTTCAGAGCCACTTCCAACTGTGAAATATATGCTGTAAATTGTGGAGTGATTAATTTATCTGACAAATTGTGATCTCAATATATGTCACTGTTCTTTAGGTAACTTGTATGGCTATGTCCTGTACACTATACTGTTATATATTTTTATCATGTGTTACATTTTTCACTGTTTTAAAAAAAAAATGCTTTTATGTGATGGTTTTTGTCATTGCCTTGGTCTTTTCGGTGCTATAAAATGTTGCTAATAGACAAAGAATTATAAGATGTAATAGTAGAAAGATGGAAGCATTTTCCTTTGGCTTACATACAAAAAGAATGTATGATCAATGATGTATTTTATCTCTGTAAGATAATGTATATTTTGTTACCATGCAGCACATTTTCTACCAACAAAATTACTTATTGTAATTGTTCATTAAATACCGTTGACTGTAGTCTTTTATAAGTGAAAACATAGAAAAGCCATACTTTTTCATCTTCAAAAACCTTTCTGATGCTGTAATATGGTACACTACACCCTACACAGGAAAACTAAAGAAAACCCAGAATTTTATAGAATAAATTTCCTTTTATCAAATTTGAAAGTGTAAGAGGTGCCAAGTGAGAGATATGATAACTAGTTTGAGGAAACAGATGCTCTCTCATTAACTTATTTTAGGCATTTAGAACTATCTGATTTCTTAAAGGGGCCATCCGGCGAAGACAAAGACCTAGTTCTCTTTATACAACCCCTCATCTCTAAAGTCACCAAAAATAAACACTATAGAAGGTTGCTTTGCTTTCTTGAATTTTTGTGTGGTGCCTGCTTGTCCTTTGAGACAAATTTTGATATAATTCACAAAATGGCCCCATTAACTGATAAACATCCTAAGAAACATCTGGTTTCATGTTTCTTTAGCAATTAACAGTATGATCCAACCACTGCATTTGCTTATTTCCTGTGTGTGGCCTTCGCACTAAGAAATCATTCAAATTCAATAGATCCTATTCCAAAAACATGGCATTCAGGTGTGCGTCTGTTTTGTCATTAAAATAGATTGTTAGGGTTGTGGAATACTCTGACAAAATAGCTACCTTTAAAACTGTAAGTATGTCATATTTTTCTGAGATTGATGTGGAAGGCATTTATACTAAATTGCATAATTCATATTAGACCTGGCATCCTTGGAGTGGCTTCTCCTGTCTTTTTTCCTCTGGCCTCCTGTATTTTTGACTGTGTGCTGGATTTAATTTTTTCAGGATTCAGTACTCTGGACACTTTACCACTGCTGATCAGTGCTAAAGAGCAAGTGCTACCTGTTAGACTTGGCATCCTTGGCGTGGCCTCCCCAAACATTTTGCCTCTGTTTCCCAGGTTGTTGACGTGTGCTGGACTCTGTTTTTGCTGTTTTTGTTACTCTGGGCACTTTATCACTGCTATCCAGTACTAAAGTGGAAGTACTCCTATGTAAAATGTGTATGTAATTGGATTTCCATGATTAGCATATTTGATTTACTTGTAAGTCCCTAGTACAGTGCACTAGAGGTGCCAAGGGCCTGAAAATCAAATGCTACTAGTGGGCCTGCAGCACTGGTAGTGCAACCCACAAGAGTAGCTCAGTAAACATGGCTCAGACCTGTCACTGCAGTGTCTGTGTGTGCCGTTTTAAACTGCTAATTCGACTTGGCAAGCATACCCACTTGCCAGACCTAAACCTTCCGTTTTCTTACATGTAAGACACCCCTAAGGTGCTCTAGGTAGCCCCTTGGGCAGGGTGCAGTGTATGTTTAAGGTAGGACATATACTAATGTGCTTTATATGTACTGACAGTGAAATACTGCCAAATTTGTTTTTTACTGTTGCGAGGACTATCCCTCTCATAGGTTAACATGGGGGCTGCCTATAAATATGATTAAAGTGTAGACTCCCTTTGGGAGTGGATAGACATGAGGAGCTTGTGGTCTCTGAGCTCACAATTTAAAAATACATCTCTTAGTAAAGTTGATTTTAAGATTGTGTGTTTGAAAATGCCACTTTTAGAAAGTGAGCATTTTCTTGCTTAAACCGTTTTGTCACTCTGCCTGTTTGTGGATTCCCTGTCTGGGTCAGTTTGACAGTTTGGCTGTTTGCACCTCTCTCTAGACAGTGACACAAAGGGAGCTGGGGTGTAGCCTGCATATCCTGATGAGCCATCAGTGCTAGGAGGGAAGGGAGGAGTGGTCATTCACACCTGAAAGGGCTGTGCCTGCCCTCACACAATGCAGTCTCCAACCCCCTGGTGTGTGTCTGGGGCCTGGCCTGGGCAAGGCAGGATTTCACAAACAGGAGAGACTTTCTTTTGAAGTAAGCGTACTTCAAAGGCCAAAATGGGTATAAGAAGAGCACCCAAAACCACAGACATGGGGATCACTTCTGGACATCAAGATTAACCTCTGCCTGGAGAAGAGCTGAGGAAAAGTGCTGCCCTGCCTGTGACTGTGCTTTGTGGAGCTATCCTGCAGTTGCTGCTTCTACCTGGTGAAAGGGGATAATGACTGGACTTTGTTGTGCATTCCTGCTTGTGAAGAAATCTCCAAGGGCTTGTCCTGACCCTGCCTCCCGTTGTTGAAGTCTCAGGGCCATCAAAGACTTCCCCTGCCAGCACCTGGACTCTCTGCTGAGACTCATGACCTGTCAAGTGGTGCACTACACAGTTCCTGGGGCCTTGACAGGTGAAGCTGGCAGACCAAGATTGAAAATCCACGCACAGACTGCTGTGCAGGGAAATTTCTAACGCAACCTCCAAGATGCAGCTGAAGAAAAGACAGGCGGCCAGCTTCGCAGCTAAAATCAAAGCTCCACCAGCAGTGTGGCTGGAAGATGGACGCACCCAGCTGGAGAAATTATGCACAACACGGTTTAGGGAGGCTGGTAACATTACAACCCACAAAGCACGGTTTTGCTAATACCATGCAGCAGGATTTTTTGATACAAACCTTGCTGGGAGTGGAAAAATGATGCAATGCCTGCCCGGACCCGAGTGCTTTCCCAGATCAACGCATTACTCTCCTGCAGAGAGGAAAAACGATGCACGCCTACCCAACTGGAGAAGGAGAAACGACGCACTGTCTCTCTTCCGGATGAGAAATAGAAGCATCGCTAACCTTTTGCGACGTACACTCGCCCGTGCGTGTTATTTTGACGCTACCCAGGTACTTTTCAATGCTAACAGTGTTTTTACTGTTTACAAAAGGATTTAAGACTCTTTTGTTTTTAAAATTAATAACTTGACTTGTGTATGTTGGATTTTTGTTGTTTTGGCCTTGTTTTGTTTAGATAAATATTTCCTATTTTTCTAAACCTGTGTTGTGTCATTTTGTAGTGCTTTCACTGAGTTACTGTGTGTGTTGGTACAAATATTTTACACCTAGATTCTGAAGTTAAGCTTGCCGGCTTGGTCCAAGCTACCAAGGGGGTGAGCGGGGATTAACTGAGGGTGATTTTCCTTTACCCTGACTAGAGTGAGGGTCCTTGCTTGGACAGGGGGTAACCTGACTGCCAACCAAAGACCCCATTTCTAACATTGGTGATCAGTGGATGGGATTGGATTTGTATTTGTTCTTGACATACAGTGATTAAGTGGACACTACTGTTTTCAGTGCAGACCACTACGTGACCACATAATTCGTGTCTTGTGATTTAGCTTTTTCTCTTTTTTGGGGGGGATTTCTCCCTACTTCCATTTTGTGGTAATCCTTGATTGGCTTTTAAACTTCTCTGAAAACTTGTTATCTGCCTTTGGAACTTTGCACTTTTGTTGACTTTTCATCATTTCCCAATCTGGAGATGCATCAGTTGGAGCTGCTTTTGATCTAGGGAAACTTGAGAGGTATACAGTGGCTCAGTTGAAGCAGTTCTGTAAAAAGTTTGCCTGTCAAATTAAGAGCGCCACCAAAAAGGAGGAGCTGCAAAAGGCGCTGAGGGCCTTGGTTACAGCTAAGAAAGCTGAAGGGCACACAGAGGAAGAGGAGGAGGATGAGGAGAAGGAAGAGCATTCGATACACAATGGTATTGTGGGTGGGCTTGTTATGTTCATGGAAAGGGTCTCCAGGGCAGGTAGCAGTGTCTCATCTAAAGGTCTGACAGCTGAAGAGTTGCAGGGCAGACAGGCAGAAAGAGGTCACCAGTTGGAGTTAGAGAATATGAGGATGGCCATACAGGAGAAAAATATATTGTTGGCTCATGGGCTCAGCTTGAGGGAGCTGGTTCAGAGGAGCCAGTCTAGTAGAGATGATGGCAGCAACAGTACAGTGCAGCCTGAGAGAAGGGCACACATCCCAAAAGACCTAGTGAAGGATTCAAAAATGGAGTATGACATATTCTTGTGGTTAAAGTTGTGTGAGTCTGCTCTCCATCTGAATCTGGTCCCTGAAGCTCATTGGTGGGCGGGTCTGTGGAAGCACTGAGGTGGAGGGGTGGGATACTCCGACAACCTTAAGGGATTCTCAGGGGCTTTCCTACTCTATCATGAAGGATGCTCTACTCACAAGATATGGTCTCACCCCTGAGCAGTATAAGGAAAAGTTCAGGTCCTATAAGAGGAAGGAATCCCAAACATGGTTGGAATGTGTTGATTCTTTTTGCAGGTCACTGGATAGTTGGGTGAAGGGCAGTAAGGTGACAACATATGAGGGGCTTTGCAATTTGATTGCTTGTGAGCACTTGTGCAGTTTATGTTTTTCAGTGCTGTGCCAGCACCTAATTGACAGCAAGCTGACTGACCCCAGGAAGGTTGCGCAGAAAGCAGACCGCTGGGAGAGCACCAGGGTCCAAAAGAGGTACGGGGAGACCACGCCAAGGATGGGCAGGGTCCCTCTCAGAAGAAAGGGGGGTAAGGGTAAACAGGGGGAGTTCTCTAAAGGGCCCCAATCTGATTCCCAGGGGAAGGATTCCCAACCCCCCAGTGAGAAGAAACCATGTTTCTCCAAAGGAAAAGCCGTGGTAGGAGGTCCCCCATGTAAATCTTATGCATGTGACCAGGTGGGTCTTGTGAGGGGGGACCCTAAACATCCCAAGAGTACACAGGCATCCACTGGTGCGCAGTCCCAGGGTTTGGCTAGTGTAGCACTTGGGGAGTTGGTTCAAGGTGGGTGGGAGCCAGCTGAGATGACCCTTGTCTCACTAGGGGACAGTGAGATGGTCCAGAGAACCCTAGTGCCTGAGAACACTAAGATGTACAGGCAGTGGGTGACCATCAATGGAGAGAGGGTGGAGGCTCTGAGAGACACAGGTGCCAGTGTGACTACAGTGACGAGTTACCTGGAGTCTGAAGAGCAGATTGATCCCCGGGTACTTTACCAAGTAGTTGCAGTGGACAACTCAGAGCACCTGTGTAGAGTGGTGCAGGTTCCCCTTGAATGTGTGGGGTCTCAGGTTCCTTGAAGGTAGCTGTGAGTCCAACCATGCCTGTGGATTTTTTGCTTGGCAGTGGCGTGGAGGATTCCCCTTGGAAGGATGTGGAGCACAGGTCACACTTGGAGATGTTGAGTCTGCCTGGGTGGGTATGTGTATCTACCAGGTCAATGGCAGCCCGTCAGGGTGGTCAAGAGCCCCTGGAGCCTGAAACAGTGGCCCAGGGGACCACCAAAAAGAGGAAGGGCAAGGGCGCGGGAAACCGGCCCCAGATATTCCCACAGTCCGGGAGGAGGTGGAGCCTGAGGGTGACGCCCCGGAGCCTACAGGGGAAGAGGTGGCTGAACTGGGGGAGGTACCTGAGCTGTCGCAGTGGCAGCAGGAAGGGGGCCCACCAGGGAGGCATTCTGTGAGGCACAGAAGACATGCCCTACTCTGGAGGGTTTGTGGCAGAAGGCTGCAGACAGGCGGCTGGCATGGAGCCAGGATCTCACGTGATCTACTGGGAGGACGACCTCCTGTATAGTGAGCCTAAGGTTCCTGAGCCTGGGTCAGGCCGTGTGCTTGTGGTACCCCAGTGCTTCAGGGCCTCCCCACTGGGGTTGGCTCATGATGCGCCCTTAGCAGGACATTCGGGGCAGGACAAGACCTTTGAACGGCTTGTCACACACTTCTACTGGCCCCTAATGAATAGGCACTCAGATTGAAGGTCTTGCCAAACTTGTCAGGCAAGTGGCAAGAGTGGGAGGGGAAATGTAAGGGACCACTCCAACCTTTTCCTGTTGTTAGTACCCCCTTTGAAAGGGTTAGTAATGACATTGTGGGGCCTCTGGATTCCAAGACAGCCATCCGTAACAGGTTTATCCTGGTCTTGGTGGACCATGCCACCCGGTACCCAGAAGCCGTTCCTTTAAGATCAATCACTGCCCCTGTGGTGGGCCGTGCCTTGATGGGAGTTTTTACCCTCATGGGGTTCCTCAAGGAAGTGGTGTCCGATAGGGGTACCAACTTCATATCAACATAATGAAGTCTCTGTGGAAGGTGTGTGGGGTAACCTACAAGTTTGCCACACCTTACCACCCCCAAAGGAATGGTCTGGTTGAAAGATTCAACAAAACCTTGAAAGGCATGATCATGGGCCTGTCAGAGCCCTTGAGGCATAAGTGGGACATCCTCTTGACATGCCTTCTGTTCGCTTACAGGGAGGTGCCTCAAAAGGGACTTGGTTTTAGTCCTTTCGAGCTGATCTATGGCCACCCTGGGAGGGGACCTTTAAGTCTGGTAAAGGAGGCTTTGGAAAAAGCTCCTAGTAAACACCCCAGGATGTATTTACCTACATGATGGCTCTGAGAAACCATACTGCCCGCTTCAGGGGTCTCGCACAGGAGAACCTGGAAGCAAGCCAGGAGGATATGAAATGGTGGTATGGCGGGAATGCCACTCTGGTCGAGTTTCAATCTGGTCAAAAAGTGTGTGTGATGGCACCAGTGGAGCCTAGGGTGCTCCAAGACAAGTGGACTGGGCAATTTGAGGTGGTAGAGTGCAAGAGTGAAGTCACCTACCTGGTGGACTTTCAGACTCCCAGGAACCCTTTAAGGGTCCTGCATGTTAACCAGCGCAAGCCACACTTTGAGCGGACTGAACTGTTCATGCTACTTGCAACAGATGAAAGGGTGGAGGAGGAGAGTGAGCCTCTTCCTGACCTCCTGTCTGCAGGAGAGAAAGATGAGTCTTTGGAGGGAGTGATCCTCTCCACCTCCCTGACTACAGAGCAGCAGAGGGGCTGTCGCCAGGTGTTGGGACAGTTTGCCTCACTGTTTTCCTTGATCTCATGGGTCACACTTGTGCACACATGATGTGGACACTCGGGATAGTACACCCATTAAACAGAAAGTTTACAAGGTGACTGACAAGGTCAGGGTTAGCATTAAGGATGAGGTATCCAAGATGTTAACCCTAGGGGTTATTGAGCATTCCAGCAGTCCTGGGGCCAGCCCTGTGGTAGTGGTCCCAAAGGCCGCTGCACCTGGTGCCACTCCAGAGCTCCAGTTCTGTGTGGACTACCGGGGACTCAATGCGGTCAGTAAGACTGACGCACAACCCATTCCCCGAGCTGATGAGCTCATAGATCGGTTGGGAGATGCCACCTACCTCAGCACATTTTATTTAACGTCTGGTTATTGGCAGATTGCCTTGACTACTTGGGCCAAGGAGAGGTCTGAATTTTCTACCCCAGATTGGCACTTTCAGTTTAAGGTGATGCCATTTAGGACGAAAAATGTCCCTGCCACCTTTCAGAGTTTGTTCAACCAGGTGTTGGCTGGGCTGATTGAGTTCAGTGCTGCCTACATGGATGACATTGCTCTCTTTAGTTCCACATGAGAGGAACATCTACAACACCTCTGCAGAGTGTTGGAGGCCCTGCAAAAGGCAGGCCCCACTATTAAGGCAAGCAAGTGCCAAATAGGGCAGGGTCCTGTGGTGTACTTGAGACACCATGTAGGAAGTGGCCAGGTGGCACCCCTACAGCCACTATTGTGGCTTGGCAGCCTCCCAATGCCCAGACTGAGGTGAGAGCCTTTTTAGGCCTCACTGGCTACTACAGGAGGTTTGTCAAGAGGTATGGTACCATTGTTACCCCCTTGACTGAGTAGACTTCTAAGAAGCAACCAAAGAAGGTGATCTGGACAGAGGATTGCCAGACCGCTTGTGATGCCCTGAAGGCTGCCATGTACAGAGCACCTGTGCTGAAGGCACCTGACTACTCCAAGGAGTTTGTTGTGCAAAAAGACACTTCAGAGCATGGTATAGGAGCAGTACTCTCACAGCTTAATTAAGAGGGCCTATATCAACCTGTAGCTTTCATTAGTAGGAGGTTACTTCCCAAAGAATGTAGGTGAAGGGCCATAGAACGTGAAGCTTTTGCTGTGGTCTGGGAGCTGAAGAAGCTAAGACCCTCCTTGTTTGGAGTTCACTTCCAGGTTAAAACCACCACAGGCCCCTCAGATGGTTAATGCAGATGAGGGTGAGATCCAAAACTGTTAAGGTGGTCAATTTACCTACAGGGGATGGACTTTACGGTGGAACATCGCCCTGGTACAGAACACGCCAATGCTGATGGTCTGTCCAGATTCTTCCGCCTTAGTGATGAGAACTCCAATGAGGTTGGGTAGTTGCTCCCCACTTTCAGCTTAGGGGCACATGTGTTAGACGTGGCATCCTTGGCGTGGTCTCCCCTAACTTTTTGCCTCTGTTTCCCAGGTTGTTGATTCACACCTTGTCATTACAAATTCCCATCCTCAAATGAATATTCTATTAGTGTCCAGTGGAAAGGTGTCTCACTTGAAGCACCCACCCAGGGCCAGCTTTAGGATTGTGCAGCTGCACCTGATGCTGACAGTGTAAGGCACTGTGCTTAGAAATAACTATGGGTTTACAAGCACCTGCTGCACAGTTTCCTCTGTGTCTAGCAGATTCCAGGCAACAATATAAATGTCAAGATAACTCTCACGAATAATGTTGCTGCTGGAGAAAGAGCTGAGTTTTGCCTTTTGACAGTTTGACTCATCATAAAGTAGTGGTGAAAGATTCTGTACAATGAAGAACACAGACTTGAACTTTATAGCTCATTCCTAATTGTTAGAAATAGGGTCTCTAGTTGCCAGTGTTTTGCACTCTGTCCAAGTAGGTGTTTTGCTTTCACTAATGACCGAGCTGACAAAAATCTCTAGAATGCAGTTCTCAGTTCAAAGAAGACATTTATTATTATTTCACCATGAAGTTCCTAACAAGGAGGTTAGCATGTTAAACACACACGATTAAAAATAGTCACAGGAATGAAAGGAAAATAAACCAAAATGATTCTCAACTGCAATGTCCACAGCAAATATATGTAGTTATGATTATGCAAAGCAAATAATGAAATAAACTTTCATCAACGTAGGGCCTGTCAGATGCTTCATCTTTTTCATGTCAGCAAGAAGATGACCCCTTCAACTGCGAGAAAGAGATCTCCACCCTCACGGGACAGGTGTTAGGCATTCGACATCTAATCCTGACTGAGGTCTCGGAAATGTCACTGCTATTGAGCAGGGCCATCTTTTTATATCTTAAAAAACCGGAGAAGGGCTTTCTGGAAAACCCCCCTCATTTAGCAATTCAAAACATGCTGGCTAGTTTAAGTCTGCTTTTAAAATAACACATTGGGATTTTGCCGCAGTCCCAGGATGCTAAATCACAACAAATCCATTCCATGCCGTCTGAGTACATTCTTATCAACCAAAGCCCTTGGTGAGAAAGAACACGAAGATAGGCACAGTTTACAATGTGGAAAATCACAGACGCATTTAACATGGCCGTGTCTAATCCTACGATAAAGTCAATAGGCAGCAAAACTGAACACAAAATGTAGTCTGCAATTGGTGAACTATAGACAGCTAATCCAGGTGCAAAGTGGTGCAACACAAGTCAGTGATCAAAAACACAGAGTTCACTATAGTAAGGACCCCCACAAGTCAGGGTAAGGGAGCCACACAGGTAAGATAACCCCTGCTCACCCCCTTGGTAGCATGGCACAACCAGTTCATCTGAGTAACACAAGACCAAAACAACAAAATTCCAACATACACAAGAAAAGATTTAAAAAAATTAAAGATTAAATCTCAGCAAACCACTTAGAAACACAGTAGCTCCAACTGGGGCTATCACCATGTCTTGATGGAGTTGTTCCCAGCAGTCCGACGCCACTCGCAAGGGAATGGGGGCCAGTCATGGAGTTGCAGTGACCCCAGGTAGAGTACTTTGAAAGTAGAGGAAACAAAGACGTTGCACAGAGTTAGTTAGGTGAGGTGTTGCTGAAGCCAGTGTGGCATTGGTTCCCTACTGCTACCGGGAAGGTGAGGCATTGGTTCCTTACTACTAGGCAGGGGAGGTGAGGTGTCAGTTCCTTACGGTTGCAGGGGAGGTGATGCAGCGTGGGTGGTGAGGTATTGGTTCCTTGCAATCTGGCAGGGCAAGATGCAAGGCATCGACTTAGTGGTGTTTCCGTCACACCAGGGGCCCACAGGTCCTGCGGTAGAGTCAAAGTCTGGTATCACAAACGTTGGTGACACGGCAAGGTGCTGCAGTGGCATCAGACCTGCGGAGTTGGTTGCAATCATTGCACTCAGCAGGGATCAAGGCTCCGGTGCAGGCAGCAGCCTGGATTCAGACAGCAGCACTAGTTCCGAATTTCCTCTGAAGTTGATGTACTCGGTTTACTCTTGGTTGCACCAGAACTCACTCCCAGGGGCCCAGGAACTGGATTTGGCACCACTTGGCAGGTCAGGACTATCAGCAGAAGAGCCCAGGTGATAGCAGATGAAGTCTTTGGTGTCCCTGAGATTTCTAACAGGATCCAGGCTCAGTCCAAGCCTTTGGAAGCAGTCTAGAATGCAAAAGCCAGTCCTTTCACTCCCAGGACAGAAGCAGTAAGCAGCAGGCCAGCACAGCAAAGCAACAGGCAGAGTGGCAGTCCCTCCCACAGCATCTAGCTCTTCTTCTTGGCAGAATGTCCTCAGTCCAGAAGGATTCTAAAGTTGTGGTCTCAGAGGTCCATTACTTATGCTCAATTCTGTCGTTGAAGTGGGCAAACTTCAAAGGAAAGCCTTTGTAGTGCACAAGACCCTGCCTTTCCTGCCATGGCCTCAGACTCACTCTAGGGGGCTGGAGACTGCTTTTTGTATGGACAAGTACAGTCCTATTCAGGTGCAAGTGTCAGTTCCTCCCTGCACGCTAGCCCAGGAAGTCAATCAGGATATGCAAAGCACATCTCAGCTCCCTTTGTGTGACTGTCTAGAAGGAATTCACAAACAGCCCAACTGTCATCCTGACCCAGACGTGTGTTCCACAGACAGGCAGAGGCACAGAATAGTTAAGCAAGAAAATGCTCACTTTCTAAAAGTGCCATTTTTAAACTTACAACTTAAAAAAACAACTTTTCAAAAGATGTATTTTTAAATTGGGAGTTCAGAGACCCCAAACTCCAAATCTCTATCTGCTCGCAAGGGCAAATTACACTTAAAAGATATTTCAAGGCAATCCCCATGTTAACCAATTGGAGAGCTAGGACTTGCAGGGGTGAAAATCAAATTTAGCAGTATTTCACTTTCAGGACATGTAAAACACACCAGTACATGTCCTACTTTTTAACTACACTAGACCTTGCCCATGCAGCTGCCTTAGGCCTACCTTAGGGGTGACTTACATGTAGTAAAAGGGAAGGTTTGGGCCTAGTAGGTGGGTGCACTTGCCAGGCCGAACTGGTAGTTAACACTGCACACATTGACACTGCAATGGCAGGCCTGAGATGTGTTTACAGGGCTACTCATGTGGGTGGCACAATCAGTGCTGCAGTCCCTGTAATAGCTTTTGATTTACAGGCCCTGGGCACACATAGGGGGTCATTCTGACCCTGGCGGTAAAAGGCTCTTACCGCCGGTCAGAAGACCGCCATCATCCCGCCGCGGCCGCGGTAAACCGCCACAGTCATTCTGACCCACAACTGCAAAACCGCCAAAAACCCGACATCCACTGAAGCCCGCCTCATCAGCGGTCAGCGATAAACTGGAGATGACCAAACCTCCACCGTCACGCCAACACAAACACGCCCATGCCATTACGACCCACGAATCCACGCGGCGGTCTTTCAACCGCGGTATTCCATTGGCGGTACACACCGCCGCGCTCAAAATACACACACCTTTACAAAACACAGCCACATTGGACAATTCGAAATACACACACCTGATACACATACACACACCACACCCACACACCCATCACCATATAAAACACACACCCACATCACCCACAAACCCCCACAAATCGAAATTCAGAGACAAGGCGCAATACACAGAGAGAGAGCACAGGGAACGCAAAGCACAACACACACAGGAACCCAACATCATCACCCACACCACATCTACGCACAAAACACCACACACCACCACACTCATCACCACAAACACCACCCCACACCTCATCCACACCACACCATGGCACCCCAAAGACACCCCAGGTTCACGGACCAAGAACTCAGGGTCATGGTGGAGGAAATAATCAGGGTAGAGCCCCAGCTCTTCGGCACACAGGTGCAGCACACCACAATAGCCAGGAAGGCGGAGCTATGGCAAAGGATCGTCGACAGGGTCAACGCTGTGGGACAGCATCCCAGAAATCGGGAAGACATCCGAAAGCGCTGGAACGACCTACGGGGAAGGTGCGGTTGATGGTGTCAAGATACAACATCGCTGTGCAGAAGACTGGCGGCGGACCCCCACCCACTCCACCCGAATTCACATTATGGGAGCAAGAGGTCTTGAACATCCTGCATCCTGAGGGCCTCGCTGGAGTAGGCGGAGGAATGGACTCTGGTAAGTCTAATCTCAACTACTTCACCCCCCCAACCACCAGCATGCCAACCCACACCCCCACCCTCACCCCTAACCCCCCAGCACACATACTCCCTGTTAATGTCTCACCAGCACAACCCACCCAACCCAACCCAAGCCCCTGAATGCCAACACAAACCATGGACACCCATCACCTAAGCATGACCACTGCACATACCCATCCCCCCCCCCCACAAACCACCCTCACAACTCCTCCCACATGGGACTGCCAGCACTGGGGGACAAGGGCACCCACAAATCGCACGCCACGGCACACACAAAATCAATAACCATATTCTTTTACCCCTGCAGGGCCCGAACGCCAACACACCGGCCAGGAGGGTCCAGATTTGTCCATCCCACCCCCAGAACAGGCCCCCAGTGATGACAGCAGCTCTGTCGACCTAGAACCTGATGACCAGCCCGGACCATCGGGGACCTCTGGACAGTCGGTTACCCTCAGTAAGCCCCAGGCCACAGCAGACCTACCCCCCTCAGGAAACACCAGCACAGCACCCTCCCAGCGGGCCCATGCTTCTGTCTCCAGGACAGGTCAAGCAGCGGTGTGTCTACCAGTACAGGGCACCCAGGGTAACCCACAACCCCAACAACAACAGGGACCTGGGGGCACTGGTAGTGGGCACACCGTCCAGGGGACAGAGGCCCAGGAACAAAGAGGAACTGGGAGGGCTGCTGTGCGACAGAGGGAGGACAGGCCTAGGGAACCCACTGTCCAAGAGGCCCTCACCACCATCATGGGAGCGTACCACCACTCCCAAGAGACGATGGCGACGGTCCTGGCCAGGTTCCAGGAGATCCAGGCCATGCAGGAGGGCCAGTACATGGGGTTCCGGGAAGAACTGCGCACCATCAGTTCCGCAATGGGTACAATCGTGGTGGCACTCAACCAGATTGTCACCACATTGCGGGACCATGTGGCACCCCAAAGGGCCCCTGCCACTAGCATGGAGGAAGAACAGCCCACCACCTCCGCCGGCGCTAGTGGTCAGGAGGCCCCGACACAACAGCAATGGCCCTCCCGTACCCCACCCCCTGCAGAACAAGAACCACCCCGCAAGAAAGGCCTGAGATCGAGGAAGAAGACAGAGTAGGATGTCAAGACCCCCGCCATGCACGGAAACCCCCGGATGTCATCCCACTGTCCCACTTGTTTACCCTGTCCAACCTTGAACTGCCCCTGCTCCACCTTCCACAGGCATATGGACAATGGACCTGTAGGAACGACAGTCTGGACACTGCCATGGACATGCCTCCACCATCACACTTTTTGAACTATACACCTATTTTAAAGCTTCAATAAACACAATTATTGCACATTAACCAACTGGATTCTGCTATCTATTTATTTAAACCAAATGTATTCGATATAACCAACAAAACATTTCTAGTTACATTGTGATGACAACATACCAGTGTCACACAGCGGTAGTCCATGGGGAAAAAAAAACAGAGGGCACTGAAATAGGAAGTGATATACACAACTAAGTTACCATAAATTGGGGTGAAAGGTCAGACAGTAGAGAGCCACTACAGTTACAGATATAATACAATGCAGGAGTAGATTATTACCTGTGTGTCACTGGAAATACTGCAGTATCACTCTGTCCCTGTTGTCTGTGTCGTCCTCTTCGTCTTCCTCCTCTCCACTCTCCGCAGGCTCCACAGCTGCCACAACACCACCATCTGGACCATCCTCCTGCAGGAAAGGCACCTGGCGTCGCAAAGCCAGGTTGTGAAGCATGCAGCAGGCCACGACGATATGACACACCTTCCTTGGTGAGTACATTAGGGATCCACCAGTCATATGCAGGCACCTAAACCTGGCCTTCAGGAGGCCGAAGGTCCGCTCAATCACCCTCCTGGTACGCCCATGGGCCTCATTGTACCGTTCCTCTGCCCTGGTCCTGGGATTCCTCACTGGGGTCAATAGCCAAGGCAGGTTTGGGTAACCAGAGTCACCAATTAGCCACACACGGTGTCTCTGTAGCAGTTCCATCACATAAGGGATGCTGCTATTTCGCATGATGTACGCGTCATGCACTGACCCAAGGAACTTGGCATTTAAATGGGAGATGTACTGGTCAGCCAAACAGACCACCTGGACATTCATCGAATGATAATTTTTACGGTTCCTGTACACCTGCTCATCGTCTTTTGGGGGAACCAAAGCCACATGGGTACCATCAATGGCACCAATGATATTGGGAATGTGTCCAAGGGCATAGAAATCACCCTTCACTGTAGGCAAGTCACCCACCTCAGGGAAAATGATGTAGCTCCGCATGTATTTCATCAGGGCAGACAACACTCTGGACAACACCTTTGAAAACATAGGCTGAGACATCCCAGATGAAATGGCCACATTAGTTTGAAATGATCCACTTGCCAAAAAATGCAGTACTGACAGCACCTGCACTAGAGGCGGAATCCCTGTGGGTTGGCGGATGGGTGACATCAGGTCTGGCTCCAGCTGGGCACTCAGTTCCTGTATAGTGGCACGGTTGAGTCTGTAGGTGAGTATGACGTGTCTTTCTTCCATTGTCGACAGGTCCACCAGCGGTCTGTACACGGGAAGATTCCTCCGTCTCCTCGCAAGTCCCAGCGGACGATGCCTAGGAAGGACAACATGGAGCACAGAGTCAAGCAACCCACAGGTAAGTGCCCACAGCATGCCCAGTACACGAATCTCTCGGGTTTGAATGGCTAGTATGATTGTCGGTGCAAGGCCTAGCCATGTGTGACGCAGTAGGAATGAAGCCATGTGGGCCCTTGAAATGGCGGCTGCCTGACCTGTGAAGTGTGACAATGTGAAGTGAGGTCATTGCGCAAGCGTGGCACACCGTGGCGGTAGGCGGTCGCAGTCCGCGGCGCAAAGCCGCATTGGACAACATTGAACCCTATGGATTTCAGGAGCCAATGGCGGTGAGCGTCGGCGGTCGCGGTACGCACCGCCGCGGTACGCACCGCCGCGGCAAGCACCGCTGCGGCCGTAACCGCCATTTTCTCTCTGCTTGATCACACGAGACCTGAGCATCCACAGGAGAGGACCTATACTGCAAGTGCGGCTGTGACCTCGGTCTGGAAGTGACAATGGCTGCTGCGACTGGGGAAAGGGCCCCCGCCTTCAGTTACGAGGAGTTGGAGAAGCTTGTGGACGGGGTCCTCCCCCAGTATGCGCTACTCTACGGGCCTCCAGACCAACAGGTGAGTACACGGGAGGCAATGCATAGTGCCAATGCCTGGGCTGAGTGGGGAGGATGTACGATGGAGGGGAGGGCAGCGAATGACGAATGCATGGCACGACAGATGAGAGCATGTGCCACATGGCAAGGTTGGGGAGGGGGGGCCACTCACATCGAGCATGCAGAAAAGTGATGATGTTTCTCTTCCCCCCCTGTACATGTCACATAGGTCAGCGCCCATCAGAAGATTGACATTTGGCGTGCCATCGCCAAGGACGTCCGGGCCCTGGGGGTCCACACCAGAAGGGGCACCCACTGCCGCAAGAGGTGGGAGGACATCCGCCGTTGGAGCAGGAAGACCGCGGAGGCTCTGCTGGGGATGGCCTCCCAACCTAGGAGGGGTGCCAGTCATACCTTGACCCCCCTGATGTCCTGGATCCTGGCGGTGGCCTACCCCGATTTAGATGGGCGCTTGAGGACATCACAGCAGACACAAGGGGGTGAGTACCAGCACATTCAGCTATTTTGCGCGCAGTGGAGGTGCCTGGGTGGGGGAGGAGGGCTGTGGGTATCCCTAGGCCAAGGCGATTTCTGTAGGATAGGCCCGTCCGTGAGGTATGGTCCTGTGCCCCCGCCCCCCACCTCTGTAGGGTGCCTAGTAACGCGATTCATGGACCAGTGTATACTGTGTGGGCAGTTGTCGCCCATAGGCTTGTAGGGCATGTCCCAGTGAATGAGTAGTGTACCCCAAGTGCGCAGCGTAGTGCAGGGGGCTTCTGTGTCTGTCCTCTCCGCCAACGGTGTCCCCAATGAATGCACTCAACTTGTCTTTATGTTTTCCACCCGCCCCCCATTTTCTTTGTCTTTCTGTGAATGTGTGCATTAGCATCATCAGGTGGAGGAGAAGTGGCATTGGCGCAAGAGGGAGCTGCATCTCACATGGCCCCGGAGGGCCATGCAACGGACTCCGACATGACCAGTGAGACGGAGGGCGAGGGGGGCTCCACCACGGGGACCCGTGGAGACAGCAGCGACACCGACACGTCCTCGGAAGGGAGCTCCCTTGCGGTGGCGGCAACATCCGTGCCCACCGCAGAAACAGGTACAGCCGCCACCCAGCGCACCAGCTCCGCCCTCCCAGCAGCCCCTCGGCCTTCGGCCCGCGCCCGCAAGGCCAGGAAGCCGGCCATCTCCTTCGCCCCAGGCACCTCAGGCCCTGCCCCAGTCACCCCTGCTGCCCTCAGTGAGGAGGTCATTGACCTCCTGAGGACCATCATTGTTGGGCAGTCTACCCTTTTGAATGCCATCCAGGGTGTGGAGAGGGAGGTGCATCAAAGCAATGCATACCTGGAGGGCCTTCATTCGGGTCAGGCTGCCCATCAACGATCGTTCAATGCTCTGGCCTCAGCACTGACGGCAGCGATTGTCCCTGTCTCCAGCCTCCCTCTTCTGACTCCCTCCACCAAGTCCCACTCACCTGTTCCTATGCCTATCCCATCCACACCTACAGACCAGCCTGCACACACCTCAACACCCAAGGGCAGCTCATCCAGACATAAGCACCACAGGACACATAAGCATTCACCCAAGCAACATCCAGATGCAGACATGCCAACAGCCACTACCTCCTCTGTGTCCCCCACCTCCTCGTCTCCCTCCTCCCTCCCTGTGACGTCTCCACACACACCTGCAAGCACACCACCATCAGCCATTGCACCAATCACCAGCACACCCTCCACACCAGTCCGCACACGTGCAGTCACCACCCCCACTGCCATGTACACGTCCCCTGTGTCCTCTCCCAGTGTGTCTGTCACCCCCGCTTCCCAACCACACAAACGCAGGCAGGCACCCAAACAACAGCCATCCACCTCACGTCAGCCTCCTGCCCAAGCACCTGCACCCAAAGACAGCACACTTGACTCTCCTACAACCACATCCTCTTCCTCCACTCCCATACCCACTCCAGCCACCCTTCCCATGGCTTCAAAGAAAATGTTCCTCTCTAAAGTGGACCTCTTTTCCTCACCTGACCCACCCCCTCATCCCGTAAGAGTTCCACAAACACCTCAGCCACCACCAGCCCAGCAACTCCAAAGAACGTCGTGCCTGGTTTTTGGAGTCCGCCCTTTCCTTGGGCTGGGACATCGTCCAGCAGCAAAGGCACAGCCAGCCCCCCCCCCGGGAAGAGGACCAAAAAACTGAAGGGCAGGCGCGACAGGCCTGATACGCCTGCCCCCAAGGAGGGTAGCCTTGCACCGTCACCTGCCACATCGGGTAAGGGAGCCAAGGGCCACGGACAGTCTGCCAAGGAGGGCAAGGCCAGCAAGGAGCAAAAGGCAGGGAGCAGCCGACCTGGCCATGAGGGCCCCACCAGCCCCATTCCGGGGGTATCAAAGGAGAGCCAGGGCCCCAGGACTCCATCACAGGAGGGCCCCGCAACGGAAAGGTCCGAGGCAGACTGAGCGGCAAGTATTGGCCAGGTGTGGTTCACTGGAAACACAAGACAGGCACCGCTGAACAGGGCCCCGCCGTGAGGAGCACCGCTGAACAGGGCCCGGCCGTGAGAAGCACCGCTGAACAGGGCCCCGCCGTGAGGAGCACCGCTGAACAGGGCCCCGCCGTGAGAAGCACCGCTGAACAGGGCCCCGCCGTGAGAAGCACCGCTGAACAGGGCCCCGCCGTGACCAGAACCGCTGAACAGGGCCCCGCCGTGAGAAGCACCGCTGAACAGGGCCCCGCCGTGAGAAGCACCACTGAACAGGGCCCCGCCGTGAGGAGCACCACTGAACAAGGCCCCGCCGTGAGAAGCACCGCTGAACAGGGCCCTTCCTGTCAAGCACCGCTCCGCTGGGCCCTTCATCTCAAGCACCGCTCCGCTGGGCCCTTCATCTCAAGCACCGCTCCGCTGGGCCCTTCATCTCAAGCACCGATCCGCTGGGCACCGCCGTCTCTGCACCGCTCCGCTGGGCCCTTCCTGTCAAGCACCGCTCCGCTGGGCCCTTCATCTCAAGCACTGCTCCGCTGGGCCCTTCATCTCAAGCACCGCCCCGCTGGGCCCTTCATCTCAAGCACCGCTCCGCTGGGCCCTTCATCTCAAGCACCGCTCCGCTGGGCCCTTCATCTCAAGCACCGCTCCGCTGGGCCCTTCCTGTCAAGCACCGCTCCGCTGGGCCCTTCATCTCAAGCACCGCTCCGCTGGGCCCTTCATCTCAAGCACCGCTCCGCTGGGCCCTTCATCTCAAGCACCGCTCCGCAGGGCCCTTCATCTCAAGCACCGCTCCGCTGGGCCCTTCATCTCAAGCACCGCTCCGCTGGGCCCTTCCTGTCAAACACCGCTCCGCTGGGCCCTTCATCTCAAGCACCGCTCCGCTGGGCCCTTCATCTCAAGCACCGCTCCGCTGGGCCCTTCCTGTCAAGCACCGCTCTGCTGGGCCCTTCATCTCAAGCACCGCTCCGCTGGGCCCTTCCTGTCAAGCACCGCTGGCCCATTGGCAGTCCCGGTTCTGTGTCGGGCAGGCCTTCATGACGCACTCTGCCCACCATGCCTCCTCCATGACCAGTGGTCTCTGTAATCCACCTGATGGACTGTGGCTTTGCACTCCCCAGGATGCCACAGTGGGCAATCCACCCACTGTAGAGACTTGTGAGACTGTGGCTTTGCACTCCCCAGGATGGCACAGTGGGCAATCCACCCACTGTAGAGACTTGTGAGACTGTGGCTTTGCACTCCCCAGGATGGCACAGTGGGCAATCCACCCACTGTAGAGACTTGTGAGACTGTGGCTTTGCACTCCCCAGGATGGCACAGTGGGCATGGAGGCCCTTCGTGGATCTGGCGTCGTGGACTCATGTGGCTGAGGTGCCCCCCCTTCCCTTCCCCCTGAGGTGCCTGTCTTTTTATTTTAGTGATGCCCCAGCAGTGTTCTCTCCAATGGACTCGATCTCGTGTGTGGGCTTTGCCCATGTGTTGCTGCACATTGGCCCACGGACATTTGGACTTTGAATGACTGGGCCGGACTTTTGCTACTTGTATGGATAGAGTTCTAGATGTTTATTCATTCTTCATGTATTGCTAAGGTCGCTATACTTTATTGTTGCAATAATATGGTTCTACTTTTACATTCATTGCCTTTTGTCTTTGTTTTTGGGTGGGGTTGGGGGTGTCACTCTGACTTTTTGATCTGCATAGGTGTGTAGGTATTTCGGTGGGGGTGAGGGTGGGGGTGGGTGTGTGGCGTATGTGTGTGCCCGTAACCTTTCCTCCTCCCCCCTCCCCTGTGTCGTAGGTGCAGTACTCACCGTTGTCGTCTGCGGCGAGGTTTGTGATCCTGGAAGAAGAGCAGGAAGGCAATGGCTGGGAGGATGTGGAGTTCGGGTTCCATGCTGTTCCGATTCCGCGTGGAGTGTGTCGAGGTAAGCGTTTTCCATTGGAGATGTCTGTTTCCGCTGTGTTTTTATCGGCGGGGCTCCCGCCCCGGAAAAGGTGGCGGATTGGTGGGTCGTGATAGGGTGGGCGGTACATTGTCTGCCGCCTGCCTGTTGGCGGTGACCGCCGCTCTGTTTGTTTGTACCGCCGTGGCGGTCGGAGTGTTAAAGCGGCGAATTCATATTTTTAGGCCGCCAGCCTGTTGGCGGGTTGGCCGCCGCTTTTACACTGACCGCCAGGGTCAGAATGACCCCCATAGTGTACATTACTACGGTCTTACTATTAAATCAAATATGCCCAACATGGATAATCCAATCAAAAATGCAATTTAGACAGAGAGCACCTGCACTTTAGCACTGGTCAGCAGTGGTAAAGAGCCCAAAGTCCTAAAGCCATCAAAAAGGAAATGCAGCACACAGTCAAAAACAGGAGGTCAGATGCAAAGGTTTTGGGGATAACCCTGCAAAATGGTCCATTTCAACACTAATATATCACAGTAAAATGTACCCCATTTCAGAGGAGATGTTCTTGCTTAAAAGTATACTGAAAAAAAAATTCTTCATGACTGATTCCTCAATGAGCATTCTTGGTTTCCAGTTGCATGTAGGCTCCTCACGACTCCAGTACACGTTCACAGTGAAAAGTTGTTTCCAACTGGACATTCTGTTCTAACTAAAGCAAGAGAAAAGGCAAAACAAAATTATAACTTGTATTTGATCCTCCAAGTTTCAGGAATGTCATATCTGTTTCCTTTCGGTATCTTCTACGCCCATCAGTCGTAGTACTAGCTTTTCATCAGGGTCAGTCAGCTTCACTGGCATGACAAGCCCCTTTGTAAAATTGGAGGTCACTAATATGCTCCTGCTAATAGCCCTGGGGCAACTTTTTTACTGAAGAGATTGAACACTAATCCAAATATAATTGTACAGGCAGACTCAAGCCATGCAGTAAGGAACTCTTGAATTCATTAGAAAGGAGCCTCATTTTCTTCCTGCAGGTCAGGAAGTTCTCTACTGAGAGTGAATTGGGCATGGCACAATAAATTGTAAAATTAATAGTAACCTGTGAGTGAAGCTGACTGAATTTTACAGATTTACTATTTCTATGCTTTGTTCCAAAGTGAACCAGGTGTTGTTTGAGAATAGATTTTTAGGTTAACCCAATCCATAAACCATTTTACCTCAAAATTCCAATATAGTAGAATTGATATTGACATGTGGTAGTCTGTTTACGTCTACAAGCTTTCACATTAACTCCCACTAACTATAATAGGAAATGTTCCCTCCAGCACAATGCCTGCTTTAGTCCCTGGGTGGCTTTTGATTCCTAAGTTCTGGGGATAGTCCTCCATCAGTGTTTTGGAAAGAAGGGGCCAGATGTATGAAAAAAACACTATGCAAATCGCAAATAGCAATTTTTAAGAAATCGCTATTTCTGAGTCGCAAATTGCAATGTAACAAAATTGCGATTCGGAAATAGTGATTTCTTAAAAATCGCTAATGCAATTTGCGAGGCCAAATACCGAATCGCAAAAAAAATTGTGATTCGGTATTTGACAATCGCAAATTGAGAAAACGCACACCTGGAACAGCCTGATGACATCACAAGCAGGAAGTGAGTCAGCCCAGGCTGTTTCCAGGTGCCACACCCAAAGGAGCAGTGAGAGAGACACAGCCCAGCCCCAGGGAGCAAGTCTGTGAGCAACCAAGGACTTTACATCACCATGGCCAATGCTGCTAATGGGAAGGAGATGGGAGAGAGGAAGAGAAAACTGAAGTTTAGTGAGCAGGAACTGGGGGTGCTCACTGAGGATGTGGTGAGGAGCCATGACTGGCTTTTTGGGAAGAGCTCACTCCAGGTCCCAGAGAGTGAGAAGCGCAAACTCTGGGTGGACATACAGACCAAAATCTGCGCAGGGAGGGTTGCACAGCGCTCAGTGGAGGAGATTAGAAAGAGGTGGTACGACCTGCGTTCCGGTGCCAAGGTGAGGGTGGCCAGCAGACTACAGGAGGCAAGGAGCACAGGAGGCGGACCATCCACCCAGACACCCTCCACCCCCTTGGAAGGCCTGGTGGAGTCGACACTGCTCCCAGAAGCTGTCAGTGGGGTCACTGACATAGACACGTCCGCACACCAAGCACCAGTAAAGGTAAGTGCAATAATGAAATGTAACCCCATATGTGTATGTACAAATGCCTCTTAAGAATTAGCAGTTAGTGCAAAGCATTTTGATAAGTAGTCCATTCCACATCTTAGAAGCAGCACAACAATGCCTTATGGGAGTGGTAGTCCACAACCCAGAGCTGAAAGTAGCACATAGAATGTAAATAAGTAGAGCGACACCCAGAAGAACACAACACCCACTACATAGTAATATGATGTAACTGTACATTTATTAACATTGTGCAACATTTGGTGATACATACATAAATGCCATGCTGCACATTGTCGTTGCAGATGGCCCAAGCCCAGCAGCATCAGCATGTGCCATTGTGGAGGATGCTGAAACAGAGCCTGCATCAGACTCCAACACCAGCGAGTCAGTGAGCATTGTGCCAATCAGACGCAGGGCAAGGGTTGTACCTCTCCCAGGTACGTGGAAGTAGGTGAGGGCCCATCATTCTTCGGTGCCCTGGAATCATCTATGCTTAAAGTGCAGCACCTGCAAAACAAGAACATGAGGGCAATGCACAGGCAGATGCAGGCACACAATACCAACATGGGGGGGGGGCTGCATAAGCAATTGGAGTGCCTTAATGCAAACATTTGCAAGCTGCATGAGGGACAGATTAAAGCTGCGGAGAACACCAGGGAACTGACCAATGCAGTGAAGGAACTCTGTACAGGGATCAGGCATGAGAGAGTGAGCCACCGCAGGCATGAAAGGCGATTCATGGGGTTGTTTAGTGGATTTTGTAGATCTGTCAATCGCCTTGCGACATCTACTGCCCTCATATCACGGCGTGCTGTGGCCGCACAGGTGGAGGCAGCACACAGCAGTCAGGATGTAGCCCAGGGACTAGTTCAGATTACAAATGTTCTGGATACTATGCTGGCTAACCGCAGTGCTACACCCAGTGGACTTGGACTAGGGGATACTGAAGAGTCATATAGCCTCAGCAGCCTTGTAGTGCCCATGACAGATCTTAGGCGTCGCAGTGGCAGGCACAGCACTGCCACTGAGGCAGATAAAAGAGGTGCCGGCGAGGCCACTGCGCACTTGAGTGGAAAGCGTGGCCATAAAAAGTGACTTTGATGGCCACAAGGGACTGACTGCAAATGTTTTTTTACAGTGAACTATGAAATCAATAGTGAGACATTGTAAATGGTTCTTTTATGACACATGTGTTTATTTTTTTTCCTAGTGACACTTATGTTACCTGAAGTTAAGGTAATAAAGGTACTAACTACCAGAACACATGTCAGTGAGGTTGTGTTGTTCTTACTTACATCTGAAATGGTTGTGTGGGATGTTAGCACCCCTTTGCCTGCCCTCTGCTGCACTGGTCCTGTCTGCTGGCTGTAGGGGTGGTATGGGATCCTCATCCTCATCTGAGTCTGGATCTGATATTTCCACAGGTATTCCCCTGGTGGTAGCTATATTGTGCAAGATCGAACAAGTGGCCACTATTCTACAGGTCATGTCCGGGCTGTACTCTAGTGCCCCTCCACTTTTGTGGATGCACCGGAAGCGACTCTTCAGCAGGCCAAAGGTGCGCTCCACCACATTGCGGGTTGCCCTGTGTGCTGAATTGTATCTCCGTTCTGCTGGTGTTGTAGGATTTAGGTAGGGCATCATCATGTAGGTGCGCACTGTGTAGGCACTTTCTCCTGGAAGGTACAGAGGGTATAATGAGTAGCTGAGCCATCTGACTTCACACTGCCATCAATGCACCAGTGTACAGAGGGACAATACCTAGTAGATATCCTTCACCAAACTCCCCAGCTAGCAGTCTTGTGTGAATCTCGCTGCGGCGAAAGATTTACGAATCATGTGTACTCCCTGGGTACCTGCCCACGAGATCAGTTATGATGTAGGAGGCATTGCATATCACCTGTATATTCATGGAATGTTGGTATTTACGGTTGCAGTACACATACTCTGTGGCCGATGGTGGACAGTTTGCTACATGTGTCCCATCTATGGCTCCTAGGACGTGGGAGAACTGTGCTATCTGGTAGAAATCTATTTTTGTCTGCTGTATTTCCTGTAGGGCGTGGGGGAATCTGATGTACTGGTGTATCCTACTCAGCATGGCGTTAAGAAATGCATTGAAAAATCTAGAGAGGGCACTCTGTGATACTCCTCCAGCCTGTGCTTTGACCCCTTGATAGCTCCGTGAGGCAAGTAGGTGCAGGTAGCATAACACCTGCACATGGGTGGGTATGCTATTGGTCCTGTGTGTTGTGCACTGCAGTATGGGTTGTAGCTCAGCTATCAGGTCAAGTATCATGGCTGAGTTCAACCTGTACTTCTCACATATTTCCTCCTCAGTCTGGTCAAAAAGGGTGATGCACACTCTGAAAATGTGCTCCTGTCTCATCCTCCCTCTCCTCAAACCTGCCAGGATTCTCATTCCCCTCGCCATGACATAGAGTGCAGCCACTGTGGAAAAGAGTCTGAGGCATTCTGGGCCTCTTTATATAGGTTGGACCTGGTTACCACCTGCTTTCACTCCGTGTTAATTTGCATGTGCAAAAGGCCATTCTGCGAAAATTTGCAATTTGCGAATTTTTGATGCATCGAATTGCGACATGGTTTTGCGTGTTGCATTTTGCGTCTTGCAATTTCCGATGTGAAATACCGACTCTGTATTTGCGAATCGCTATTCCGACTCACAATTTGCGAAATTCTAATAGCGATTCGGTATTTCATGTCGCAAATTGCGAGACGGAAAATGTGCCACGCAAAACCATGTTGCTTCTCAGAAAATCGCAAATGTTGCGATTCCTTGTTTTTGGCCTGCGAATGCCTTCATGCATCGCAGGCCACGTTTTTGCATTCGGAAACGGCCAAATTCTGCGGTTCGCACCGTTTGCGAATGAAAAATCCTTTGATACATCTGGCCCAAGATTCTCAAACAGACATAACTGGAAAACATGAAACTCATTCTCTCTCTATTCTTAGACCTGTGTGAAATTTCTTTGAGTTTTAGCTTTTTTCAGCACTGTTGATTTGAAAAAATGGTTACAACGGTGTAGTTAATAAAAAGCTGACTATAATGTATATGATTATCAATACAATGCAAATGTGTGCTTGACAGTATATATTCATCATAAGTTTCCAAATAAAAGTTTTAATCGACCTTTTACATTGAAAACAATTACTGCAGCCTTCCTGCAGGAAGCATATAGGAAGCATACAATTTTAGAAGCAAATAACAATTATGTACCTGTAACAAACGATTTTTCTTCACTCCACATATCAACACTTTGTACAGCTATGCAATGGCGATAGATATAACAGCTTTAAAATAAAATGTTGGTCTTTTTGAGCAGAAATATGGTAACTGAGGTCTGAAATGGTGAAAAAACCTCATCTTTTGTATCACCTAATAACCTCAGACATCCAAAATTATAAACAAATGCAAGAAATTTAACAAAAGGATAGACTTCCTGGTAGGTCTACAACAGGTGGTAGAAAATAGTTTGCTGCCAAGGTGTTGGATATCAACAGTAGGTATACGCTGTGACCCGGACAGAGAAGATGAATTTGAGTCCACCTACTCACCCTCTTGGTAGCAAGCAGTAGAGGAACAGTTTCCCATTACCAGAACATGTCACCACGCTTGCCCCATTTCTATTTTAAAAAGTGTGCTTTGTAATTTCGCAAGACTTGCAACGTATTTTTCAAATGCTGAGTTTTAACACCTCTGACTTTGAAACTTATCTCAGCTGGAGCACGAAGATAAGAATATCAAAAGCAACCCGCATCTTAATTAAAGATGCACATTTTTCATGATGCCTACACTTCCAAAAGTACAAATATATGCAACGTTTTTTAATCAAAGTTTTAAAAAGTATTCGGGAAAAAGCCATATCATAAATAACCGTCGGCTATGGATTTTCCTGCAAGATTCTCTGGCAGCGACTTCCTGCTTTTGTGCCAGCGATGTATAATATCCATTTGATTAATAATGTGTCTGATATGCTGATTCTTTAACTGCCGTAGAGGAATTTTAATTTTTGTAATCCACCAGCAAGTAATGTTACATGGAATCTAATAGCCAATACCATATCTCCATGCTAGTCAGTAACAGTTTACATAACTATGTCAAGTAAGAGAGAGGTGATAAGTGACTAATGATGTCCCATTTGAGAAGAGAAATTACGTTTCCACCCATTATGATGTTGTTATCAGCCATGGCCTGTTAGCCAACACATTAGCAGAAAAGCGATACGTGAGATTAGACTGTGGCCCTCATTACGACCATAGCGGTCAATGGTAATTTTGGGAAAGGTACTGCCAACAGGCTGGCGGTACCTTTTCCCAAATTATGACATTGGTGGTTTGGCTCAAGCCAAACTGCCAATGTACCACTTTGTTCGCCAGGGTGGTAACGACCGATGGGCTGGAGACTTCAGTCTCCAGCCCTGCGGCCGTCACAATCCCACCCTCTGGATTATGACCCCGCCTACCGCCATGGTTTTCGTGGCAAGCGTACCGCCACGAAAACCATGGCGGTAGGCACTATCAGTGCCAGGGAATTCCTTCCCTGGCACTGAAACGGGTCTCCCACGCCCTCCCCTTCCACAGTGTTCACCCACCCTCCCTCTCCTGCCCCCGCCCATTTCCACACCCACACGATCACAAACATACAAACATACACACACGCATACCCACATCCACCCACGCATGCACACATACATACCCACACACCAACATACTTTGTCGCACACATGCATTCACAACACACAACATACACGTACACTAACATTCAAGTATTCACGCACTCATTCCACGCGTCTCACACCCGCATGCACGCATTCATAAACCCCCCCCACACACACAACACCTTCCACCCCCTCTCCTGTCGGAGAACCCGACTAACCTGCTTGCAGTGGGTCCTCCTGCAGGAGACGGGACCGGCGCTGCTGCCAGCAGCAGCATCGGCCAGCAAAACACCACCAGTCCGTAACATTGCTCATGATACGGTAGGCATTGTTTTGCTGGTGTGGCGCTGCTACTGACAGCAGCGTCACCTTACCGCCATCCGCCGCCATGACCGTCTACGGTATTCCGCCAGCCTTCTGGCAGAATTCGGTCAAGGGTCATAATGCGGGTGGGCACCTGGTACCCACGGCAACGGTATGTTGGCAGCCGTCGCCATGGTGGTAGGTGGCAGTTACCGCCAATGTTGTAATGAGGGCCAGTATTCCAAGAAGATTCATGCAGTGATGGCAACTGAAGAGCAGCATAAATTAAATTAAATCTTTTTTTATTTCTTATGTAAACAAATATTTCCGCATCATATTTCATGGTAATCAAGTGGCAAAGGATCGGATGTGAAAGTTTTAACAGAAACCTGCTACGTATGCCCTGGTTTTACAGTTGTTCATGTTGCCTAATCTTTAATGAGCCACATACTTGCTGAACTGGCAAGGTGAGATTCATTTCTGTGTGTGTATATAAATATATATATATATATATATATATATATATATATATATATATATATATATATATATATATAATCATAATACTAACTAAAGGGCCTTATGTGGAAAGTTATTTTGCAGTTGCAAAATCTGCAATTGGCTAAGTATAATTTGCGACCACCATATACATTTTACAAAAGCATCTTTAGAGTCTGAAAAATCTTTCTGACTCAATAAAAGCTTTTTATGACCCCGTGCAAATCACAAATAGAAGGATGAGTGAAAGGGGGAGTTTCTTCTCCCATCTGCGACCTAAAGAGCAATGGACCGATGGAAACCATAAATTGAATTAGGAGGTGGTATCTGATTCACAAATGGGAAACTGACCCGGTGGGACATCTTCCCATTTGGTAATTGTCACAGTGGTTTTGGGGAAGCAGGGAGTGGTCCAAAGAATCAGTGTCTGCTTTCTCTGTTGTTTTCACAAATAGGAACTTGTTCAAACTTTTTTTTAAGAAGCACCAGCCAATTAAATGAACATGGCCTGCTTTTAAAATAAAATGTATCCCATTTGTGATGGTGGTCTGCTGTTCCTGGCTGTCCTCCTGGTAAGTGGAGCCCCTCATCCCTTGCTCCTCTGAACTCCTGACACCTGTCAGGAGTTTGAGGCCTCCTCCACCCACAGGCTTTTGCCTGCGCCTCATCCCTTGTGTCTAGTGGGAGAGCTCTACTTTCCTACTAGGCTGCCCTCTGCCTCTCTCCTCTCTCCTTCCTATTTTCTGCTTGTCCTCCGTTCTGCTGCACTTCTGTGTCTATCCCTTGTTGTGCTCCTTTTGCCCTCTGCCTCTCTCCTCCTATTTTCTGCTGGCCCTCCATTGTGCCCTCCATTGTGCTGCACTTCTGTGTCTGTCCCTTTTTGTGCTCCTTTTGCTTCGCGTTCACTCTTCCCCATTTTTTCTCTCACTCCTTTCTCTCTCTCTCACTTCGTTCCCCCTCTCTCTCTCTTGCCCCCGCCGATGCGGCCCCTGCAGCCCACCCCCTACTCTCTCCCTCACGCTGCACTCCCGCCGCTGCAGACCCGTTGGCCCGCCCCCTTTTTCACACTGTTTTTCGCCCCCCTCCTGCATCCCAGCTGTCCTCTCCTCCCTCACCTCCCTACTTAATGGTGGGCATGCCAAATGCAAGCCCATCTGAGCCCATCCGCACCTGAACCGCATCCAGTACCAGAACCCTTGACATTCATCCCATCCACACCACTGCCAGGCTCATCTTCACTACGATGCCGCCACCCTCCACGCCCTCAACACCAGCCGCTCTCCTGCATGCCTTTAAACCTCCCCGCAGACCACCCGCGGACCCTTCTCCTGCCGGAACTGCACCTTCACCAGTCTCCACGCCAATGACCCACCCACCAAGGCAGGATGCAACCATCTCAGATGTATCCTCCACAACACCTGCTCCGTCCACAAGCACCCCGTAGTGCTATGGAATCTACTCGACTCAGCCTCCCCAGACATTGCTTTCCTGCCCGAGACCTGGATGAATCCCTCCCCAGCACCTGACATCACCATAGCCATCCCGGACAGCTACAAGATCACCCACAGGGACAGCTCCAACAAACCAGGAGGAGGCATCGCCATCATCCAGAAGAACACCCTCAAGATCACGACCAGCACTGAAGACACCCGCAGCACCGCCAAACACCTGCACTCCCAAATCCACACTGATCCAAACACCACCCACCGAGGGACCCTCGTCTACAGGCCCCCGACAGCAGTTCAGTGATTCCATCACCGACTACATCAGCACGCACGCTCTCGCATCCACTGACTACATACTCCTCAAGGACTTAAACTTCCACCTTGAGAACACCAACGACAACAACACCACCACTCTGCTCGACAACCTCTCCAACCTCGGCCTCAAACAGCTCGTCATGACACCAACCCACTCCACAGGGCACACACTCAATCCTATTTTTTCCGCCAGCAATCACGTCTCATTCAGCCACACCACCTAACTCCACTGGACAGATCACCGCTGCATCCACTTCTCCTTCAAGAAACCCACAACACATCACCACCCACAACAGATCCCCCACTGCACATGGAACAAGATCACTGTGACACTTTCCCTGAACCCACCACCGACACTGACACAGCTGCCTGCAACTTCAGCTAATGGATCGACACCTGTGCCAATACTCTCACCCCGATCAAGAATCCCCCCAAAAGACGCACCAACAGTAGGGCCTTCTGGTTTACCACTGACCTCCTTGAATCTAAGCAAACCTGCCATAGACTTGAAAGAAAGTGGCGCGAAGATCAGACTCTAGACAACCACACAGCCTTCAAAAATGCCATCCGCATACACCACCAACTCATCCAAACCGCCAAGAGAACCGCCTTCAAAGACTGAATCAACAACAAATCACACAGCCACAAGGAGCTCTTCAACATCGTGAAGGAACTCCTACCCCAGCTCCAACGACATCCCGCCATCTCAAGACTTCTGTGACTCCATAGTCTCCTATTTCCACCGCAAGATTGCAGACATCCACAATAGATTCAGCGCCCAGACCCCCCTGGCAACCACCAACACGACAGATTCACCCCCGACCAACCTCCTGCTCTCCTGGACCCCTGTCAATGACAGCGGCACCATCGAAATCATGAACACAATCCACTCCGGCACACCATCTGACCACTGCCCTCACCACGTCTTTAACAAAGCAAGCTCCGTCATTGCACCCCAACTACGGAAGATCATTAACAGCTCCTTCGAATCCGCCACCTTCCCCGAGAGCTGGAAACACGCCGAGATCAATAGCCTCCTCAAAAAAAAACAAGGTGGACTCAAATGACCTCAAAAACTTCTGGCCTATCTCCCTGCTCCCCTTCCTGGCAAAAGTAATCGAGAAGACTGTCAACAGACAACTAACCTGCGTTCTCAAGGAGAACTGCACCCTGGACCCTTCCCAATCCAGATTCCGCAGCAACCACAGTACCGAAACTGCCCTCATTGTTGCCACCGATGACATCAGAACCATACTGGACAATGGCAAAACTGCGGCCCTCATCCTCCTGGACCTCTCTGACGCATTTGACACCGTCTGCCACCACACCCTACGCTCATGCCTCTGCAATGCACGTATCTGCGACAAAGCCCTGGACTGGGTCACCTCATTCCTCACCAGCAGAACCTAGAGAGTCTGCCTGCCACCATTCTGCTCGGAGCCCACCAAAATCATCTGCGGCGTGCCCCAGGGTTCGTCCCTCAGCCTGACCCTCTTCAACATCTACATGGCCCCGCTCGCTAACACTGCCCGATACCACAGCTGTAACATCATCTCTTATGCCGACGACACACAGCTGATCCTCTCCCTTGCCAAGACCAACCTCCACAAAGGAATGAAGGTCATCCCCAAATGGATAAAAAACGGCTGCCTCAAACTCAACTCCAACAAGATGGAAGTCCTCATCTTCGGCCCCACTCCCTCTGCATGGGATGACTCCTGGTGGCCTGTCACTCTTGGAGCTGCCCCGACTCCCACCAACCACGTATGCAATCTAGGATTCATCTTGGACTCCTCATTATCCATGACCCAGCAAGTCAACGCGATCTCCTCCTCCTGCTTCAACACCTCCGCATGCTCTGAAAGATCTACAAATGAATCCCCACCGAAACCAGAAGAACAGTCACCCAAGCCCTCGTAAGCAGCAAACTGGACTACGGTAGTGCCCTCTGCGCAGGAACCACGGCCAAACTCCAGAAGAAGCTGCAATGCATCCAGAACACCTCTGCACGCCTCATCCTGGACATCCGCCACCACTGCCACATCACAGGCCATCTGAGAGACCTGCACTGGTCTCCAGTCAACAAGAGAATCACCTTCAAACTCCTTACCCACACTCACAAAGCACTGCACAACACCGGACAAGAATACCTCAACAGACAGCTCTCCTTCTACACCCTGACATGGCATCTCCGCTCCACCGACCTCGCCCTCGCAACTGTCCATCGAGTCCGTAGAACTACAACTGACGGCAGATCATTCTTGCACCTTACCGCCAAGATGTGGAATACTGTTCCCACCCACCTGCATCAGACCAAAGATCTCATTTTCTTCAGGAAACTTCTCAAGACCTGGCTGTCCAAGCAGTAACAGCACCCCCCCTACCTCAGCACCTGAGTAGTGTGCTTTACAAATTCCTGATTGATTGATTGATCCCTGCATTCAAAGCCAATAACTGGGGGTCGCTAACTGCAATCTGCCTAGTTAATGATCCTTATTCATATAATTTTGTGCCCACCTATAAACGGACAGTTTGCAATGCAGCATGTTGCTATATAGGTTGCATTTGCATAACATTGCCATTTGCATGCCAGTTGGTGTGCAATTTGCATAGCTCTGTTTCGCAAATGGGAATAGTACAAAGGGCTCCACACAATGCAACATAGTTTGAATTTGAATTTTTACGTTTTAATTAAAAATAGTGTCACAGAACACTACTGGGGATATGTGGTTGAACTGGACTGGGACAAAGTCACAGGTTCAGGTTGACCATGATGGCGCATGGGCTGGCTACAGGGACCATGTTATGCCGGCTGAACAAAGTACCTTACTTTCTGGTTGCTGAACGTTGTGTGGATTTGCATCAAAGATGCATCTCAGCACTGAGGCGATGCATTGGTTCCGAGATGTGGCTGGTCCTGTTGTATCGAAACTGAGGATCCTGTCGATGGGCTTGCAAGGTGAAGACCAGTGTTGGGGATGAGATGCACAGTTGAGGCAATGCATCAATTCTAAAGATAGGTAAAGCTTCGATGCAGAGGTTCAGCATCGTCATTGAGGCTGCCGTCGATGAGACATTTGAATGTCTGCTCCAGGGAAGTGCCATGCAACAGCAGTTCCAAAGGCAATGTGTTGGACTCAAGATCCAGGACGCGGTGGAGATATGAGTTTTTTGCAGTGGGTGTACCCACGCAGCAGTGGCAATGCATTGGGTCTGCTCAGGGATGTGCCGATCAGCAGAGAGAATTCGTCAGGTCCACTGGCAAACACCTTACGCCCAGTACAAGTGTCCAGGACTGGAGTGGCTCCACTTGGCAGGTAGACTCACAGATGACACAGTTCAGGTGCAAAAGCAGGATGGCTGAAATTCAGTTATGTCCCTGAGACTTCAGATCAGGAGGCCAGCCAACTAGCCATTGGAGTCACTCTGGGTTGGAGAGATGCAGGTCCAGTCCTTCTCACCTGGGCAGGAGAGCAGTAGGCAGCAGGTCAGCACAGTAGAGTAGGAGTTCAGTAGAGTGCAGTCCAGCAGAGTGACAGTCCTTTAGAAGCATAGTAGACCTTCTTCCTGGCATTGTGTTAAAAAATGGGGGCCATATTTATACTTTTTGACACAAAACTGCGCTAACGCAGTTTTGCGCCAGAAAATTTGCGCCGGCTAACGCCATTCTGAAGCGCCATGCGGGCGCCGTATTTATTGAATGGCGTTAGCCGGCGTTAGCCGACCGGCGCTGCCTCGTGTGCGTGAAAAAAAAACACGTACACCAGGCAGCGCCGGCGTAGGGAAAAATGGTGTTTGGGCGTCCAAAAATGGGGCAAGTCAGGCTGAGGCAAAAAAATCGTCTTAACCCGATTTGCGCCATTTTTTGCGGGCGCCCAGACGCCATTAACATGACTCCTGTCTTAGCAAAGACAGGAGTCATGCCCCCTTGCCCAATGGCCATGCCCAGGGGACTTATGTCCCCTGGGCATGGTCATTGGGCACAGTGACATGTAGGGGGGCACAAATCAGGCCCCCCTATGCCACAATTTTTTTTTTTTTTAAATACTTACCACAACTTACCTTGTCTTCCCTGGGATGGGTCCCTCCATCCATGGGTGTCCTCCTGGGGTGGGCAAGGGTGGCAGGGGGTGTCCCTGGGGGCTTGGGAGGGCACCTCTGAGCTCATTCTGAGCCCACAGGTCCCTTAACGCCTGCCCTGACCCAGGCGCTAAAATCCGGCGCAAATGCAGGTTTTTTAGTCCCGCCCACTCCCGGGCGTCATTTTTGCCCGGGAGTATGAATACGACGCATATGCATCGCAGTCATTTTTTAAGACGGGAACACCTACCTTGCATATCATTAACTCAAGGAAGGTGTTCACGCAAAAAAATGACGCTAACTCCATGAACTTTGGCGCTAGATGCGTCTAACGCCAAAGTATAAATATGGAGTTAGTTTTGCGTCAAATTTGCGTCGAAAAAAACGACGCACATTCGGCGCAAACGGAGTATAAATATGCCCCTGGGTCTCTAGTTGGTGGAGGAATGAACCATGTCCAAGTAGGGACCATAGTGGTAGTCAGGGTAAATCACAATACAATCTAAATTATCCTGTGCTCATCTTCCGGTAGCTTGGCACAAAGCAGGCAGGCTTAACTTAGACAGCAATGTATAATGTATTTGTGCAATATCTCATGCAGTAACACAATGAAAACACTACAAAAAGTACTCCACACCAGTTTAGAAAAATAGATAATATGAACTGAATAAAAGAAGACCAAACTGACACAAATCTAATATGCACAAGTCATTACTTTTTAAAGGTTTAGGTGAGTCTCCATCCTGAAGAATCAGTGGTTGTATCCTTTTAGCACAGTACCTGGGCTGCAACAAAAATAACAACGCAGAGGGCCACAGAGGAGGAGAGGCATTGGAAAGTAAATTGATGCATTGTTTTTTTCCATCCCGGCGACAGGTGATGCATCATTTCTTTTCTCGCAGCAAGATGATGCGTCGATTTCCGGGAGCACAGCCTTCATTCCTCACTGCGATTTGGGGGTATTTTGACGCCCAGGGATGATGCATGGAAAGTTCTAAATGTGTTGTGAAGAGACAACAGGGGCTGTGTCAATCTGGCAGGCGATGGGGCGATTTTTCAGCTGTGAGACAGGCGCTGTATCGATTCTGCAGGCATTGTGTTGAATTTTGCAGACATTGCGTTGGTTTTTCCAGCGCTGTGGATTTTCTCCTTCAGATTAAGTCTCTGTGATGTCAGAACAGGGGGCAAGCTCAGTCAAAGCTCTTGGTGAGCACATGTGGGGGAAGGCAGAGTCATTCCAGCAAAGTCAGGGTGGGCAGCAGGGCAACAAGCAGAAGAGCAGTCCTTCCAGAACAGCAGTCCAGATGAGTTGTTTGGGCAGCACAGCAGACCCTCTGACAGAGTCCAGATGTAGGTCCAGAAGTGTCTGATTTTAGGGGGTCAGAGACCCAGTATATATACACCCAGATGTGCCTTTGAAGTGGAGGAAAACTTCAAAGAGTGGTTTTGAAGTGCACCACTTCCCCTTTCAACCCAGTCCTATCGGTCATGAAGTGTACTAAACTAGTAGCATCTGAAGTCCTGTCTTTATAACCAGTAGTCCGTTTGAAGTGGGGGCGACTTCTAAAGACATGCCTTTGAAGTACACAGATATCCTGCGCTTGCTTCAAACTAATGACAAGGGGTATGCAGCCCTTTCTGTGTGGACAGGACACAGCCTATTCAGGTTTAAGTAAGGCTAGGTCAAGCTCATTCCTCCCTCCCGCCAATGTTGGCCCATCGAGATGCACCTAAGCTCCCATTGTTTGTACGTCTGTCAAGGGGAAAAACGCAAAGCACAGTTACCAACTACACCCAGTCTTGTGACGAAAGACAGGCTGCGGGCAGCAAATGGCTAACACAAGAAAATGCCAACTTTCTAAAAGTGGCATTTTTTAGGATTCCAATTTAAAATTCAACTTCACCATAAGTTACGGCTTTAAATTGTGATTCCTGGAACACCAGATTTAAAGGAGTATACTCTTCCCATTTGGAAATTACACCTATAAAGTGTAATAAGCGACTCATTGTGATCCGATGGGAGGGATAGGGCTTGCAGTTGTGAGAAAAAAATGTAAGATTTGTTCACTACCAGGACATTGATAGCTTTGAAAGTACATGTCCTGCTTTTTAACTGCATGGCACCCTGACCTCTGGGTTGTCCAGGACCTACCCTAGGGGTGACTTATATGTATCACAAAGGAAGGTGTGGGCCCTGCAAATTGTGTATTGTGCCAAGCCAGAATGGAAGTTTAAAACTACACACACTGGCTGTGCAATGGTGGGCCTAAGACATGTTTAAAGTGCTACTTAGGTGGGTGACACAATCAGCGCTGCAGGCTACTAATAGCATGTAATTTACAGGCCCTGGACACATATAGTGCAATTTACTAGGGGCTTATTGGTAAATTAAGATTATATGACGGAACACCGAATTAAAAACAACTACTAACCTTAACAACGAGGTCGGAACACTGACCTCGTCCTTACTACTAATGATTTTACCACGAATGCCTTAACAACGATATTTCGTTGTAAAGGCATTCCCGATAAAATCATTAGCAATAGGCACCATTCACCCTACATCCCTCACCCCACCCCCCAACCCCACCCCAAAACCTAAAACCCCCTGACCCCCCACCCACTCCCCAAAACCAAAAACGCCCCACCCCCCAACCCCACCCTAAAACCTAAAAACCCCTGACCCCCACCCACTCCCCAAAACCAAAAACGCCCCACTCCTGACCCCCCACCCACTCCCCAAAACCAAAAACGCCCCACCCCTCCAACCCCACCCTAAAACCTAAAACCACCTGACCCCCACCCACTCCCCAAAACCAAAAACACCCCACCCCCCAACCCCACCCTAAAACCTAAAACCCCCTGACCCCCCACCCACTCCCCAAAACCAAAAACGCCCCACCCCCCAACCCCACCCCAAAACCTAAAACCCCCTGACCCACCACCCCCTCCCCAAAACCAAAAACGCCCCACCCCCCAACCCCACCCTAAAACCTAAAACCCCCTGACCCCCCCACCCACTCCCCAAAACCAAAAACGCCCCACCCCCCAACCCCACCCCAAAACCTAAAACCCCCTGACCCCCCTCCCCAAAACCAAAAACGCCCCACCCCCCAACCCCACCCCAAAACCTAAAACCCCCTAACCCCCCACCCCCTCCCCAAAACCAAAAACGCCCCACCCCCCCAACCCCACCCCAAAACCTAAACCCACCACTTACCTTCGCCAACTCCCTTCTTTGTACCTTAACCACGCATGTTCGTTGTTCAGAACATACGTAGTTAAGGCACAAAAATACGAAGTCGTGGTTAAAAAAAGCGTTGTTACGCTTTTGTTAACCACGACTTTTGTAATAAAAAAGTCGTAAAAAAGGATGTTTCCCGTAAATTAAATATCCTCATTTGGGATAAGCCAGTATTACCATGTTTAGAAGATAGAGAGCACAAGCACTTGTGCACTGGTTAGCAGAGTCCTAATACCAGCAAAAACAAGGTCAGAAAAATGGAGGAAGAAGGCAAAAAGTTGGAGGGAAACCACCCTAAGGCTGACAGTTCTAACCACTGCTATGACAAAGCAGCAGTTGTTAACAAAAGTTGTTTGTTACCCACTGTTGTTGGGGCCTGGGTGAAATTGATTGTAATTAGAGCAGAGTAGTGTGTGTAATTTTGGTATTCATGCTAATCTTCTGACACACATAGTATTGAAAATATCGCAATTACTCCTATTTTCTTAATTATGAGTAACTTGGCACTAAAATCCTACCGCAGGTGCTCAGGAACAATTAATTTAGCGAATGCAAGCAGCTGCTGGCTGTTGCTGTTCGTCTTCTTTAGAGCTACTTTCTGAGCGCAAAATGCATTCTCTGGTCTATTTTGGAAGCAAGGGTGCATTTTGCATTAAGAAAAAAGTGCTACATGCCAGGGTAGGCTCCTCATGTAATCCCACATAATCTTGCATAATTGTGCTGTAATTTCACATAATTATACCACAGCAAATGAAATAAGATAATCCCACCTTTATTCTTCCTACACCATGAAGGAAGTCCAGGCTGCTCCAGACCTGGAAAGCAGGGAGCACATGTTCTGTAACAGAGAAAGGGAAGGCACAGAGAGTGATGGGTTGGATGGCAGGAGGTCACTTTTTTGTTTTTTTTTGTTTTTACATTTGGGTACAGAAGGGAGGAGAGGCAATATTATGTATGGGTTCCCCATATCTACTCTTCCCCTGCATAGCAGTTGAAAGCAAAGGCAGATGATTTGGGGGAAAATACGTAATGTAACATTAGAGATGGATAAAAAGTGAATTTAGGGATGATTTTCACCTCAGGTTATGAGTGAAATCATAGGCAACTCGAGTTTTGCACTCTTTGCCTATTTGCTATCACTTAGAATCCCTCAGGGAAAAACATCCCCGTAATTCACTGTTGCCTACCTATAAAATAGCCCTATAGACCACTGCCAAGGTCTATGCTGGTTGTTAAAGGGCCTGAACCTGCCAGCTCAGGCCTTTAACGTGGGAGAGACTCCTTAACAACCCGGATAGCCTGAGGCATAAGGGCTATAAAGCTTTTAGAACATTCCAATCACTGAGGGTAGAATGTTGTAAATTGAAAAAGGAGGAACAGAAAGACAAACATTGGAGTGTGTTGAATCAGAAGGCTTGTACGAGCCATTATAAACCCTGAGTTACTCCATTGTCTTCAATGGAGCTCTAAACATTCCAGTTCTCTAATTCAATATAAAATAGGTATCTTGTGATGCACCTAGTCTTCTATTTAAAAAGAAATGACATAGCTGCTCAACTCTAATAACTTATTTCAGTTGAGTTCTTATGTTGCAATGCCTGCTGCAAAAGCTAGCAACGGAAGGGAATGAAGGTCAGGTCACGGAGTATACTTTTAGCAGCTGTTTAAAGATTGAAAACAAACATGGCTTTTCTTTCTTCTGCTCTGTTTTTCTAGCTTTACAGTGACAGACATAAAGGAGATATGTATGGCAACATGTTTATTTTTGGCACTCCAAAGGTAATTATAGAAAAGTTAGAATCCTTCTCTATGGTTCTACATATTCTAAGCTACTGCGCCTTTTATCTAACAGTTTCTTGATGTGATTAATTTTGCACTTCAGATTATATTTCTGTCATGATGACAAACATGCTCTCTCTTCCATGTGAAAGAACTACACACCAATAAGTTAAGTGGTTTGAGGGAAATGTGATGATTATTCCATGTATTGGAAGGAATAGACTACTCCCTGTCGTACATGATAAGAATATTGCGACTCGCCTCGACCATCTGCAACCTTATAAAGGAATTCAGCATTTGGCCTTGTTCCTCTATATGGTTGTGGAACTCCTCAATGATTTGCAAGATCAATATAATGTACAGCAGGCAGTGCTTTATCCTATATACAATATCTTAAAGTCCATCTGACCTGAAATTTGTGAATGAACTGTACGTGATTAAGAGTTTTGAGAAATGGAAACCAAATCTTTGCTAATGTGTTGCCTGTGGTATTTATTACTTCTTGCAATAACCCTACAACCTGTCCAGTGCTTCAATACATAAAGGAAAGGCTAGGGAGGAAGGGAGTCCATTGAATGAATGGAGACACAAGCTTTGGTAATGCCATTAGGTCTGTCTTTAAATGGGTGCTCTATGTAATTTGCGTGGAAATTAATATGTATTTGTGTGGAAGCAAATAACTGTAGAATAGTATCGGTCCAAGTTAATAGGTCAGGTCGCAGTTACACTGCCAAGCTATTCATGTAAGATAAAGACTGACCTCCTCCCATCTTTGCTGTTGCCAGAGAAAAACACCCTACATTATCTACCTAAGATACTTTAATGGCATTACAATGTCATGTGTGTGCCCTGGAAGTTCAAACTCAGGTAGCTGGGTAAATAAACCAAATTACCACAGCTGTGTAAATGGCAGGCACTTTTTTGTGAAACAAGCAACTTCTGCCCAATCAAACATGTACTCTTGGCTCCCAAAATGTGGGCAAAGCCAAAGCCCCTCTCTAGTGATGCTTGCATAATTGTCTGGCGACAGGTGCGCTATCAGGTCCGACCACAAAAAAAGGATTTGAAAAGCACAATGGTGACATTGAAAGGAATCCTGATGCTTACAAGTCTTAAAGCAAGTTAGCAACTGGGATTCCAAGAGGTTAGAGGAGCAGCATATTAGGCAAAAAACAAGTATGTGGTGTCCACAGGTCACCTCGTATTGGTGACAAAATACTACAAAACATTTGCCTTTATGTGGTGTTTGGGGAGAGACCTAGGAGTGTCAATTTTATTTTCAATTCGGTACAAAAACTCCATTCACCATCCCTGTCTCACAAAGTATTATTGATAAAAGTCTCCTTCGCCATTGGCACTGCTTGCTAAAAAATGTATTTGTAGCCTTTTTCAGTTATTGATTTCGAAGATGTCTTCACTGGTAGTTTTGTAAATTCTTCTGACTGGGCATTTTTCAACAACAAGCATAGAGGTGTATTAAAAGTGTCTTCGTCAAGAGAAAATGTAGTTTCTTTGTCCTAACTTCCGTCAGCACTGCGTCTGATCTCAATGGTGTTCTGTTTCCTCTTCTCTGCAGGTCGGTGGCGGGACTGGATAAGGAGGCTGACCTTGTGCACATGGAGGCGCGCACTACTGACGGACGTGAGTGTTCAACCTTAACAATAATAAAACCTCCCCAGGCGGGATACACGCATTCATCTTTTATGGCTGTGAACTCATTTCAGATTAACATTTTAATTGACAAGGAAGATGAAAAATGTGCGCATGACTATTACCATCGTGTGGTCTTAATGTGACCTCCGAAATTTCAGAGGAAGGGGGTGTTTTTCCGAAGAGCAGAGCCGTGGTCGCTGGAGCTGAATAAAAAACTGCATTTTAGCTATATATTAATGTACCTGCACCCTTTCCCTCAAAGCTCGTGAACACGCTAGTGCTTAATCTGCTGTTTTTCATGAACTGTCCTTAGCTTCTGCTGTGTAATGTTTGATAGTGAAATATTGCCGACGAGGCACCATTAATCCGCCTCTCTCCTGGAGGGACACACCAGTACACCTCTCAGGATGTCTCACAAATCTCTGCTTTGCCTAATGGGATTTCTATGTGATATGCTGGAACATAGCACAATGGGGCCAGTGCTAGCGGAATACCGGATTAATGTGTTGCTTCCTAATGCGCGATATTGTGCTGCTCAGCAGGAAATGTAATGTTTCTCATGTATCGGATATAGGCTCTCATTATAACTATGGCGGTAATAACCACCTATCGCTGCAGAGACAGCCTCCAACACACCACTGTGGCGGCGACCATCTGTCCGCCAGATTATGAGCACTGCCTGACTTCTGCCACAATAACGGTGGAAATCCGTCAGTGTTCACACTGGCGGATGGTGGTGACCTGGCGCTCTTAACACCAGCACCGGCCCGCCAGTTGAACGCCGGCAGCCATATTTTGAGCAGAAATACGGTTTGGAGGTGTTCTGCTGGCTGGGTGCTGCTGGTGGTAGCAGTGTCCCTTCCCTGCCAGATGACTTCCTTACCGAACAAGGTAAGTCTGACGTCCGACAGGGGTGAGGGGTGGAAGGGTGGGCGGTGTTGTGTGTGTGTGTCTGAGTGTGTGAGCATGTGTGAAAGTGTCTGAGTGTGTTTTATTGTATGTGTGGTTGTATGCGTGTGAGTGAATGTGTGTAAGAATGGTGAAGTGAGTGTGTGTCTGCATGTCAGTGTGTCTGTGTGTAAGAATGCATGTGAGTATGTCTGGAAGAATGCATATTAGAATGCGTGTATGCCAGTGAATGAGTGAATGCGTGTATGCCAGTGTACGTGAATGGGTGGGTGTCTGTGTGTGTATGCAGGGGAGGGGATGTGGGGTGAGGGGTGCTGTGACTTTGGTGGGGGGAGGGGCAGGTGTGTGGTGGGCACGTGTCTGCGTGTGTATTTGTTTATGGGGTGGGATGGTGAATGCGTGTATCGGAGAGGGTGGGGGTTTTTGAAGCGGGGTGGTGGATGTTTGGATGGAGGGGTTGTGGGGGGTGTCAGGTGAGTGCTGGGGGGGTGGGGGAGCCGTCTACCAGTGACAGGGAAGGAAATCCCTGTCACCGTTAGGGCTTACCGCCATGGTTTTCGTGGTGTTGCTAATGCCACGGAAACCATGGCGGTAGGCCGGCTCATAATGTTGGCGATGGTACTCTGTGGGCTGCCGGGTCAGAGATTGACATCTCCGACCCGGTGGCTCATACTGCCATGGCGGTATGAGTGGAGAAGTGGGGGGTTGGCTGCAGCCAACCTGCTACACTCATAATGTTGAGGTATGTACTGATAGCCTGTTGGCAGTAATCATACCACATTAACCCTGGCAATCAGACGACCGCCAGGGTCATGATGAGGGCTATAGTGTGGAAAAAGCAGGTATAAACTACAGCTCAACTTCTCTCCTTGGTGTTTTATGGTTGCAATCAGATTCTACGGTAATTATCATGAGATATCTGCTGAAATTTGTATTTGTAATTGTATTTATATAGCGCTTATTACCCCTTACAAGGCATCAAAGCGCTTTGTGGCGAGTAGCGTGCTAACCCAGAACCCAAAAGGATTAGTGGTGGATTAGTATGGGGCAATATGAGTACGGCATTAGTATAGGGAGTTATGAGTTAATTTGAGCAGAGGACATGTGAGTCTGTTAATTGATTTAAGTAGAATAATGGAGGGATAGAGGAGGGAAGAATCCAGAAGTGTTATTGGGAGATCATAGTAGAAAGATGAGGTTTGGGATGAGCGAAGGAGAGGTGGAGGATGGCAGAGTCTGTAGAAATGGTTTAGGGAGATCATAGTAGGTAAATGGGGTTTGGGATGAGTCAAAGGAGAGATAAATGAGTGGGGATTTAGTAGGGTTGTTTGGGAGATCATAGTTGTAAACTGAGGTTTTGGGGGAGCCAGGAGGGGTAGAGGAGGGAAGAGTCCAGGAAGAGTTATTTTGGAGATCATAGTAGTAGAATAGGTTTGGGATGAGTCAGAGAGTGGTGATGGAGAATAAATTGAAAGAGTTATGGGGTGATGACGATGATGAGACATAGTAAAGCTTTCATTAGAGTACATTTTTTTCTCTTGTACAGTAGAATTAGAGTAGTAAAGATATAAATACATGATTGTAAAATCAAGGGAATACATGTGTAAGGAATATATTATGTTGAGATTTAAAGTTGTATCATATAAAGACAGGCTTTCAAGAGTTATAGTGTTTGAAATTAATTTATTTGTGTACTTTAGAACAGTATGTTGTCTTTACTCGATATTTCAATAGGGAAATGCTTGTAGATGAATAGTTAGGATAATATTTACCTATTGTGATAAATAAAATAAAAACAGAGACTCATAAGCATCTAATCAAGCAACTTATATAGAAACTATGCAATGACCTATTAACATGTCAAGTGTAGAATAATATACACATATATATATATATATATTTATATGTATAAACATACACATATACATAACAAATATACACATAAATATACCGGCACATACAAATGCATACATATATACATTTTATTGAAGTAAAATATACATTTGTTAAACAGCTCTAAAGAGTATGTATATATCTTAGGATATAATAGTTATTTTACGTATTTGTGCAAAGAAGTACACATATCTAGATACATTCACATAATCAAATTATAACATGTTTACGTACACAGGGATATACGGTCCATTGCTATTTGAGTATGGTGGTTATATAGGAAAGAGCTAACTCTTGAGTAGCCTTCTGAAAATGAGATAGTTATCCATGAATCTTATATTTGGGGGTAATGAATTCCATAGTTTGGCCACTTGAACAGAGAAGATGTACTACCTATTGTCTTTTTCTTGTATGGTTGTGTTTTGAGGCGGGTTATCAATCTTGAGCTGAGGTTTCTTTGTTGAATGTATTTGGTGATTTTATTCCTGATGAAAAGCGGTCATGTTTCTTGTTTTGCTTTGTGGTTGATACAGAGCAGCTTGAAGGTGGATCTTCTGGCAACTAGTAACCAATGTAGAGCCCTCAAGGCAGGGTAGATATGGGCTAGTGGCTTTACATTTAGGAGTAGTCTGGGAGCTGAGTTCTCAATGCATTGTAGTTTTTAGAGATGATCCATGGTAGAGGCCATTGGTGTACTCCAGTTTAGATAGTACAAGACAGATAGTAGCATGCACCTTGTGTGGAAATCCAAGGTGGGGGAAGATGCGTCACAGAGTTTTCATGATGCTGAAGCTTGATCTTGCCAATTTGTCCATTTGAGCATTCATTGTTAACTTGGAGACCATGGTAAGTCCAAGGATTCTTACTTCTTTAGATTGTTTAAGAGTTGGTCCCAGATTGTCAGGCCAGGAGAAGAGTGGGTCACAATTATTCCAATCGGCACATGTGAGTACTTCCGTTTTGGAAACATTCAGTTGAGATGGCTCCATGCAATTCAATGGCTCTGAGGTAACTGAAGATCTGTGAGTATGTGATGTCTTTGGGGCCTACCACACCATTTGTCATTGGTCTGTAGTTTCTGGGCATCTGCGGGTCTTTAATAATGGGCGTATGCATGCCTTTTTAAGATCTTCAGGAAAGATTCCCGTAGTTTAAGAATTATTGCAGATTCTTCTTACTGGTGTGGCAGCAGAGGTAGAAAAAATAATATTCCTGAAGATGTGTGGTGGACAAGGATCAGAAGGGCAGCCTGTAGGCCTGCTTGCTATGACCAGATACATAGATTCACTTTGTGATATTTGTTTGAAAGAGTGCAGAGGCTGGGTTGGCTCACTCTTGGAGGAGATTTTTGGAAATGTGTTGGTGCTGGCGGTTTTACTTTTTTTACATAGGAGTCCAACCTGTCTGCCTTGATTGTATAATGACTTTGTCTGCGAAATTGTGAGTAATGGGATGAATTCTTTCCATGCGTTTAGGTTTGCAATATTCCTTGAGAATTTTTATAAATTCTTTATTTGGAGATAGAGCATTTTGAATTCTGTCTGAGTAGAACCTTTTTTTAGATTTTTTGATTGTTGATTTGTATATTCTGTTAAATTTACAAAGATGAAGTTTGTCTTGAATGCTGTTTGATTTGAGCCAGGTTTGTTACAGCATTCTGATTTGTTGTTTTAGCATTTTCAGTTCTGTATTTCTCAAAGGTACTTGTTTTCTTTTGTCCTGTTTAGTTTTTCTTAGTGGTATAAGGATATCGAAAGCTTCCTGTAGCCACCTGTAAAGTTTTTGAAAATAATTTATTGTTTTTAGATCTGTGTTGGCTGTTAGTTGTGCTTCTAGGAGTTCAAAATAGATTTTGTTCCATGGTTGATAGGTGGATGTATGTAAGGTAGTCTTCGGTGTGTTAATGTGTGGTGTTTTATGTTGGAAAGCTACCAAATGGTGGTCTGACCATGAGAGTGGTGTGGTGCTTTGAATGATTGAACTTGTACCATGTTTGTCATTAGTGTTGATATTAACTGAATGAAGATCACAATAGTGTTGTTTTTCTATATTGTGTTCCTTGGCCAGCAAGCTTAGAAGGCATTTTGTTGGGTCTGCGTGTGTTGGTGGTGGAGATGGTGATTGCGAGCAAGATGGTGAGTTGTGTCATTTTTGTAGAGTAGCCTTGTTGTGTAATAGACATGTGGATGCAAAATTGTGAACACTGGCATGTTGTATATTTTGTTTGCGTCTGCTTAGGGTAGAAGGAGTTTGGGTTATGGATGGTGGTGGAACATGTGGGTCATATTGTAAGACTCTAAATTGTGAAATGAATGAGAGGCGGGTGAATTGATGTTGCTGTGTTGGGGTGTTTGTGGTAGGTGTTGGTGGAGAATGTGAATGTTGGAGTAAAGCTAGTTATGAGTTTGCATTATTTGAATGGTCAGGAGTGTAGTAGTGGGTGTGATGGAAAGTATTTTGAAACTGTTTGTGATTTTGATATGCTGGTGTGTGTGTGTGTTATTTTGTTTTTGTGGAGTAGTGAGAGGAGAAATGAATGTAGTGTTTCTTTGTGAAGGTCTCTTATGTGAGTTATTGATGGTGAGTGGCATTTGTAAAGTATAGGGTGTGGGGATGTGTTTTGGAGAAGAGTGTATGTTGTAAGTAATAGGGGATGGACAAACATTATGATTGTTTATGTTAGATTTGATCCCTAAAAGAGGTAATTTGTGTGGTGGATTAGAGTGTAATGAATCTATAGTTGTGTGTAGTTGGTAAAAAGAGGACGAGGGTGTTTGTGTGTGATGTGATCGAAGGCTGAGCATAGGTTTTGTCATTATAAAAAGGGGTCTGTTATGAGTAACGTATGAACACGGAATGTGTGTCTGAATGTATTATAGTTTTGCATAATATGGCTTTCTGTTGTGTTTGTAATGTGTGGATGTGCTAGTGGTATGGGAAAGAGTTGTACTGTGTGTGATAATGAAGGTGCTATAGTGTTGTAGTTCGGGAAGAATGGAGTATAGGTGTAGTACTTGTTGAGACATTCAGATCTGTGTGAGGTTTGTTTGTGGTGTATGTGTAGAATGAATTTGCTGATATTGTGTTTGCATGTTGCAGGATGTGGAGGGATTAAGGTCCTTTTTAAAAAATGGAAAATTGGGCAGCATCTCTTGCCATAGGTCCGACCCAGACCGAATGTTAGACTTTTCATCCGTGGCGTGGTCTCCCTTAACTTTTTGCCTCTGTTCCCCAGGTTGTTGAAGTGTGCTGGACTCTGATTTTACTGTTTTTGTTACTCTGGGCACTTTACCACTGCTAACCAGTGCTAAAGTGCAAGTGCTCCTGTTTAAAATGTGTACGTAATTGGTTCTCCATGATTGGCATATTTGTTTTACTGTTAAGTCCCTAGTAAAGTGCACTAGAGGTGCCCAGGGCCTGTAAATCAAATGTTACTAGTGGGCCTGCAGCACTGGTTGTGCCACCCACACAAGTAACCCTGTAATCATGTCTCAGACCTGCCGCTGCAGTGTCTGTAAGTGTATTTTTACACTGTAAATTCGACTTGGCAAGTGTACCCACTTGCCAGGCCTAAACTTTCCCTTTTCTTACATGTAAGGCACCCCTAAGGTAGGCCCTAGGTAGCCCCAAGGGCAGGGTGCAGTGTATGGATAAGGTAGGACATATAGTAATGTGGTTTATATGTCTTGACAGTGAAATACTGCCAATTTCGTTTTTCGCTGTTGCAAGGCCTGTCTCTCTCATAGGATAATATGGGGGCTACCTTTAAATATGATTAAAGTGTAGATTCCCCTAGAGAGTAGGTGGACATGTGGAGTTTGGGGTCCCTGAACTCACAATTAAAAAATACATCTTTTAGTAAAGTTGATTTTAAGATTGTGCGTTTGAAAATGCCACTTTTAGTAAGTGAGCATTTTCTTGCTTAAACCATTCTGTCACTCTGCCTTGTTTGTGGATTCCCTGTCTGGGTCAGTTTGACAGTTGGGTTGTTTTTCACCTCGCACTAGACAGTGACACAAAGGGGGCTGGGGTGTAACCTGCATTTCCTGATTAGCCATCTCTGTTAGAAGGGAGGGGTGGAGTGGTCACTCTCATTTGAAAGGACTGTGCCTGCGTCTGACAATGCCGGCTCCAACCCCCTGCTGTGTGTCTGATGCCTTGCCTGTGCAAGGCAGGATTTCACAAGTAGGTGTGAGTCCCCTTTGAAGAAAGGTGACTTCAAAGACTAAAATGGGTATAAGAAGGGCACCCAAATCTACAGACTTTAGAAACACTTCTGGAACCAAGAGGAACCTCTGCCTGGAGAAGAGCTGATAGCTGAGGAAGAAGTGCTGCCCTGCCTGTGACTGTGCTTTGTGGAGATTTCCTGCAGTGCTGCTTCTGCCAGAGTAAGAGGGCAAAGACTGGACTTTGTGTGCCTTCCATCTTGTGAAGAAATCTCCAAGGGCTTAAGTTAGAGCTTGCCTCCTGTTGTTTGAAGTCTCAGGGACAGCAAAGACTTCTCTCTGCCAGCACCTGGAGTCTCTGGAGAGACTTCTGCTCTGACAAGTAGTGCCCTATCCAGTCCCTGGGCCCTTGAAAGGAAAGCTGGTGGAATCCAAGGAAATCGACTTCGGACGACTTCGGACCGACGCCACTGCTGAATCCGGTAACACCGCCTGCACCTGACGCCGTGACCTTCGCTGGAACGCGACGCTCTTCGCAGGCCCAGCGCCGCAGCAGCCCCGCTGAAGTCCGCGACTCCGTGGAAGTCGACGCACCACGTCGTGACCGATGCCGCTCGAAGTGCACGGATTCAACGTTTCGCACGATTCCCGACTTCGCGCATCGGCTTCCTTTCACCCTTCACCAAAGGTACTGTACTTGGGGTTCTACACGACTCCGTGTCCGGCGTCGCTGGTGTCGGCTTGATGGGAACGACTCCGTCACGACGCCGTGTTAACATCTCATCGAAGCATTTTTTGTTTCTAAGCGCTGTTTTTGAGTTTAATCTTTAAAAATTCATAACTTGACTTGTGTATGTCGGATTGTTGTCGTTTTGGTCTTGTTTTGTTTAGATAAATATTTCCTATTGTTCTAAACCGGTGTTGTGTCATTTTGTAGTGTTTTCATTAAGTTACTGCGTGTGTTGGTACAAATACTTTACACCTAGCGCTCTGAAGTTAAGCCTACTGCTCTGCCAAGCTACCAAGGGGGTAAGCAGGGGTTATCTGAGGGTGATTCTCTTTTACCCTGACTAGAGTGAGGGTCCTTGCTTGAACAGGGGGTAACCTGACTGTCAACCAAAGACCCCATTTCTAACATTGGTGATCAGCGGTTGGGATTTGGACTTGTATTTGTACTTGTTATACAGTAATTAAGTGTACACTACTGTTTGAGTTCAGATCACTAAGTGACCACATACTGCTTGTCTTGAGATTTTTGCTTTTTCTCTTTTTGTGGATTTTTCCCTACGTCCACTTTGTTTTTTTCGCTGATCCTTGATTGACTTTGAACTTCATTTGGGAACTTGTTTCTGCATTTGGAACTTTGCACTCTTTTTACCTTTCATCATGTCTCTACTTGGAGATGCATCAGTTGGAGCTGACTTTGACCTTGAGAAATTCGAGAGTTATACCAAAGCTCAGTTGAAGCAGTTCTGTAAAAGTTTTGACTGTCCCATTAAGAGCTCATCCAGGAAGGAGGAGCTGCAAAAGGCGCTGAGGGCCTGGGTGACAGCCAATAGCACTGAAGGGCACACAGAGGATGAGGGAGATGAGGAGGATGAGGAAGAGTGTTCAGTACACAATGGTATTGTGGGTGGGCCTGTTATGTCCAGGGAGAAGGTCTCCAGGGCAGGTAGCAGTGTCTCATCCAAGGGTCTGACACCTGAGGAGTTGCAGGACAGACAGGCAGAAAGGGCATACCAATTGGAGCTGCAGAAGCTCAATCTGGAGAAAGAAAGAGATGAGAGAAGAGCAGTCCTTGAGGAAAGGAAGATGCAGCTGGCTCATGAGCTTAACTTAAAGGAGTTAGATCAGAGGAGCCAGTCCAGTAGGGATGGTGGCAGCAATCCTACAGTGCAGCCGGAGAGAAGGGTACACATCCCAAAAGACCTTGTTAGGGATTATAAGAGGGAGGATTATATCTACTTGTGGTTCAAGGGTTATGAGTCAGCTCTCCACATGAACCTGGTCCCTGAAGCTCATTGGGGGGCTGCCCTGTGGAAGCATTTTGAGGCAGAGGGGAGGGACACACTGACGGCCTTAGGGGATGCTCAGAGTCTCACCTACCCTGTCATGAAGGAGGCCTTACTCACCAGGTATGGTCTCACCCCTGAGCAGTACAAGGAGAAGTTTAGATCCTACAAGAGAAAGGAATCCCAAACATGGTTGGAATGTGTTGATTCTTTTTGCAGGTCACTGGATGGTTGGGTGAAGGGCAGTAAGGTAAACACGTATGAGGGGCTTTACAATTTAATTGCTTGGGAGCACTTGTACAGTTTATGTTTTCCAGAGCTGCGCCAGCACCTCATTGACAGCAAGCTGACTGACCCCAGGAAGCTTGCGCAGGAAGCGGACCGCTGGGAGAGCACCAGGGTCCAAAAGAGGTATGGGGGAGACCACGCCAAGGGTGGGCAGGGTCCCTCTCAGAAGAAAGGGGGGGGTAAGGGCAAACAGGGGGAGTTCTCTAAAGGGCCCCAAACTGATTCCCAGGGTAAGGATTCCCAACCCCCCAGTGAAAAGAAGCCATGGTTGTCCAAAGGGAAGCCAGTGGCAGGTGGTCCCCCACGTAAGTGCTATGCATGTGACCAGGTGGGTCATGTGAGGGGGAACCCCAAATGCCCCAAAAGTACACCGGCACCCACTGGTGCACCGTCCCAGGGTTTGGCCAGTGTAGCGCTTGGGGAGGAGTTGGTTTCAGGTGGGTGGGAACCAGCAGAAATGACCCTTGTCTCACTAGGGGACAGTGAGATGGTCCAGAGAAACCTAGTGCCTGATAACACTAAGAAGTACAGGCAATGGGTGACCATCAATGGACAGAGGGTAGAGGCTCTGAGAGACACAGGAGCCAGTGTGACAACAGTGAGGAGTCACCTGGTGTCTGAAGAGCAGATTGATCCCCGGATACTTCACCAAGTAGTTGCGGTAGACAACTCTGAGCGCCTCTGCAGAGTGGCGCAGGTTCCCTTTGAATGGGGGGGGGTCTCAGGTTCCTGGAAAGTAGCTGTGAGTCCAACCATGGCTGTTGATTGTTTGCTAGGTAACGACCTGGAGGATTCCCCTTGGAAGGAGGTGGAATACAGGTCTCACTTGGAGATGTTGGGTCTGCCTGGGTGGGTATGCGTATCCACCCGGTCTATGGCAGCCAATCAGGGTAGTCAAGAGCCCCTGGAGCCTGAAACAGTGGCCCAGGGGACCGCCAAGAAGAGGAAGGGCAGGGGGCGTGGGAAACCGGCCCCAGAAGTTCCCACGGTCCGGGAGGAGACAGAGCCTGAGGGTGATGCCCCGGAGCCTACAGGGGAACAGGTGGCTGAACTGGGGGAGGTCCCTGAGCTGTCGCAGTGGCAGCAGGAAGGGGGACCCACCAGGGAAGCATTCTGCACAGCGCAGAAGGAGTGCCCTACTCTTGAGGGGCTGCGGCAGCAGGCTGAAGCCCAGGTGGCTGGCGAGGCGCCAGGTACTCACCTGATTTATTGGGAGGATGGCCTCCTGTACAGTGAGCCTAAGGTTCCTGAGCCTGGGTCAGCTCGTATGCTGGTGGTACCCCAGTGCTTAAGGGCCTTCCTACTGGGTTTGGCTCATGATGTGCCTTTGGCAGGATATCTAGGGCAGGACAAGACCTATAAGAGGCTTGTCTCCCACTTTTACTGGCCCTTGATGCATAAGCAGTCAGCTGCTTATTGTAGGTCTTGTCAGACATGTCAGGCAAGTGGCAAGAGTGGGGGGAAATGCAAACCTCCCCTCCAACCTTTACCTGTAGTCAGTACTCCCTTTGAAAGGGTAGGAATTGACATTGTGGGGCCTCTGGATCCCAAGACAGCCATGGGCAACAGGTTCATCCTGGTCTTGGTGGACCATGCCACACGGTACCCAGAAGCCATTCCTCTAAGGACGGTCACTGCCCCCGTGGTGGGACGTGCCTTGATGGGAGTCTTTACCCGCATGGGGTTCCCCAAGGAGGTGGTATCTGATAGAGGTACAAACTTCATATCCACTTATATGAAGTCTCTGTGGAAGGTGTGTGGGGTAACCTACAAGTTCACCACCCCTTACCACCCCCAAAGTAATGGTCTGGTTGAGAGATTCAACCGCACCTTGAAAGGCATGATTCAGGGCCTGTCAGAGCCCTTGAGGCGTAAGTGGGACGTCCTCTTGCCATGCCTTCTGTTCGCTTACAGAGAGGTGCCTCAAAAGGGACTTGGCTTTAGTCCCTTTGAGCTCATCTATGGCCACCCTGTGAGGGGACCGCTCAGTCTGGTGAAGGAGGCTTTGGAGAAAGCTCCTAGTAAACCCCCCCAGGATGTATTTAGCTACATGCTGGCACTAAGAAACCAGACTGCCCACTTCAGGAGTCTCGCTCAGGAGAACCTGGAAGCAAGCCAGGAGGATATGAAACGGTGGTGCGACCAGAATGCCACTCTGGTTGAGTTTCAGCCTGGACAAAAAGTGTGGGTCATGGCACCAGTGGAGCCTAGGGCTCTCCAAGATAAGTGGACTGGGCCTTTTGAGGTGGTGGAAAGAAAGAGCGAGGTCACCTATATGGTAGACTTGCAATCCCCCAGGAACCCTTTGAGGGTCCTACATGTCAACCGCCTCAAACCACACTTTGAACGAACTGAGCTATCCATGCTCCTAGCGACAGATGACGGGGTGGAGGAAGAGAGTGAGCCTCTTCCTGACCTCCTGTCTGCAGGAGAGAAAGATGGGTCTGTGGAGGGAGTGATCCTCTCCCCCTCCCTGACTGAGGAACAGCAGAGGGACTGTCGCCACGTGCTGGGACAGTTCGCCTCGCTGTTTTCCCTGATCCCAGGAGTCACACACCTGTGCACACATGATGTGGACACTGGGGACAGTACACCTGTTAAACATAAGGTTTACAGGGTGACTGACAGGGTCAGGGCTTGCATTAAGGAGGAAGTCTCCAAAATGTTAACCCTAGGGGTTATTGAGCACTCCAGCAGTCCTTGGGCCAGCCCAGTGGTCTTGGTCCCAAAGGCTGCTGCTCCTGGTGCCACTCCAGAAAATAGGTTCTGTGCGGACTACTGGGGTTTCAATGCAGTCAGCAAGACTGACGCACACCCCATCCCCCGAGCTGATGAGCTCATTGATCGGTTAGGAGCTGCCAAGTACCTCAGTACGTTTGATTTAACATCTGGGTACTGGCAGATTGCCTTAACTGAGGGGGCAAAGGAGAGGTCAGCATTCTCTACCCCAGATGGGCACTTCCACTTCAATGTGATGCCCTTTGGGATGAAGAACTCTCCTGCCACCTTTCAGAGGTTGGTCAACCAGGTGTTGGCAGGACTGGATGAGTTCAGTGCCGCCTACCTGGATGACATTGCTGTGTTTAGTTCCACATGGGAGGAACACCTGCAACACCTCTGGAGAGTGTTAGAGGCCCTGCAGAAGGCAGGCCTCACTATTAAGGCGAGCAAGTGCTAAATAGGGCAGGGTTCTGTGGTGTACTTAGGACACCAGGTGGGGAGTGGCCAGGTGGCACCCCTACAGCCTAAGATTGACACGATTCTGGCTTGGGAGCCTCCCAAGACCCAGAGTGAAGTGAGAGCCTTTTTAGGTCTCACAGGATATTACCGGAGGTTTGTTAAGGGATATGGTACCATTGTTACCCCCTTAACTGAGTTGACTTCTAAGAAGCAACCCAAGAAAGTGATCTGGACAGAGGCTTGCCAGAACGCTTTTGATGCCCTGAAGGCTGCCATGTGCACAGCACCTGTGCTGCAGGCACCTGACTACTCCAAGGAGTTTGTTGTGCAAACAGACGCCTCAGAGCATGGTATTGGAGTAGTACTCTCACAGCTTAATGAAGAGGGCCTAGATCAACCCGTAGCCTTCATTAGCAGGAGGTTACTACCCAGGGAACGTAGGTGGAGTGCCATAGAACGCGAAGCGTTTGCTGTGGTGTGGGCACTGAAGAAGCTAAGACCCTACTTGTTTGGGACTCACTTCTGAGTTCAGACCGACCACAGGCCCCTCAGATGGTTAATGCAGATGAGGGGTGAGAATCCAAAACTGTTGAGGTGGTCCATTTCCCTACAGGGGATGGACTTTACGGTGGAACATCGTCCTGGTACAGAGCACGCCAATGCTGATGGTCTGTCCAGGTTCTTCCACCTTAGTGATGAGAACTTCCATGAGGTTGGGTAGTTGCTCTCCACTTTTAGCTGGGGGGACACGTGTTAGACTTTTCATCCTTGGCGTGGTCTCCCTTAACTTTTTGCCTCTGTTCCCCAGGTTGTTGATGTGTGCTGGACTCTGATTTTACTGTTTTTGTTACTCTGGGCACTTTACCACTGCTAACCAGTGCTAAAGTGCAAGTGCTCCTGTTTAAAATGTGTACGTAATTGGTTCTCCATGATTGGCATATTTGTTTTACTGTTAAGTCCCTAGTAAAGTGCACTAGAGGTGCCCAGGGCCTGTAAATCAAATGTTACTAGTGGGCCTGCAGCACTGGTTGTGCCACCCACACAAGTAACCCTGTAATCATGTCTCAGACCTGCAGCTGCAGTGTCTGTAAGTGTATTTTTACACTGTAAATTCGAATTGGCAAGTGTACCAACTTGCCAGGCCTAAACCTTCCCTTTTCTTACATGTAAGGCACCCCTAAGGTAGGCCCTAGGTAGCCCCAAGGGCAGGGTGCAGTGTATGGATAAGGTAGGACATATAGTAATGTGGTTTATATGTCCTGACAGTGAAATACTGCCAATTTAGTTTTTCACTGTTGCAAGGCCTGTCTCTCTCATAGGATAATATGGGGGCTACCTTTAAATATGATTAAAGTGTAGATTCCCCTAGAGAGTAGATGGACATGTGGAGTTTGGGGTCCCTGAACTCACAATTAAAAAATACATCTTTTAGTAAAGTTGATTTTAAGATTGTGCGTTTGAAAATGCCACTTTTAGAAAGTGAGCATTTTCTTGCTTAAACCATTCTGTGACTCTGCCTTGTTTGTGGATTCCCTGTCTGGGTCAGTTTGACAGTTGGGTTGTTTTTCACCTCGCACTAGACAGTGACACAAAGGGGGCTGGGGTGTAACCTGCATTTCCTGATTAGCCATCTCTGTTAGGAGGGAGGGGTGGAGTGGTCACTCTCATCTGAAAGGACTGTGCCTGCCTCTGACAATGCCGGCTCCAACCCCCTGCTGTGTGTCTGATGCCTTGCCTGTGCAAGGCAGGATTTCACAAGTAGGTGTGAGTCCCCTTTGAAGAAAGGTGACTTCAAAGACTAAAATGGGTATAAGAAGGGCACCCAAATCTACAGACTTTAGAAACACTTCTGGAACAAAGAGGGACCTCTGCCTGGAGAAGAGCTGATAGCTGAGGAAGAAGTGCTGCCCTGCCTGTGACTGTGCTTTGTGGAGCTTTCCTGCAGTGCTGCTTCTGCCAGAGTAAGAGGGCAAAGACTGGACTTTGAGTGCCTTCCATCTTGTGAAGAAATCTCCAAGGGCTTGAGTTAGAGCTTGCCTCCTGTTGTTTGAAGTCTCAGGGACAGCAAAGACTTCTCTCTGCCAGCACCTGGAGTCTCTGGAGAGACTCCTGCTCTGACAAGTAGTGCCCTATCCAGTCCCTGGGCCCTTGAAAGTAAAGCTGGTGGAATCCAAGGAAATCGACTTCGGACGACTTTGGACCGACGCCGCTGCTGAATCCGGTAACACCGCCTGCACCTGACGCCGTGACCTTTGCTGGAACGCGACGCTCTTCGCAGGCCCAACGCCGCAGCAGCCCCGCTGAAGTCCGCGACTCCGTGGAAGTCGCCGCACCACGTCGTGACCGACGCCGCTTGAAGTGCACGGATTCAACGTTTCGCACAGACGCCGCGATTCCCGAATTCACGCATCGGCTTGCTTTCACCCTTCACCAAAGGTACTGTACTTGGGGGTCTACACGACTCCGTGTCCGGCGCCGCTGCTGTCGGCTTGTTGGGAACGACTCCATCACGACGCCGTGTTAACATCTCATCGAAGCATTTTTTGTTTCTAAGCGCTGTTTTTGAGTTTAATCTTTAAAAATTCATAACTTGACTTGTGTATGTCGGATTCTTGTTGTTTTGGTCTTGTTTTGTTTAGATAAATATGTCCTATTTTTCTAAGCCGGTGTTGTGTCATTTTGTAGTGTTTTCATTAAGTTACTGTGTGTGTTGGTACAAATACTTTACACCTAGCGCTCTGAAGTTAAGCCTACTGCTCTGCCAAGCTACCAAGGGGGTAAGCAGGGGTTATCTGAGGGTGATTCTCTTTTACCCTGACTAGAGTGAGGGTCCTTGCTTGAACAGGGGGTAACCTGACTGTCAACCAAAGACCCCATTTCTAACACCAAACAAATATGCTAACACCCCAACACACAGGAATGTCGTAAAGACATCAAAACACAAACTTTCACTGAGAAGGGAGGTTATGTCTTGGTGGGGCACTAGACCACTCGTTATGTGTTCCTCATACATTACTTTGTCTGTACTTTGTCCTGATTTTTTAAACTATTAGGTGTGGTACTGAAGGAGTGTCTTCAGCAATAGAGTTTACAGGCCCATCACAGAGTACATTAGAATGACACAGAATAAGCACATGTGTTTGCCTGTACAGTGTCTGCACTTCTGTGCAAAGAGTAAGTGTGTAAATGACTGACCTTGTGTTTACATAGACCTGGCACCATTGATGATTATTTTATTAAAAAAGTACAGTCTCTCAAGTGTTATATTTTAAGCCAGAGACCATGAACAGTCAGTCTTGATACGATGATGAATGTACATCCACTTACATTGTAATAAAAGACCTAGCAAGTAGGCAAGGGCACACTAGTATGCTTCCAGTGCTTGATGTAGTACTTGATGATAACGCGTGCCACACTAGTTGGATGAAGTCACACTTTATCATCGGGTACCACATAAAGCACTGGAAGACCTTACCTACTTGCTAGGTCTATTACTAAAATGTAAGTTGGTGGACATTCATCCTACTATCTGGAAGACTTGAGAGGCTGTACCTTTTCATGAAATAGTCATCAGTGACTTTAAAAAACCTTATACAGACTGTACTTGTTTTCATAAAACGGTTTTATTTAGGGACAAGGCAAAGTCTGCTGCTCCCTTTTGGAGATCTTTCACTCTCTCCTCGTGTATTTTCCACTAATTGAATGTGAATGTATGCATCACTGATTTCTTGTCAGTAAGTGGTGAGAATGTATGTAAGACAAAAGCGAGCAGCAGACCTGTGTTCTTTGACACCCAGTAAGTCACACTGTTAATGCTATCCCAGAGTCAGTCTAATTGGCAAAGAGCAGAGTCAACAGAGGGGAAGGTGAGAACAGATAGGCAAAGCACCAAAGGCCTGTCTTGAATGTTTCCGTTTGTAATGGTGTTGTATTAGAAAAGAGGGTAACTCATCTAACAAAGTCATCTTTTTCTAAGTCTTGCATCAGTAATGATGGTCTAAACATCTTCTCAATCTGGTTGAGGGTAAACTTCCATTGCAAGAATACAGCCGAATTACATGAAACTCATGGTGGTGTTTCTGGGGTGCTTTTAAGTTAATTAAATAGATGGATATTATCAATTACTGGATGGGGCCACACTATCTAATCTGTGGCATTAAGATTAATTGGTTTGATGACCTGGGCTTCTTAACCTTCCTTATAACCAGGATTTGGAAGCTTTTTGTTATACACGGCCATTAAACCAATAAGGGTTGCCACCATTCTGTCTCCTACATGCAGCTACACATCAACAAAAAAGTCAGCTAAACATTTTGCCACACTGCTTGCAGGCTCTGAGCTTCCTCCTTTCATCAGATCCACAAAACTGCTAGTTATTAGTCAGAATTACAGTCTTTCCTCACAGTTGTCTGAACACACATAATAAAAAAAAGGGGATAGAGAAGTTTGCTAAGGGTTGGTTCACCTTCGCAGTTCCAAAAGGATATCAGAACAGAGTTAACACACTCATTCCACAAGTGAATTCTCCCTGGTTTCAGCCAAGAGAAATATTTATTTTTCTAAAAGAACAAAGTCCACACTGCTGTTTCTAGTGGCATTCTTCATCATAGAGTTCACCCCGATAAATGCTATATCAGAGTGTGCGTCTTGCCTCGACCTTCGAGAGAGCACTAATATGGTGGGTGGTCATCTAAAGGTAAAAATGTCCCATAGGGTGTCCCAAGAATTTTACTTTATAAGGGTCCAAGTGGCAAGGTTAAAAACAGAAGATGAAACCCATGAGTTGAAATCAATCTAGCATCTACAGCCTATATTTTTCATCCACATCAAGTGTCAGAAAACTGGTCTTGTGGCTTTCTTCAGGACCAGACATACATCCCAAAAGATCTCTAATGTTTTTAGGCAACCATCTATTTGTCAGAGCATATTTTGCCCAAACACACTCATGCAATATATACTCATACAAACGAGTCTGAGAGTACTTCTCGACTTATGACTGGTATCCATCAGGTAACTGGGATGATGATGCCTAGGTGGACTGGTGCACAGGACCTCTTGACAAATGTGTGAATCCAAGGCACGCCCCACACCAGTATCCTATGGGCAAAACATGTAAAATTGGGGTACACCTGATTGACACATTTAATTTACTTATAAGTCCCTAGTATGTGGTACTACATGTAGTAAACTAATTATATGCTACAAGTGGGCTGCAGCACTCATTGTGCCACCCACTAAAGTAGCACTGTAAAACATGTCACCAGCCTGTCACTGCAGCCTGCAGAACAGTTTTTAACTGCCATTTGGACCAGGAAAATAAATCTTTTGCCAGGTCTGCCACTTCTTTTGTAGTACTTGTAAGCGACCACTAGGGTAGACCCTAAAGGCAGATAGGGCAGGGTGCATTATATTTAAAAAGTAGGACATGTGCTTACTTTCTACAATCCTGACTGTGAAAAACTCCAAAGTCATTTTCACTGTAGCAAATCTACCTCTCCAATAAATTACCACTTGGTTACCTTATTAACCTAGTAAGTGATAACTTCAGTATAGTGTACCAAGAATGCACGGGGCCTGTAAATCAAATTCTACTAAAGGGCCTGAAGCATTGATTGTGCCATTGTAGTGTCTGTGTGTGCAGTTTTGAACTGCCATGCCGACCTGGCAAGTGCACCCCCTTGCCAGGCTCAAACCTTCCCTTTTACCGCATGTAAGTCACCCCTAAGGTAGGCGCAAGGCAGCCGTATGAGCAGGGTAAAGTGTATTTAAAAGGTAGGACATGTACTGGTGTGTTCTACATGTCCTGATAGTGAAATACTGCTAAATCTGTTTTTCACTATTGCAAGGCCTATTTCTCTCATAGGTTAACATAAGGATTGTCTTGAAATATCTTTTAAGTGTAATTTCCAATTGGGAGCAGATTTGGGGTCTGGGTTGCTATTTTCTTGCTTAACCATTCTGTGGCTCTGCTTGTCTGTGGAATATACGTCTGGGTCAGGAGGACAGTTGGACTTTTTGTGAATTCACACAACACAGTCACACAAAGCGAGCTGAGGTGTGCCCTGCATATCCTGATAGGTTTTTCTGAGCTAGAGTGGTGAAAGGAGCTGACATTTGCACCTGAATAGGGCTGTGGGTGTCCTTACACAAAGCAGTCTCCAACCCTCTAAAGTGAGTCTGGTGCCAGGGCAGGAAAGGCAGGACATTGCACACTACGAAGACTTTGTCTGCAACCCACTGGAGTGTATCTGGGGCCAGGGCAGGAGAGGTTGGGTCTTGTGCACTTTTCTTTGAAGTTTATCTACTTCAAAGACAGACCTGAGTATAAGTACTGGACCTCTGACCACACAAAGTTAGAAGCCTTCTGGAGAGAGGACATTGTGCCAGGAAGAAGAGCTGAATGCTGTAGCAGAGACTGCCACTCTGCCTGTTGCTTTGTTGTGCTGGCCTGCTGCTTTCTGCTTCTGTCCTGGGAGTGAAAAGACTAGACTTTGCTTTCCACATCCTGCTTCCAAACATTTTCCAAGGACTTGAACCAAGCTTGCCTCCTGTTAGGAAATCGCAGGGACGTCAACGACTGTATATTCCAGCTCCCAGACTCTCTTGCTGAGAGTCCTAACTTGCCAAGTGGTGCCAAATCCAGCTCCTGGGCCCTTGGGTGTGGGTTCTAGTGCAACTAAGAAGAAACTAAGTACATAGACTCCAGACCGACTTCGTAACCAGCGATGCGGTCTCACTCCATGCCGCTATCTGCACCAGAGCTGCAGTTCTCACTGAGTGAAATGGCCATGACCGACGCCGCAGGCCTGATGCTGCCATATCACATCAGAAGTCCCACCACAGGGTGAGTCCCGAGTGCTGTGTCACCGATGTCCGTGACATCTGACTCAGCTGCAGCACCTGTGGCCCTTTGATGTCATTGCGACACCACAAAGTCAACGCCTCGTGCCTTGACCTCCTGGATTCATCAACCCTGCAGGATCGTAAGGAAGCAACGCCTGGCCATGGGTACAGCATCACTTCTCCTGCAACTGAGGAAACTGACACCTCATGCCTCCTGCCTAGCAGTAAGTATCCGATGCCTTGCATACCCGGTAGCAGTAAGGAACCAATGCCACACCAGCTCCATCCGTTCCTCACATCCCTGACTTCGTGCAACGTCTTTGTTTCATTGTTTTCCAAGGTACTGTGCCTGGGGTCCATGCGACTTTGTGAATGGCCCACACTACCTTGCAAGTGGCGTTGGACTGTTGGGAATGACTCAGTCAAGACATTGTGTTAGCCTTAGTTGGTGCTATTGTGTTTCTAAGCACTATATTCAGACTTAAACTTTCAAAATGTGTATCTTTACTTGTGTATGTTAGATTTTTGTCATTTTGGTCTTGTTTTATTTGGAAAAATATTGCCTATCGTTCTAAACTGGTGTGGAGTACTTTTGTAGTGTTTTAACTGCATTACTGTGTGTGTATGTGTGCGTGTGTATACAAATACTTTACACAGTGCCTCTGAGATAAGTCTGACTACTCGTGCCAAGCTACCAAGGGGGTGAGCATGGGTTATCTTAGCCGTGTGTTTCCCTTATCCTGACTAGAGTGAGTGCCCCTACTTGGACGTGGTCCAAGCCACTGCCAACTAGAGACCCAATTTCTAACAACATGCAATGTAAAATCATCTTTCATAGTAAAGTAAAATGTTACTATTCTGAAACTATCATTTTTAGAGAGTTGGCATTTTTCTGCCTTATACACATGTGCATTTCTGTCTGCGTCTGGGCTGCAGCTCTTCTGTTGTATGACGTACATTCCTTCCAGACAGGGAAAAAATGGTTTTGGGTGTCAAGAAGGTCATTCCTCTCCAGAAGAGGATGGCCTGGGGGTGGCACACTGCCCTTTCTGAGTGTCAAAGGTTAGCGTCAGGGCTGTGCCCACTCCCTTCCTGACTCATGAAGCTGCTTGCCCTGTCACTGGCAAATGCAACTATCACCTGGGTCTTCATTCCCTTGTTACCCTAGACAGTTTGGAGTTAGACCTAGGAGAAAGGACAGACTGACCAGAACCAGTTTAGGGGTGGACACAGAGAGGAACCATCCACACACAGACTGGCACTAGGTGTACAAGTGGTACCCCCAGAACTTCTCATCAGAACACTCCTAGGCATGTCTACGATTCAGAACAAGGACTTCACTGCTGGCCAAAGAAGGAACACTGGACCTGCTTGCCTTATATCCAGGAACAAGAAATGACTCTAGGGGTCATTTGGCGGACATCCTGTACTACCTACAGGGACACAACAAGCATCTAGAGGCCTCCCCTGAAACTGCCCAGCTGACCAGCACAAACTGGACTTGCCTGAGCCCCACTGCTGACCTTTGTTGGAGTGAGTCCTGACCCCTAACAAGTACTTCTCTAGTGGCTGATGTCAATGTGTACTCTGTCTACTTCAAAATCACAAGAACTGTACTACAGGTGAAAAATGCAGACTCTTTGCAAAATGAATGACTGGCAGCATCTCCCACTAATGTGAAGCTTCGACAGCGACCTGCTCTTCGTGCCAACAGTTATCTTCTTGTGGCTCTTGGCAACATTAAACCCCGGCTGATGCTCCTCACTTGAAACTGGACTGTGTGAAAAGGTAAGCTCTTTAAAGGGATGAACCTTGTCCTTCTCTCTGACCTGCACTCTGTCACAGTCTGCCTTAACTTGCGACTTTGACCTAGTCTAGGGTAGGCAGATAACTGTAAGTGGAGCTTTGCTGTTTTTGGTGCTATTTTCCCTGAAAAAATTTGAAACTCATAACTCCAGTTCTAATTATTGGAATTTTGTTGTTTTGGTGTAATTTTGTTTAATACAATTTACTCTATTTTTCTAAAAGGGTTTGGGATTCTTCTTTGTTGTGTTTTCTCTACATTACTGTTTGAGTGCTGCCTAGCTACTTTACTTGATGGCTTTTATGCCAAACTACGAGAAGGTTAAGCACCAGTTTATTTAGTGAAATTTGTGGGTCACCCTGACAAGGATTGTGTTTGTTACTGGACTGGAGCACTCACCCTTCTCAACTAATTGCTCAATATCTCACAGAAAATAATCAAATAACCATTTATAGGTTATCATATTATTCCACATATTCACACTTTCATATTTATCCCTCCCCTAGGCATCCAGGTCGCTCACTTAAAAAACTAGCCTTTCACACACTTTTACATTTCTCCTGAAACAGGAGCCCTTCATGCTTTCATACTTTATTTTCTGCTTATCAGTCAATTTCATAAGATATTACTTGCCCCAAATGCTCTATTTATAAGAGCCTTGGCAGTAAATAGTGGTTTAGTAACCAACCCATGGTTTCAAGGCATCATGGGGTATCAAGGCATGATACTACCTTGGGATCATAAAATGACATGCACAACCTACTGTGATGAGGGGGGTCCTGGAGCTCAGGCCCCTCTGACCAACAGGGGCTTCGGGAGGCTTTGTTTCACCACTGGGAACAACATGCAGAAATCAGTGTTACTTAATGATTTTCATATATAAATCCACTAGTCAGGTATTTTTTCCACCTGATTTTAGCTTGTGTATATGTGCTAAGAATTCCATGAAGTATTAACTGACCAAGGAAAATGGGTGCCATGACACTGCATAGCTCGATATCCCTTCTTAGATGGAAGTGGACGCCTTACCTCTTTCCAGAAATTTTGGTCCTGCATTCTACCAACACAGCCAATGAGTGTTACTAGAGGAGAGGTCAATTAAGTGATAGTTTTCTTGTACTGGGAAGTGTAAGTCTGTTCATTCTCTGCTTTAATGACCAGAATGTGCATTTCTAGACTATGTCAATATAATTCCTGTTAGCCAACATCGAACGTTTACCACTGTTACTGATTGCAATCAATGGTATAGTCACAGCTATGGTGAAGAAATGGTAAATGTGCTTCTGGAATGTGTAGAAAAGAAGAAGAGTCTAGAGTTCAGACAGAAGCATGGTGCATTAACAAGTAACCGTGCAGCTGAAACTAAAAAAAAAAACATCTGCACTCTTTGAGTCAAGCCTTGTCCTCTGCCTAAGTCAGGATAAATACACAGAAAAACCTTACACTGACAAAGGGTCTGGGAAACATGCCAAAAATAAAACGGAAAAACTGTTTGTGGGTTACTTGCATTCTGTTTTAGGGAGGATCTGGCCTGGTACTTTGGGTGGACTGTTTGGAATTGCAAATGGCTGGGTCCAAACTGAAGTAACATTGTGGGTGAAAAACAATGACGGTGGCTGAGATTAATTCAAGCATTCCATCCATCACTTTGGTTTTTGGTGCCCTAAGTTTGACAGGTACGTCCAGAAGTGGGTCCCGTGCTCACAGTGCTACTGAAATCAAGCTATATCTGGCTGATGAGCCCATAATAGGGCAAAACCAGCCCTGGGTTGCTTGTATTCCGGTTGAGGGAAGACCTGGCCTGCAGTTCTGTCTGCACTGTTCCCATGAGGAGCAGTGTAAAGGCTGATTTGCATATGGCTGGGTCGAAACTGAGGTGGCATTGTGAGCTAAGCAATGAATTGGGATGCAGCCCAAGTGATCATCATCAGTAGCTGAGATACATTCCAGCATTCCATCCATTACTTTGTTTTTTGATGCCCTAACTGTAACAGGTATGTCCAGATGTGGGTCCGGTGCTCACTGTGCTACTGAACTCAAGCTATACCTGGCTAATGAGCCAATAATAAGAGTGAATGCTGTCCTGGGTTGCTTGTGTTCCGGTTGAACAAGGACCTTTCCTGCAGTTCCAGCTGGACTGTTCCCATGAGTAGCAGGGTCAAGGCTGATTTGCATGTGGCTGGGTCCAAACTGAGGTGACATGGTGGGGAACAAATGATGGATTGTGATGCAGGCCCGAGTAATCATCATTGGGTCAGATTAATTCAAGCATTCCATTCATCACTTCTTTTTTTGGTGTGAAGCAAAGGGCGAAAATCAGCAACTTCACAGAACTTTGCCAGGGGAAAAAAGAACTTTTCAAACTTCTGTTTTTCACATCTACATTTCTATACTTGGGCAACATGGATACTAAGCTGTCTTTCTTATGATAAATGTAATCTATAAATGTCTTCTTTTTTGGGTCACACACAATTAACTCCACCTCACATTCTTGGCCCAACACTTTGTTATATGTAGTTTGACATTGCTCTATCTGTTGATTCATCTCCTTACCACTGCTGAAAATAATGTCCTTCATTGTCTTCATCTTCTCCATACATCCAAGTGACATCCCACATTTTTCACAAACGTGTTCTTATTTTCCAATTCTCATCATATTTTATATTGTCATTTACGAAGTTGATTCTAATTTTTGTATTTTCACATATTGGTCTATTTTCGATCTCTGGAATTTTGATTTCTGTTTAGATGGAGATCAACCTGATCACTGTGTCTGGGTTAATTGTGCCCCAGAGCAGAAATGATACCCTGTTACTGAACAAGCCTTGACAAATCTAATAGGTCTCACCTATTGGCTTTGTCAATCTTTTTTTAACCATGTTAAACTCCTACTGTGCAGCATGGCTGAAAGTGTAAAAAAAAAAAGTGCTATGACATAGTCAACGCGGGCCACGTCATAATGTTTTTATTTACATTCAATTATTCTGCTCAGCAGCCATGCAGCTGTACAAAATGGCTTAAAAAACATTGAAAAGACAAAAAGTAGAACTAATTGGCTTTGCCAGTGATTTCTTTGCCATGTGGTACAGCTGTATGATTGCTGTGCAGTACGTCTAAAAGTAAAAAATAAAAAATAAAAACAACATTATATTGCGGCCAGCATTGACTGCTTTATAGCATTTTATTTATTTTCTCTTCACTTTTACCTATGCTGCATAGCAGCTGCAGTGCTGTACAACAGTGGTTCCCAACCTTTTGACTTCTGCGGACCCCCATTTTATCAATACTGGAGCCCGGGGACCCCCCACTGAATCGTTACTGGAACATGGGGACCCCCAAGGAGTCATTACTGATAGCTGGGACCTAATATTATTACATTTTTTAAGCAGCCACGGACCCCCTGAGGAGGCTTCGTGGACCCCCAGGGGTCCCTGGCCCACAGGTTGGGAACCACTGCTGTACAACATGGTAAAAATACCTTGACATTTCCAATACATCTCGCATCGGTGAGACATATTGGCTTTGCCAATGCTTGTTTAAATTTCAATTAAGACTTGACTTTAGTGGCAGTGTGGGTGTTGCTTTCTTTTTGAATGTCTTCAACCTCCATATTTTAGGCTCCCGTGCCTCGCTGCTAACCTATATGCTTTTTTGAGAAATTATGTACTGTCTACTTGCCATATATGGAGATCACTTGGAGACTGCTTTCTGCCCTGAATTAGAAATAACTGCTGCAGTGAAGTGCTTCCTGCTTTTTACGCAATGAGCTGTGTGTGTCGGCCGGAGTGACTGCATGGTGTAGCTCAAGCTGGGATTACAAAGTGAAAGGCATTCGGAGCAGTTTGCGCGTACTGTACTTTTTAAAGCAGACTGATCATTTTACAGGAACCCTGCAGCCGCAGACTGGCACTCTATATGCCCAGCTTGCTCTCTGCACTGCCTTTTCCAATCGAGGGTCTGTGTTTATCTTAAATATACTTGTTCATATATCAGTCGGGCAGAGCTTTTATTGAAAATTAATTTTGTCTGGAACACCAAGATATCAAACGTTGAGGAATAGAAAACGCGTAGCATTCGTCAAGTGTTTGGAAAATTAGATGTGTTTCTATTTTCAAAAGTCCTGCCAATTAAAAGAAATTAATGTGCACGATTATTCGTGAATACGTAGTAAAGTTTCATTTTCTCATTGTATTAGACATAAGTTGTAAAGATGGAGTCCATATATTTTAGTATATGAGGAATTTATTGAGTATTAATTATAATAAGGCTTGCCGAGTAATCTGTGCTGCGTGTCTCCGTGTCTCTCCTCCGAGTCACCTCTCCGATCTCAACCTCCAACTCCCGAATCTGCCCACTCTAGAATCCGAACGGAGACACGCGACAGCCTCGCACAAATACATTTAAATAATAACATACATACAATTCATAACAAACACAACACATCTTCCCCCTTAAATAACAATACAAAAAAAACAATACATACATATTATGAATAAATCATACAATATAATCAACTAACCATTTGGGTTTACAAGAAATTCTTTTACCCATTAAACTTGTACCTTCTTTGTTATCACATCCTTTAGGAACACTATCAGCATTTCCAAAGGCTAAATGATTTTCCATAGACCTAACATTTTCCCCAATAACACTTTCTCCAACATCACTAGTAACACAAGCCGGAACCTCCTCATTTTCCAAATTTCCATCAATACACTCGGAAATCCTTTCAGACACAACGACGTCCTCAATCCTGTTACTCATGGAAGTGTCACTCACCTTATTCTCTTCCATTCTAATATCTTCTAAAAAATCATCTACATTCCGCTTATTAATAGGCTGTCCTTTAAATACCGCAATCCTTTTAAGGTTCCATACCTTTCCATCACTTAAAAGAACCGCATTGCGCAGAACTTTACTTACTTGAAAAGGTTCCGAAAATTGACTCTCACCCTTCTTTACTTTCCATGGTTTCTTCACCTTAACCCAACTACCTACACGAACTTCAGCATCTTTTTTTGAACCCCTACTCCTGTCAAAAGTTTGCTTATATTCCTTATGTTTTTTCACAATTTTATCCCTAACTTCTTCAAATGGCACTTTGCATTCAGAAGCCTCCAATAACCATTCCGGATTTCATTTTGTCCTTGGTACCCTACCCCTCATTAGCTCAAAAGGGGATAAACCAAGTGCTTCATGATAACAAGTTCTATAAGACCACAAAGTTTTATTAACTTGAACCATCCAATCACTCCCATTCTTACATGCAATCTGAATCGCACTCTTGATAACTCTATTAAATCTCTCAATCATACCATTCCCACTAGGATCATATAAAGATGTGGTTCTATGTTTAATACCCACTCTTTCAAAATACTTCTTTGTCAAATCAGACGTAAACTGCACCCCATTATCACTAATGATTTGTACTGGTAAACCTTCCTCAACAAAAGTACCATCCATAAATGTTAGAACCTCCCACGAATCCACTTTATCCACAACTTTCACCACTGGCCACCTGGAGAAAACATCAATCATGGCAATAATATATTTCCCAGGATTACAAATAGGACCCATGATGTCGATGGCAATAGTATGCCATGGCTTACTTGGAACAATTGGCTCACACATATTAGGTCTTAAAGTACTTAAAGTTTTATCTGAATTTGCACAAATAACACACTCCCTCACAATCCTTTCAGCCTGAATATCTATTCCTGGCCACCAATACCATCTCTTCACCCTCTGTTTAGTTTTAACTATTCCACAATGAGTTTCGTGACACAACTTCAAAATCCTGTTCCTAAGTGTCATTGGTGGAATAGCTCTATCGCCTCTAAAAATAGTTCCCTTAACAACTGAAAGATCACTTCTCACTTCCCAAAACTGTTTAATTGTATTTGGCATTTTAGATTTGTTAGGCCAACCCTTCATCACACATTCCAACAAAGATTGTAAATCACAATCCTTGGAATATTCTTCCTTCCATACCTCTTCCTTTATACTCAAAGCTTCATCATCATGAATCAGAGCAACTTGTAACTCCTCCGCTACATCCGCATCCCATTCCAAAATCTCAGTGGGCATACGGGACAAATAATCTGCCAGTACATTATTTCTTCCAGGAACATATTCAATATTATATACAAAATCTTGCAAACGCATTGACATTCTCGCAATTCTTGCTGATGCCTTATACATTCCTTCGGTGGTCAGTAATTTCACTAACGGTTTGTGATCAGTGCGTAAAATACATTCCTGACCCCACACAAAAGATCTATAATGCTCCAGTGCCCAAATACATGCAAGTGTCTCCTTCTCTATTACCGAAAAATTCTCTTCATTCGGTGATAATGCACAAGAAGCAAAAGCAATTATGACTTCTTTTCCTGAGGCATCAATTTGTGTCAGCACACCACCCAATCCTTTGTTGCTGGCAATCACTACACTTGTACAATCAGGAACAAAACTACCCCTAATAGGAGCTTGTACAATTGCATTTTTAACATCTTCAAACTCCTCTTCACACTCAAGTGACCAATTGAATTTAAAGTGGTTTTTCAGCAACTGTCTGATATTGTACACCCTGCTAGAGAAACCTTTTACAAATTTCACATAGAACTCTATCATTCCTAAAAATGACCTGACATCGTCTTTACACGTAGGATGTGGAGAATTCAAAATGGCATCTACTAATTTAGGTTTCATGGTCACACCATTCCCACATAACACATGGCCAAGATAGGTTACTGACTGTACCCCAAATTTACACTTTGAGTGTTCTACAGTCAAACCCTTCTTTCAAGAATACTTAGTACATTCTCCAAGACTTTATCATGTTCCATTCTATCCTTACCAAACAATAGTATGTCATCTTGGAAACATCTTACATTGGTATGTTTCCCAAATAACTGATACATCAATCTCTGAAAGATGGCAGCTGCCGAAGCTAAACCAAACGGTAATCTTTTGTATTGAAAACATCCCACTGGAGTGATAAACGCTGTGTACTTTTTACTCGCTTCACTTAATTTGATCTGGTGGTATGCTGCGGATAAATCTATGGTAGAAAACCATTTCACCCCCTTAATTAGTGTCAACATTTCTGAAATTCTCGGTAAAGGAAATTTGTCCACCACAATATTCTTATTCAGGTGGCGCAAATCTATACATAAACGAATCTTCCCATTCGCACGTTTCGCCACTACCACTGGAGAAATCCACTTGGAAGATTCAATAGGTTCAATGATGTTCGCTTCCTTCAACTTATCCAATTCTTTCTCAACTTCACATCTGATTAGAATAGGAATGTTTCTCACCCTGTGAATTTTGGGACTGGCATTAGACTTGAGAACAATACTATGTTCAAAACCCTCTAAAACACCAATTTTCCCACTAAAAACCTTAGGAAACTTTTTTAACATTTCTTTTGCAATGTTTTCTCCCTCATCCACTACCATGACTGGTTCCGAACTATTCGGATCAAGTGTGATGTGCAAATCTCCTTGGTCCTTCCAACCTAGGGCTGAAGGTCCCTTCCTTGCTATGTATAATTTCCCAATAGACTTCCTGTTCTTAAAAGCAAAAGTAAGTTCCCTGAAACCTAACAAATCTATTTTTTCCCCAGAAAATCCTTCTGGACTAATATCAGGTTTCTGTAAACTATTTCCAAGTTTTCCAACAAATTTTGACCTCCATACTTCCTCATTAATGATAGTAAAAGGAGAACCTGAATTGGCGTAAACTTGAATTTCAATCCCTCCTATACGCATTAAACATACTGGTTTCTTTTTACTGCAAAATGACTCTTCACGTACATTGAAAACAAATGTTCGATCCTTACTTATCAGTTTACTACCCTGCATGACCCTATTGATCTTATCCTCATCTTCACTTGAGTTATCACCTACTTCATCCACATACTTCACAGTATTATTCTTCTTCTTTTTCTTGCACATCCTAGCAAAATGTCCTATGACTCCGCAAGCCACACACTTCTGCTTCAATGCTGGACAATATTTGTAAGAGGCCAAATGTGAGTTACTATTACAGCGATAACACCTTTGACCATCACACTTTGATGTTTCTTGATTCTTCCCACTTTCTTTCTTTAAATTCTTATATTTTATTTTGTTAACTGTGTCATCCGCAAACACCTTATTTTCTGTTTTAACTGCCTTCGCACTACGACTTGATAATTCGGCTTTTCTAACAATAGCTAAAATGTCATCCAACTCAGCATCTCCATTAATCCACAGTCTTTCCTGAATTGCTGGATCACCGGTATGCATTACTACTTGGTCTCTAATTAACTGCCCCTGCAATGATCAAATTTGCAGTCATTCGCTAATACTCTGAGCGCAGCAACATATTCATCCACAGTCTCACCACATTCTTGCTTCCTCTGAAAAAATTTGTATCTTAGAATGCCTATGCACACTTTAGGTGCAAAGTAATTATCAAACTCCTTCAACACATTCTCAAACACATTAGTGTCCCCACTGCCACTAATCTTTGTCATAGATTCATATACTTTTAGTCCTTCAGGGCCCACTGAATGTAGAAAAATCTTCTTTTTCCTTTCTGAACTAATTCTTCCTTCTTCGTCTATCGTCTCTAAAAAATTTTGAAAATACGATTTCCATTCTGTCCACTTCATACATGGATTCGCACCAGCTGGCCAAAATGTCTGTGGAGGCTGAAGTGAAAATTGCTGTGTAGCCATATTAAACCTGTTAACGTTCAAAATTATGTACAACAATCTATTTGTCTTGAAATGAAAATAAAGAACATAACATTCATGCCAAACTCAATAAAATAGTCAATCCGTTTAAAATATGTCTAAAATAATCCACACAAAACCTTGGTGTATCGTTTTCATGCTTTGCTGCTCCTCGTCCGATGACACAACAAAATGTTCCAGTTTCCAGCTTAATACTAAGTTTCCTTGGTAACAGGGAGCGTTGCTAAGGTTTTTCCTTTAATAACGCGTAAGCGTAAGAACGCGTTCAACGTAGTTTGATCAATGTTAGTAGCGCTCCAGTCACAGAACGAAGAGCACGATTCAGAAGACGCTTGAACCAACGGTAACACTTCAATTTCGAAGCTTTCTGAATCCACAGTAACATTTACTGTTTATTCCGCAGATCTGTAGATCCGTCACTAAAACACGGATGATAGTACCAATGAACGCACCCAAATAATCCAAAGTTTTACCGGCAAGCCTTACTGTTGAAGCATATCTGCGCTGCGTAGATTCCTTAATTATGGATGAGTTCTGATTCTCTTGTCGCCAATTTGTAAAGATGGAGTCCATATATTTTAGTATATGAGGAATTTATTGGTTATTAATTATAAAAAGGCTTGCCGAGTAATCTGTGCTGCGTGTCTCTGTGTCTCTCCTCCGAGTCTCCTCTCCGATCTCAACCTCCAACTCCCGAATCTGCCCACTCTAGAATCCGAACGGAGACACGCGACAGCCTCGCACAAATACATTTAAATAATAACATACATACAATTCATAACAAACACAACATAAGTGCTTACAAATTAGCACATAAGTGTTAACAAAGTAGAATGCGGGGCAGATAGGCTGATGTCCATCGCACATGGGTTTGCTGTCGAACACTTTAAACACTATAGTTTCGTGGCACAGAATTACCTCTCTGGGCATGATTTGATAAATCTGAAATCAACGTTTTTGACTCTCCTTCAAAAATCAACCAGTTCCCATATGGAGAAGGAGTTGAATGGGAGGGGGAAGAAAGATGTGGTACCACAGCCAGATCGGCAGACACTGGAACTAGGGAACCAGGTTCAAGTCACTGCACCGGCTCAACAGCTACAATTCTGGGCAAATGTGCCCATGTGTAAAAAAATAAATAATAATGTGAACTTGCCTAATGTAACTGGTGCTCATATAAAGCATGCCAGTACCTTTGGGTCAGGTCCAGTTCACACTATATAAAATGGCAAATTATAGAAAAAATAGTACCTCAGTCACAGCACGAGATGGGCACTAATTAAGGTGAATCAATCGATGCTTGGTTCATGCTCCACAGAATGGAAGTGACACTTGGCTGACGCTAGCCAATTAGGTGGCAGCAAAGAAAAGTGTCACTGAAGCCAACAAACAGTAAGTAATGGGAGGGCTCTAAGTCATCGCAGGCTCAACCTAAAAATGCAGTCAATGCTGCATTTCCTGTAACAACTATGCTAAAGGGCCCATCTTGCAGAAGGAAAATTATAACTTAATTCTTAGTTTGCTCCTGACATATACTGGTATGTATTATATTTATATCCTAAATTGCCAAATACAAATTTAGGGGGTCATTCTGACCTCGGCGGCAAAAGCCGCTTACCGCCGGTCAGAAGACCGCCACAATACCGCCGCGGCCGCGGTCAGCCGCCACGGTCATTCTGACCCACAACTGCCAAACCTCCAAAAATCCGACCTCCATTGCAGTCCGCCACATCAGCGGCCCGCGATAAACTGGAGATGACCAAACCTCCACCGCCACGCCAACAGAAATACGCCCATGCCATTACGATCCACAAATCCACGCGGCGGTCTTTCAAACGCGGTAGTCTATTGGCGGTACACACCGCCGCGGTCAAAATACCCACACCTTTACAAAACACTACCACATTGGACAATTTGAAATACACACACCTGAGACACATACAAACAACACTCCCACACATCCAATACAATATAAAACACACACCCACATCACCCACAAACCCCTACTACCAAAAATCAGAGACGAAGGAGAGAGAGACACATCAGAGAATAGAGAGCCAGACACACAGAGGCACACTACAACATCACACACACCACATAGTAGCACAAAGCACCACACACCAACACACTCATCACCACATACACCACCCCACACCTCATCCACACCACCCCATGGCACCACAAAGACACCCACGCTTTACGGACCAAGAACTCAGGGTGATGGTGGAGGAAATCCTAAGAGTGGAACCCCAGCTCTTCGGCTCACAGGTGCAGCACACCACCATAGCAAGGAAGGCGGAGCTATGGCAGCGGATCATGGACAGGGTCAACGCGGTGGGACAGCATCCCAGAAATAGGGACGACATCCGCAAACGATGGAACGACCTACGGGGGAAGGTGCGCTCGATGGTGTCGCGACACAACATCGCGGTGCAGAAGACTGGCGGAGGACCCCCACCCACCCCACCAGAATTCACAGCATGGGAGCAAGAAGTATTAAACATCCTACATCCTGAGGGCCTCGCTGGAGTACCCGGAGGAAAGGACTCTGCTAAGTCCTATCTCATATACTTCATCCCCCCACCCCACCAGCATGCCAACCCACACCCCCACCCTCACCCCCAACCCACCATCACACATCATCCCTGAGAATGTATCCCTAGCACAACCCACCCAACCCCTCACCAACCCTTGCATGCCACCACAAACATTGGACACCCATTACCTAAGCATGACCACTGCACATACCCATCCCCCCCACAAACCACCCTCACAACACCACCCACAAGGGAATGCCTGCACTGGGGGACAAGGGCACCCATAATTCGCACGCTTTTCCACACACAGAAACAATAACCATACTCTCTCACCCCATGTAGGACCCGAACGCCAACACACCGGTCAGGAGGGTCCTCAAATGTCCATCCCACCCCCGGAACAGGCCCCCAGTGAGGACAGCAGCTCTGGCGACCTGGAACCTGATGACCAGCCCGGACCATCGGGGACCTCTGGGCAGTGGGTTCCCCAAACACAGACACAGGCCACAGCAGACCCAAACCCCCCTGGGAACAACAGCACAGCTCCCACCCAGCGGGCCCATGCCTCTGTCTCTAGGACAGGTCAAGCAGCGGTGTGTCTGCCACTACAGGGCACCCAGGCTAACCCAACACCCCAACAACAACAGGGACCTGGGGGCAGTGGTAGTGGGCACACCGTCCAGGGGACAGAGGCCCAGGCAAACAGGGCAACTCGGAGGGCTGCCGTGCGACAGGGGGGGGAGGAGAGGCCCAGGGAACCCACTCTCCAAGAGGCCCTCACTACCATCATGGGAGCATACCACCACTCCCAAGAGACGATAGCGACGGTACTGGCCAGGTTCACCGAGATACAGGCACAGCAGGAAGAACGCTACATGGGGTTCAGCAACCAACTCACCACCATCGCTACCGCCATGGGGAGCATGGTCCAGGCCCTCAACAGGATAGAAGACACGTTGCGGGACCATGTGGCACCACACAGGGCCACTGTCACTAGCCAGGAACAGCCTACCACCTCCGCCGGCGCTAGTGGACAGGAGGCCCACACACAACGACAGGCCACAAGAACCCCACCTCCTGCTGAAGAACAACCACCCCGCAAGAGGTGCCTAAGACCCAAAAAAAAAAACAGAGTAGCATGCCAAGACCACCGCCAGCATGAGATACCCCCAGAAGTCATCCCACTGTCCCACATTGCCACCCTGTCCAAACTCAAACAGCCCCTGCTCCATCCTTCCACCGGCATATGGACAATAGACCTGTCAGACTGAGAACTGGACTCTGCCATGGACATCACTCCACCCCCACCCATCACCGTCATCATATAATGTACCATTATCTGAGCACACAAAATAAAACAATTATTGCACAGAAAACCGTTTGGAATCATGCTGTATTCTCAAAAAATCGTACAACACATAACAGTTCACAATATGTGATGTCAGTTAGTGATGACAACATACCAATGTCAATACGCTGTAGTACATGGCCAAACCAAGCAGAAGTCGGGCTATGAGTCATTAAGCACTGAGAAGGGAAGGGAAAAAGAATATGTTATTTAAAAGAGCTGGGGGGAAATACATAAAGTTGAGATGCATGAGGCTCTAAGTAACTGGGAAATGGCGTGGCTGAATCTTACCTGTGTGCTACTCAAAATACTGTTGTATGACAGCTTCCCTGTTGTCTGTTTCCTCACCGTCGTCTTCCTCCTCTTCACTCTCCACAGGCTCCACGGCTTCTACGACACCACCATCTGGACCATCCTCCTGCAGGAAAGGCACCTGGCGTCGCAAAGCCAGGTTGTGAAGCATACAGCAGGCCACGATGATGTGGCACACCTTCTTTGGTGAGTACATTAGGGATCCACCTGTCATATGCAGGCACCTAAACCTGGCCTTCAGGAGGCCGAAGATCCTTTCAATGACCCTCCTAGTACGCCCATGGGCCTCATTGTACCGTTCCTCTGCCCTGGTCCTGGGATTCCTCACTGGGGTCAATAGCCACGGCAGGTTGGGGTAACCAGAGTCACCGATTAGCCACACACGCTGTCTCTGTAGCTGTTCGATCACATAGGGGACGCTGCTATTACGCATAACATACGCGTCATGCACTGACCCAGGGAACTTGGCATTTACATGGGAGATGTACTGGTCTGCCAAACAGACAACCTGCACATTCATAGAATGGTAATTTTTCCTATTTCTGTACACCTGTTCATCGTCATTTGGGGGTACTAATGCCACATGGGTCCCATCAATGGCACCAATGATGTTGGGGATATGTCCAAGGGCATAGAAATCACCCTTCACTGTGGCCAAATCAGCCTCTTCTGGGAATATGATGTAGCTCCTCATGAGTTTCATCAGGGCAGACAACACTCTGGACAGAATCTTTGAAAACATAGGCTGAGACATTCCAGATGACATGGCCACTGTTGTCTGGAATGAGCCACTTGCAAAGAAATGGAGGACTGATAGAACCTGCACTAGAGGGGGAATTCCTGTGGGTTGGCGGATGGGTGACATCAGGTCTGGCTCCAGCTGGGCACACAGTTCATGTATAGTGGCTCGGTCAAGTCGGTATCGGAGTATTATATGGCGTTCTTCCATTGTCGACAGGTCAACCAGCGGCCGGTACATGGGAGGATTCCTCCTTCTCCTCGCAAGTCCCTGCGGACGGTGCCTAGGAAGGACAACATGGAGCACTGAGTCAATCAACTCACAGGTACGTACAACACAGCTTGCACAGTACACGAAAATGTTTGGACTGCTATGTTTGTATGTGTGCAAATGCAAGGCCTAGGCCTGTGTGACGCAGTAGAATTTAAGCCATGTGGGCCCTTGAAATGGCGGCTGCCTGACCTCTAAACTGTGACAATGGGATGTGAGGTCAATGCGCTGGCGTGGCACACCGTGGCGGTAGGCGGTCGAAGACCGCTGTAAGAAGTCGCATCGGTTAACATTGAACCCTATGGGATTCAGGAGCCAATGACGATGTGCGCCAGCGGTCGCGGTACGCACCGCCGCGGTACGCACCGCCGCGGGCGTGACCGCCATTTTCTATCTGCTTAATCACTCGAGACCTGATCATCCACATGAGAGGACCTATACTGCAAGTGCTGCTGTGAACTCGGTCTGGAAGTGACAATGGCTGCTGCGACTGGGGAAAGGGCCCCTGCCTTCACGTCTGAAGAGTTGGAGAAACTCGTGGACGGGGTCCTCCCCCAGTATGCGCTACTCTACGGTCCTCCAGACCAACAGGTGAGTACACTGAGTGCACATTGAATGGGTAATGCCTGTGTGGAGTGGGGTGGCTGTCAGTTGGTGGGGTGGGGAGAAAATGAGGAATGCAACGCACGACTGATGAGAGTATGGGCCACATGGCAAGGGTGTTGAGGGGGGGCATGTACTCCAAACATGCAGAAATGTGACGTTTTCTCTTTCCCACCCTGTACATGTCAAACAGGTGAGCGCCCATCAGAAAATCGATATTTGGCGTGCCATCGCCAAGGAAGTCCGGGCCCTGGGGGTCTACACTAGACGGGGCACCCACTGTCGGAAGAGGTGGGAGGACATCCGCCGCGGAACCCGAAAGACCACAGAGTCACTTCTGGGGATGGCCTCCCGACCTAGGAGGGGTGCCAGTCGTACCCTGACCCCCCTGATGTCCCGGATCCTGGCGGTGGCCTACCCTGATTTGGATGGGCGCTTGAGGACATCACAGCAGACACAAGGGGGTGAGTATCAGCACATTCTCCTATCTCTACGCGCAGTGGAGGCGTCTGGGTGGGGGAGGAGGGCTGTGGGTGACAGTAGGTCAGGGCGCTTTCTGTAGTGTAGTCCCCTCCCTTAGACATGGCCCTGTGCCCCCGCCCACCACCTCTGTAGGGTGCCAAGTGCAGCTATCCATGGTCCAACATCACCCATGAGCGCGTCTGTTGTCCCTCGACCTGTTGGTCTAGTCAGAAGTACAGAGTAGTGTACCCCAAGTTCGCGGCTTAGTGCATGAGGCACCTGTGTCTGTCCTCTCCGCCAAGGCTATTGACAAGGCATGCACTCAACTTTGTTTTCTTTCTCCCCCCACCCTTATTCTTTGTTTCTTGTGCATTAGCATCATCAGGCGGAGGAGAATTGGCGTCGGAGCACGAGGGAGCTGCAGGTCACCAGGCCCCAGTGGGCACTGACACAGACACCGAGGGCACCAGTGATCCGGAGGGCGAGGGGAGCACCACAACGGGGGCCGGTGGAGACACCAGCGACACAGACACGTCCTCGTTTCGGAGCTCCCTAGCGGGGGCGGCAACATCTGTGCCCCCAGCAACAACAGGTACAGCCGCCACCCAGCGCACCAGCACCGCCCTCTCAGCAGCCCCTCAGTCTTCGCTCCGTGCCCGTTCGCCCAGGAAGGCGCGCGTCTCCTTCGCCCCAGGCACCTCAGCCCCTGCCTCTGTTACCCCTGCTGCCCTCAGTGCGGAGCTCATTGACCTCGTGAGGACGCTCATTGTTGGGCAGACTACCCTTTTGAATGCCATCCAGGGGGTGCAAAGGGAGGTGCAACAGAGCAATGCCTACCTGGAGGGCATTCATTCGGGTCAGGCTGCCCATCAACGAGCTTTCACTTCTCTGGCCTCAGCACTGACGGCAGCCATTGTCCCTGTCTCCAGTCTCCCTCTTCTAACTGCCTCCAGCCTTTCTCTGTCTCCTGTTCCTCAGCCTATCCCATCCACACCATCTGACCAGCCTGCACACACCTCAACACCCAAGGCCAGCTCATCCAAACATAAGCACCACAGAACACACAAGCATTCACCCAAGCAACACCCAGTTGCAGACATACCAACAGTCACTACCACCTCTGTGTCCCCCTCCTCCTCGTCTCCCTCCTCCCTCCCTGTGACGTCTACACTCACACCTGCATGCACACCAACATCAGCCAGTTCTTCCATCACCAGCACACCCTCCACTACAGTCCTCACACGTGCAGTCACCACCCCCACTGCCATGTACACGTCCCCTGTGTGCTCTCCCACTGTGTCTGTCACCCCCTCTTCCAAGACACATAAACGCAGGCAGACACCCAAACAACAGCCAACCACCTCACAACAGCCTACGTCTCAGTCACCTGCACCCAAGGACAGCACACCTGACTCTCCTACAACCACATCCTCTTCCTCCACTTCTATCTCCACTACTCCTACCCTTTACCCTGGTCCAAAGAAATATTACCTCTCAAATGTTGACCTCTTTCCCTCCCCTGACCCACCCCCTCCATCTGGGAAAAGTCCCAAAGGCACCTCAGCCACCACCAGCCCAGCTTCCAAGGTACAAGTGGTGCATGGAATATGGAGTCCACCCTTTGGCGGCAGTGACACTTCACTGAGCAGCAAGGGGACTGGCAGCCCCCCCCCAGGCAAGAGGACCCGGAAAGTGAAGGGCCGCCGTGAGCGGACTGAGACGGCTGCCCCCAAGGAGGTGACTCAGGCCACTTCACCTGCCACAACAGCCAGGGGAGGCAAGGGCCCGAGAGCCCCATCTAAGGAGCGGAAGGGCAGCAGGGCGGAGAGGCCAGCCAGCAGGAGCGCGGAGCAGGAGGGCCCCACATGCCCCATCCCGGCTGCAAGGGACGACACCAAAGGGCCCAGGACTCCGTCTCCGAAGGGGCCTGACACTGCACGTTCGGAGGGCGAGTGAACAGGTTGTCCAGGCCAGGTCTGACTCCCTACACTGACTGGAAGAGTACCGCTGAATAGGGCCCCGCCGTGCAGAAGAGCACCGCTGAAGAGGGCCCCGCCGTGAAGACAAGCACCACTGAACAGGGCCCCGCCGTGCAGAAGAGCACCGCTGAAGAGGGCCCCGCCGTGAAGACAAGCACCGCTGAACAGGGCCCCGCCGTGCAGAAGAGCACCGCTGAAGAGGGCCCCGCCGTGCAGAAGAGCACCGCTGAACAGGGCCCCGCCGTGAAGACAAGCACCGCTGAAGAGGGCCCTGCCGTGCAGAAGAGCACCGCTGAAGAGGGCCCCGCCGTGAAGACAAGCACCGCTGAAGAGGGCCCCGCCGTGCAGAAGAGCACCGCTGAAGAGGGCCCTGCCGTGCAGAAGAGCACCGCTGAAGAGGGCCCCGCCGTGAAGACAAGCACCGCTGAAGAGGGCCCCGCCGTGCAGAAGAGCACCGCTGAAGAGGGCCCCGCCGTGAAGACAAGCACCGCTGAACAGGGCCCCGCCGTGCAGAAGAGCACCGCTGAACAGGGCCCCGCCGTGAAGACAAGCACCGCTGAACAGGGCCCCGCCGTGCAGAAGAGCACCGCTGAACAGGGCCCCGCCGTGAAGAAAAGCACCGCTGAACAGGGCCCCGCCGTGCAGAAGAGCACCGCTGAACAGGGCCCCGCCGTGAAGACAAGCACCGCTGAAGAGGGCCCCGCCGTGCAGAAGAGCACCGCTGAAGAGGGCCCCGCCGTGAAGACAAGCACCGCTGAAGAGGGCCCCGCCGTGCAGAAGAGCACCGCTGAAGAGGGCCCCGCCGTGAAGACAAGCACCGCTGAAGAGGGCCCCGCCGTGCAGAAGAGCACCGCTGAACAGGGCCCCGCCGTGACGACAAGCACCGCTGAACAGGGCCCCGCTGTGCAGAAGAGCACCGCTGAACAGGGCCCCGCCGTGAAGACAAGCACCGCTGAACAGGGCCCCGCCGTGCAGAAGAGCACCGCTGAAGAGGGCCCCGCCGTGAAGACAAGCACCGCTGAACAGGGCCCCGCCGTGCAGAAGAGCACCGCTGAACAGGGCCCCGCCGTGAAGACAAGCACCGCTGAACAGGGCCCGCCGTCTCAAGCACCGCTCTGCTGGGCCCCGCCGTCTCAAGCACCGCTCCGCTGGGCCCTTCCTGTCAAGCACCGCTCCGCTGGGCCCCGCCGTCTCAAGCACCGCTCCGCTGGGCCCTTCCTGTCAAGCACCGCTCCGCTGGGCCCCGCCGTCTCAAGCACCGCTCCGCTGGGCCCTTCCTGTCAAGCACCGCTCCGCTGGGCCCCGCCGTCTCAAGCACCGCTCCGCTGGGCCCTTCATCACAAGCACCGCTCCGCTGGGCCCCGCCGTCTCAAGCACCGCTCCGCTGGGCCCTTCCTGTCAAGCACCGCTCCGTTGGGCCCCGCCGTTTCAAGCACCACTCCGCTGGGCCCCGCCGTTTCAAGCACCACTCCGCTGGGCCCTTCCTGTCAAGCACCGCTCCGCTGGGCCCCGCCGTCTCAAGCACCGCTCCGCTGGGCCCTTCCTGTCAAGCACCGCTCCGCTGGGCCCCGCCGTCTCAAGCACCGCTCCGCTGGGCCCTTCCTGTCAAGCACCGCTCCGCTGGGCCCTTCCTGTCAAGCACCGCTCCGCTGGGCCCCACCGTCTCAAGCACCGCTCCGCTGGGCCCTTCCTGTCAAGCACCGCTCCGCTGGGCCCCGCCGTCTCAAGCACCGCTCCGCGGGGCCCTTCCTGTCAAGCACCGCTCCGCTGGGCCCTTCATCACAAGCACCGCTCCGCTGGGCCCCGCCGTCTCAAGCACCGCTCCGCTGGGCCCTTCCTGTCAAGCACCGCTCCGCTGGGCCCCGCCGTCTCAAGCACCGCTCCGCTGGGCCCTTCCTGTCAGGCACTGTTCAGGGTTCACTGTGCCCACCATGCATCCTCCTTGTCCAGTGGGGACATTTATCCACCTGATGGACTGTGGCTTTGCACTCCCCAGGATGGCACAGTGGGCAACCCACCCACTGTAGAGACTTGAGAGACTGTGGCTTTGCACTCCCCAGGATGGCACAGTGGGCAACCCACCCACTGTAGAGACTTGAGAGACTGTGGCTTTGCACTCCCCAGGATGGCACAGTGGGCATGGTGGGCCCATCGTGGATCTGGCGTCGTGGAGTCTTGTGGCTGTGGTGCCCCCCCCCTTCCCTTCCCCCTGAGGTGCCTGTAGTTTTGTCACCAGATGCCCCTGCAGTGTTCTCTCCAAAGGACTCAGGTCTCCTGTGTGGGCTTAGCCCTTGTTTCGCTACACTTTGGACCACGGACATGATGGATTCGTAAGATGTGCAGGACTACTTGCTTCAGTTATCCACTGCTGTGTAAATAATTTGTTTATCAGAAGAAAGTTTTGATGGTTGATAATACTTTTCTGAGACTATTTTGTTCATAAATATTTATTCTCAATTTGGTTATGTGATTGTATTTTTTACGGGTGTTTGGGTGGTGTCACTGTGACTTGTTGCTCTGCATTGGTGTGTACATCTTGGGGGGGGGGGTCGCATATGTGTGTGCCCGTAACCTTTCCTCCTCCCCCCCTCCCGTGTGTCGTAGGTGCAGTACTCACCGTTGACGTCTGCGGCGGAGTTTGTACTCGTGGTAGATGAGCAGGTAGACGAGAGCAGGTATGATGTTCAATTCGGGTTCCATGCTGTCCTCCGTCCTCGTGGAGTGCGTAGAGGTGAGCGTTTTCCCGTTCGTAGTCTGTTTCCGCCGTGTTTTTATCGGCGGTGCTCCCGCCCCGGAAAAGGTGGCGGATTGGTGAGTTGTGATAGGGTGGGCGGTACATTGTCTGCTGCCTGCCTGTTGGCGGTGACCGCCGCGCTGTTTGTTTGTCCCGCCGTGGCGGTCTGAGTGTTAAGTTGGCGGTCTCTGTTGGCGGTTCCCGCGAGGGTCAGAATTCCATTTTTCGGACCGCCAGACTGTTGGCGGGTTGGCCGCCGCTTTATCACCGACCGCCAGGGTCAGAATCACCCCCTTAGTCCTCAAATTTGCAGATTGTGTTAACCATTTTACCTTTCTTACTTTTTAGATAAGTAACATACATTAATAAGAGCAATTTTTGTGACAGGAAGTCGTTGCACCTTTTCACGTTTGCTTCTCTGCTTTAGCCAAATGCTAGAATAAGCTTGAAAAGAGCTCACACACAATGCCCAACACATAAGGAGAAGTATAAACTACATTCCTTATGTGAACATTTGCCAAGCATTGTAAATTCTATACTCTTTTTAGAATGAAGGCTTAGTTTGACCTGTCTCTATATCTAGGGAGGTGAACGACATCTTGGGCGAGTATCAGCTGAAGGCACTGTAGTGTTTTTCATGCCAAAAGGATTAAACTAGTTAGTGGTGGGTGTAGTTAGAAAGAAAGAGAAAATATCTACCCCCAAAGGCTATACTCTGCTATGTTGTGTTTGGCTGTATATTTGTATCTAGGGGAAGATGGTCCTACTCAGAGCAGGAAGTTAATCACACTGCAGCAATAGTTGAAGTGGAGCATTTGGAATGCAGATATGCTTGTGTTTCTGTTTTAGGGTCTCTTACGAATGAAATTCTGGTTTTACTTAAAACCCCCATTTTCGGTGAGCATGAAGATAAAGTCTTCCTTTCCAGGTTTACAAAGTGGAACCATTACTTGCCTTCTCCAGGGCCCTGGTGAGGCATTCCTACTTTTTTTTATAAATCTTTTTTTCCACAGGAGCTGATTAAAAGAACTGAGACAGCCAATTTACTGGGCTGATCCCAAGAGTCACTTGGATATGTTGGAAAGTCATATTACTAGAGCAACCTAGTTTCGAAGCCTGGGCTCTAATTTGCTGAGAAATGCCTAAGACTAGAGGAATGTGCTGATCAGAGATAACCTGCACATAGAGGATGGGGATTGGTAGAGCTATCCAAAAGTAATTTATCAGAACTGGATTTTTAATAATCTACCTTTACCCATTTTTAATCTTCAAGCCAAACTAAATTCTAAAACAAACTGAGGTATGTCTCTAAATTCAGCCATCTTCCTGCCTTGAGCTGTGGTTTCAAAAAGCCCCTTTGTTGGACCTAAACATTTTGTGTTTCTCCTCCCATTTTTCTGAACATCTTTCTGTTGGCTTTAGGAGTCTGGGCACTTTCTCACTGCTGATCAGTGCTAAAGTATATGTGCTCTCTCCGCTAAATTTGGCATGATTGGCTTACACCTGATTGGCACATTTAATTTACCTGTAAATCGCCTTGTACAATGCTATCTCCTATACTCAGTGTCTGTAAATTAAATGCTACTAGTGTGCCTGCAGTGCATCTTGTGTAGCCGTATAAGTAGCCTTTCAAACCTGTTTCAGGCCTGCTCCTGCAGGGCCTGTGCACGCAGTTTACTGCCACATTGACCTGGCTTTTCAAGTTACTTGCCAAGCCTGAAACTCTCCTTTTACAACATATGGGTCGCCCCTAAGGAAGGCCATATGAAACCCTATGGGCAGGATCCTGTGTAGGTAAAGAGTAGAACATGTACCTTCACTGAGTGGCATGTCGAAGTAGTGACAAACAGTCTATTTGTTTCTCACTGCTGTGAGACCTGCTCCTCTCATAGACTAGCATTGTGAATTCCCTTAAAGGTACTTAAGTGGTAATTTCTGTGGTGAGGAGTAGCATGGGCATGTTTGGTATATTTGGAATAGTAGTGAGAAGTCCTGCTTATTGGTGTACATTGATGTTTTTAATACTATTGTGGAAATGCCACTTTTAGAAAGTGGGCATTTCACTGTGCTTATGACTCTTGTGGTTTACAACCTGACCCCAATCCACATCTAGGGTAGAGTGATGTCTGGGCTTTGTAGATACTTCCAGACAGCCATCACACAGGGAGGGTGGAGGTGTAAGAGGATTACATCTGCATAATGAATGGTATTCCTTAGCTGGGAGACAGGGAGGCAGGGCACACTTACATTTGTATAGGCTGTGTCTTAACATAACACAAAGGGCTTGTTTACCCTCTACTGATGTCTGGAGCCAGGGCTGGGGTTGAAAGGGGGTGTTGTGCACTTCTAAGAGTCTTTTTAAAGTGCTCCCTAGATCAAAGACATTTGGAGTATAAGTACAGGGGCTGTAACCCCATGTTTTTAGAAACTGTGTGGGACTTGTAAGCAGATGCCACTGGCTCTACATTCTGCACCAGAAGACTGCTGTGCAGCCAGGAAAGATCATCACTTGGACTGTCTGGGCTCTATTGTTCTGACTGTTTGGCTTCTAGCGAGACTGCAACTTTGCTACACCAGTGTGCTGGTCTGCTGCTTGCCTGCTGGTTCCTCGTGCTCTTCAGTGTTCCCCAAGACTGTGGGCTGCTCCCCTACTTTTGTTGGGTCAGGAAGGACTTAAGTGGAAGCCCTAAATTGGCTGCAGGACCAAAGGTTGGCCGTATAAAGTCCCAAATTCAGCACGTGCAGGGTGCTCCATGAGGCCTCTGTTTTCCCCCTGCGTGTGTCCCTGTGGGACGGTACCAGTAGTAAGTGTTGACCACTGTTCTCCTTGGGGTCCAGGATCTTCAGGAGATCAGTTGCTGTCCTGCTCTGCCTCTCCTGTGAGAGAGAGAGCCCCCATCAGAAAAGGACAACCCCAAGTAGAGCACTATGGCAGCAGCAGTGCAAGGGGAAGAGCCATCCCAGCCACGCTGTATGTTTGTGTGTGGCTGGCCTCTAATTCCAGAGACCATCACGGTGCCAGTCTGAAGGAAGCCAGCTGACGGGTTTGCAGAAGCCTGCCCTGAGGAGAGCCAAGTGTGAGCCGGGCCCTGGAGGAGTTTGGTAGCCACCACACTACCTTCGTGATTGGCCCCACCCGCCCGGGGATAAAAGGGCCATATTCATCAGAGACGCTGCACGGCATGCTCGTGGGCAGCGGCCTTTTGGGAATTCCGCCTTGGGGCTTTTGCCCACTGTCCTCTATCTGGTTTGTGCCTTCCTATTCCTCCGTACCATGGATAAGGGCCAGGGGTCATCACGTGCTGAGGAGCGATTCGCCGTAGTGGCCCCTGTGATAACAGTGGGGTCGCCTCTGGAAGAAGTACAAACAATTACCATAAATACAGTGGTAGGAGTGCAGGAGCTCCTGCACCTGATGTTGTGGCTGTTTAAGTATTGCACAACTTATAGAATGAGTGCAAAGGAATAGTGGCTTTCGTATAGAAGGTGTTTGTGGTTGTGCCTGTACTTCTGGGGATTTCACATGCTGTATAACCTGTAGATGGAGCAGAGGAGAGCTGTGTCTCATTGTGAGGGGGTTGATGTCCATTTGTATATGGTGATGTGATGATGAATCTTTTACATCCTGCAACCAGCCACTGCATTTTACACCCTCAGTGTTCACTGTAATGTGTTGCAATGCCTTACCTCATCACAATAAACATATAATATTTAGTGTGATGGTATAATCAGTTCAGTGATGGTGTTTTCATGGCATGTGCAACATAAAACCCTTCCTTTTATTGCATTATGATGGATTGTCAATTGCCTAGTTGGCAAAGTAATTATTGGTTGTATACAATACAACTTATTTTCATATAATAGTGTGTTCAGTCTCTTTTGTGGTGTATTTATTGTGTCACAGGAGTGTGTGTGTTGTGCAAACACCTTACACATTGCCTCTGGGATAAACCTGACTGCTCTGGCCAAATTACCAAGGGGGTAACCAGGGGTGATCTTGGGTGTGCAGCTCCCTCACCTGACTAGAGTGGTGGGTTCTGCCTAGCTTAGGTGCATACCCTAGTCAACCAGAATCCCCATTTCTAACACCGTTGACTTGGTGAGAGTCTATTTTGTTAGTTGAGGCAGCTGCCTCAACATTTTTAGCTCAAGATATAGTAGGAGTGCTGAATAGACCCACATCAGCTGTGAACCTCACCTCCGTGCTTATCACATCATGTCTGCAGTCACACTCAGTTTGATGCCTTGCCCTTAGATGCCCTGAAACTTTGGAGCCAGAAGTTAAACATCTTTGTACGAAAGATGTCAGCTAGGAGATATACTGAGGTAAGCTTTCACATCTCAACATCCAGAGATCTAATTCTTATTAGCCAGTGGTTTCAAGTCACTCACGGCCACTTTCGAAACTCACTTGAATTAACTAGTCTCCTAGATCAACCTGCCGAAATCGGTTTAAAATGTATATGCATAAATAACAAGAATATCATTTCATCTCTTAGATATTTTGGACTTCAAGACCTTTGTGGGCACCACAGACTTTGTGGATCACCCTTTGATGTTTTGCATGCATGCAGGGTACTAGACTTTCTTCCTTCACATTCCTGTATTAGCTAAAGAAAAAGTTTGCTGTTTCGGCCCACGTGAGAAAAACAGAAATATAGTACCAGTATGGCCAGCACACTCGACACGTGCATAACCTGCTGTTTACGCCTTCACCCTAACATGAAATCTGCTGCAATGATGAAGTTAGTAAACAACACATGACAACTATATTCTATTGTGTTATTACATTTCTATTACTGGAACAAGAGACTGATATCATCCTGCTATTTCTGTTTGCATGGTGCAGCTATGCATATTCGTTGTTAAAAATCTGAGCTGACATCAAAACAAACATGAAGAGCTCATCATGTGACCAGGGTCTCTACTGTGGATAAGAAGAATAACTGGATGCTAATGATGCTGGGGTCTGCAGTGATCTGTGGAATTCTGTTTGTTGCTTGGTTAGAGTAAAGAAACATGCAATAACAAATTTACGGCATGTCCCCCTGTCAAACTAAGCTGCGCCCTTATGTTATGCACAAGAGTGTTTACGCAGCTGAACAGCACAATGCAGTGCATCAGCGCTTGTGCTTATAATTTTCAATGTGGAACTATGAAATTCGGTTTAAAAATACAAATATAAAATCAACGTGAAAATACAGGTTCTCTTGTTGCAGATAGGTTTGTTGAATAATCACATCAACATCTTATTTTCTATACTTACATACTATTGAGGGGTTCAAATTACTAATCAGCGGTGGCCAGTAATTTGAGCAGAGGGGTGGAGGGGTGGTCAGGCCACACACCAGCCATGTATACTCACTCACACCCAGGCATTCACGCTCGTCCACACTGTCACCCACCATTCACAAACACATAGACACGCAAACACACCCATTCACAGCACAAACGCTCAAATTGCCATACATTCATATATACATGCATGCACCAAACTTTAAAAAAACATAAACGGACCGCAAACTATGATCTCCGCTAGTGGGAGGGAAGAGAAACCCTGGTGGTTTCCGATGGTTTAGACTGCCACCTTCTCTCATTGGATGACCTTGTTATGTCTCAACCAGAGAGAGGCAACAGCAGTTCCTTACCCGTCACTAAGTGGGGTGGGGTCAGTAAGGTTGCTGACCCATCCCCACTCTGTGTCAAAAGTTACTGATAGCCGCTTCATCCACAAATTTTCTCTACCTACCAAACCAGTTTCAGGACTGAATAATGAAACAGCAATAAAAAATACCTCTTCTCAATAGACGTCTGTGTGATTGTCCAGGGGGCAAATCAATGCTCAGTATTTGAATTGCCTTCTCTGAAGCCCTCCTGTTCCGGTTTTACAGTTGCACCATTTCACGGTACAGTAAAACTACCACTTTTGGTCACCCAAGGGAAAAATCCTCTCATTAAATGGCCCATCAACCCATTCTTGACTTGATCACTAATCGTGGAAAATTGTCTGGCCCTGCAGCTCTTTTTAAAATGATAGAAAGATTTGTATTTTCTCTTGATTGACATCTAAAATAGACAGTTCATCTTATGTTACAAAACAATAGTCGGTTTGGAGACTTCTGCATTACCTTGCAGATTGGTTTAATGTGTTATACAAGTTTCCTTTGGGTTTATACTTATGTTTGTAAGCTGTGGATCTTATATCTGTCTTACCACATGGCAAAGTTCCAATTGGAGATAGAACTCCTTCAATCATTGATGACCAACATTTATGAAAATATTTGTGTTTCTTCTTTACTAGATATGTGTATTGTAGCTGGAGTGATTTGAGTGAACAAATCATCTGAATATCTCTATGGGGGTCATTATGAACACGGCGGAAACAACTGCCCCGTTCATGCTGGCGGTCAAAACACTGACCTCCACCGACCCCGGAACCCCGCCGGCCACATTATGAGCCTTTATGTGAGCCAGCAGGCGGAAACCTTGTTTCCACCCGCTGGCTCACAGAAAGGCTCTGCCAGGACATTGATGGCGGCTGCACATGGAGCCGCCGTCAATGTCTCTGTGCGGCAGGTGCAGTTGCACCCGTTGTGCAGATCACTGGCCGAAAATCGGGCAGTGACCTGTGCGACGGGGCTCTGCACCGGGGCCCCTGCACTGCCCATGAAAAGTGTGTGGACAGTGCAGGGGCACCCCCTCCACCAGCCTTTTCCTGGCAGGATATCTGCCAGTAAAAGGCTGGCGGAAAATGAAACATTATCCGCAGGGTAGCGGCGCTACCCTGGTGGATGGTGTTTCATCCCGCCGCCAGGCTGCCTGGCGGTGGGTGATGGCTGCCACTGGCGGCCGTCCCCATGTATATTATATGGCGGTTTGGCCCGCCATGTTCATAATGAGGGCCTAAGTCTTTACACTTGTTTACTCATTTTCCTTAGTTTGCCCTTCATATGATTTATCTAACCATTCACAGCTGTTATTGCATCACAAAATATGAATAGCTGAGTAAGCTGTGTCAGACAGTAGCACAACTCTTAAGGAAGGAACTACTCCCTTTATCAAATTATGATAACATGGAAGTTTATTCAATTTTATTGAAAAAGTCTTCTGTGAGGGGAGCAATTCTTAAGTTGATATACAAAATGACAACAATTTTTAAGTTGATAAATGACATTGAACTCAAAGGATTCGCACTGTGATTGATCTCCTCCCGCCTGACTGGAATGACCCAGTCAGTCAGCTTGGCACTTTACAACTTGTATGCCCTTCAACCTCATCTGCTGAGTTACGCAGGGATCCTCCATGAGCCCAACCCTCTTTAACGCATACATAGGCCCTCATTACAACATTGGCAGTAAATGCCGCCTGCCGTCATGGTAACGGCCGCCAACATATCATGACGGTGGCGGTATACAGCTACGGGTATTATGACCCACACAGAGAAATCCGCCACTATACAAACACCCACACAAGTCCGCCAGACCAAAGGTCAGTGATAAACTGGCGGTACCAAAACCCACACCGTTACGCTAACAGGAATACGCCCACAGTATCAGGACCCACGAATCACCGCAGCGGTCTTTCAACCGTAGTAAGCCATCAGCAGTACACACCGCCGCACTCATAATGCACACACACAAAACTCCACCACATTGGACAATTCAAAATACACATACACCCACCACACCCAGACACCCACCACACCCAGACTCCCACACCACTGTAAAACACCCACCCACATTACGCACAACCCTTTCAACAAAAAAAAAGATAGCTAACAGAGAGAGAAAGAGAGAGAGACAAGCCTGGAGCACCCACTCAATCTGAACCACAGAACACCATCACCCATACACCATCCACGCACCTCACAGCATACACCACAACACATCACCCCACACATCCTCACACATACCACTCACAACACATCCATGGCACCCCAAAGAAACCCTAGGTTTTCAGAGGAGGAGCTAAGGGTTATGGAGTAGGAAATTATCCGGGTAGAGCCACAGCTATTCGGATCACAGGTGCAGCAGACGTCCATTGCAAGGAAGATGGAGCTATAGCGGAGAGTCGTGGACAGGGTCAACACCATGGGAACAGCACCCCAGAACAAGGGATGACATTAGGAAGAGGTGGAACGGCTTACAGGGGAAGGTGCGCTCGGTGGTTGCAAGACACCAGGTAGCCGTTCAGGAGACTGGTAGTGGACCTCCACCTCCTCCCCCAAAACTAACAACATGGGAGGAGCAAGTCTTGGCAATAATGCATCCTGAGGGCCTCGCAGGAGTAGCAGGAGGACTGGACTCTGGTAAGTCAAATCTTTACTACTATATCCCCCACCTTACTTGCATGCCATCACAAACTACTACCCCTACCCTCACCCCATCACTCGACAACCTCATAAATACGCCACTATCACAACCCACCCATACCAATGCCAAGCCCTGCATGCAACACCTATGCATAGACACCCATCACAGACCTTCATGGACACCCATCACTAAAGCATGCCCAGTATAGAGAATCACCTAGCCCACAAAATCACCATGCACACAAGGCAAAGCTGACAGGACAATCACAACCATACAGGGAAACACACACATGCACAAGATGGCACACGCAGATACAATAACACTGCATTTACATCCCCACAGGACCCCCACTCAATGTCAGCAGAGAGGAGGTGCCACCAACATTCAGTCTCCCCACATAAGAGGCCCACAGTGATGACAGCAGATCTGCACGCCTGGATCACGATGACCAACCTGGCCCATCAGGGACCTCTGGACAGTCAGTTACCCAGGCACAGTCCCATACCACCACAGACCCTCCCCCCTCAGGAAACACCAGCACAGCACCCACCCAAGGGGGGCCATACCACTGTTCCCAGGACACGTCAATCAGCAGTGTGTCCACCACTACAGGGACCCCAGGCAACCCCACAAACCCAAGACAATCAGGGATCTAGGGTCAGTGGCAGTGGGCACACAGTTCAGGGGACGGAGGCAAAGGACAACAGGGAAGCTGGGAGGACTGCTGTGCGACAGGGGGAGGACAGGCCCAGGGAACACACTCTCCACGAGGCACTTGCAGGGGTGCTGGGGGCATACCAACATTCCCAGGAGACCTTGGGCCAGATACTGGCCAAGTTGCAGAAGACCCAGCAGCTGCTTGAGGGACAGTACCTGGGATCAGGGAGGACCTCAAACACATCCACACCATCATGGTCACCATTGCAGGGGTGCTGGCTGACACTACCAACACTATGAGGAAGGCAGAGGCACACCAACGGGCCCCTGACACTAGCCACACCGAAGAACAGCCCTCCACCTCCGCCGGCACTAGTGGACAGGAGGCCCCGCCAGTGGAACAACAGGTCACCAGCACCCCACCCCCTGCAGAAGGAGAACCACCCCGCACGATCCAGGCAGAAGCCAGACAACATTGCCAAGACCCCGCCAGAAAATAAGACTCTCCTGATTGTCACCCTTGTGTCCCATTCTGTTACCCTGTCCACCTTGAACTGCCATTGCTCTTCTTCCTATGCCCCATTGGACAATGCACCTGTGATACAAAGAGACTGGACTCTAACTGGACATTCCTCCACCATCACCCAAGCCCACTGCACATCCCCTCAACCTCTTAGCACTTAAATAAACACCCTTGGAACAAATACAAGTCTGGAATCTGTCAATTGATTGAAAAACATATTAGTTCAACAATCTGTAAACATTGCAATTCATATGTACAAATATATATACATTGGTATGACCTATAGTGGGCAGCAGGAGCCAGAGTGGGGCACAGAGATCGGAAAATAGAGATGCCAAAGGGTACAGTAAGTGGCCAAAGACATAGGAAATCAGGCTGCCATTTCCAATGTCCAACACAAAACTGCAATGTAAAGTGAAGTTACAGTGTCTTACCTGTGTGTCACTGGAAGTACTGCTGTATGAGAGAACGTCTGTTGACCACATCTTCATCCTCTGCCTCCTCTTCCTCAGTGCCACAAGACCTGGCAGGCTCATCCTCCTTCAGAAAAGACACCTGGCGTCTCAAAGCAAAGTTGTGCAACATGCAACATGCAATAATGATCTGGCACACCTTCTTGGGTGAGCAGTACAGGGATCCACCAGTCAAATGGAGGCACCTGAACCTGGCCTTCAGGAGGCCGAAGGTTCTTTCAGTTATCTGCCTTGTTCACCCATATGCCTCATTGTAACGTTACTCTGCCCTTGTCCTGGCATTCCTCACTGGGGTCAGTAGCCATGAGAGGTTGGGGTAACCAGAGTCTCCTGCAGATATATCGAGGGATACCTGTTAGCCACACATTCACCCTTAGGGACAACCCCATACACTCATAAATAATGGGTGGGGACCTTGGGCTCACCTACTAGCCATACCCGATGCCTCTGGAGTTGAGCCATCACATATGAGATGCTGCTATTCCTCAAGATAAAGGCATCAAGCACAGAGCCAGGATATTTGGCATTCACATGGGAGACGTACTAGTCCGCCAAACACACCATCTGCACATTCAGAGAGTGATAGCTTTTTCTATTCCTGAACACTTGTTCATATCTCGGGGTGGGGGGGGACAAATGCTACATAGGTACCATCAATGGCACCAATTATGTTAAGGGTTATGTCCCAGGGCATAAACGTCAGCCTTCACTGTGGCCAAATCCTCTACCTGGGGGAATACGATGTAGCTGCGCATGTGTTTCAGCAGGGCAGACAACACTCTGGTCAACATGTTGGAGAACATCGGCTGATTCATCCCTGATGCCATGGCCACTGTTGTTTGGAAGGAACCACTTGCCAGGAAATGGAGCACTGACAGGACCTTTACTAGTGGGATACCTGTGGGGTGGCGGATAGCTGAAATCAGGTCTGGCTCCAATTGGGCACACAGTTCTTGGATTGTGGCTCCATCAAGTCAGCATTTTAGGATTATGGCGGTCATTCTGACCGCGGCGGTCGGCGGTCGCCGCCCGCCAAGCGGTTCCCGCCGAAAGACCGCTCCGCCGTCAAAAGACCGCGGCGGCCTTCCGGCTTTCCCGCTGGGCCGGCGGGCGACCGCCAGAAGACCGCCGGCCGGCCCAGCGGGAAAGCCCCTTCAACAATGAAGCCGGCTCCGAATGGAGCCGGCGGAGTTGCAGGGGTGCGACGGGTGCAGTGGCACCCGTCGCGACTTTCACTGTCTGCAAAACAGACAGTGAAAATCTTTGTGGGGCCCTGTTAGGGGGCCCCTGCACTGCCCATGCCAGTGGCATGGGCAGTGCAGGGGCCCCCAGGGGCCCCACGGCACCCGTTCCCGCCATCCATGGCGGGAAGGGGGTCGGAATCCCCATGGCGGTGCTGCAAGCAGCGGCGCCATGCGGATTCCCTGGGCCAGCGGGAAGCCGGCGGTCGGGAAACCGCCGGCTCCCCTTTTCTGACCGCGGCTTTACCGCCACGGTCAGAATCGCCCAGGAAGCACCACCAGCCTGTTGGCGGTGCTTCCGCTGCCCTCCGCCCTGGCGGTCATGGACCGTAAGGGTCGGAATGACCCCCTATGTGTCTGTCCTCCATTGTCACCAGGTCCACCAGGGTCTGTGCACTGGAGGATGTCTCCATCGCATATTCATCCTCAGCAGTTGAAGTCTAGGGAGGAACACAGTGAGCAGAGGGTCATATTCACACATCTATTACAATAATGATGCATGTCTTCATTTACAGATCCAGTATGTGAATCTGAGAGTCAGTTGATGTGCCAATGTCTGCTGTGATGCAGTTAGGTGCCATGGTCTGTGCCCCCCTGAAATGGCGGCTGCCTGACCTGTGAGGAGGGACAAGTGGAAATGAGGTAATTCCGCTGGTGTTGTGCGCCGTTGCGGTCGGCTGTCAACTTTGCATTGGTTAACATTAGGCCCTATGGGTTCCAGGAGCCAATGGTGATGTACGCCGGCGGTGACGGTATGCACCGCCGCTGAAGTAACTGTCATTTTCTATCTGTTCACTCACTTGCTACCTGCTCTTCAACAGGAGAGGACATACACTGCAAGTGCTGCTGTGACCTGAGTCTAGAAGCGACAATGGCTCAAGTGTCTGGGGAAAGGGCCCCTGCCTTCACTTCGGAGGAGTTGGAGGGACTGGTGGATGGGGTCCTACCCCAGTACACTTTACTCTATGGTCCTCCAGGCAAACAGGGGAGTACACTGTGAGCATGATGAGTGGGCCATGAATGTATGGAGTGCTGTGTGTGTAAGCCACATGTATGGGGGGCTGAGGTGTCCAGGGCAGAGTGCTGGATGTCTGTGGTCAATGCATGTGCGTAAGGGGATGGGAGGGATATGGTGGGCCATGAGTATGACAGTCCGGACGGTATGACTAATCCCTTTTCTGCTGTATTTTTTATTGCAGGTCAGTTCCCATCAGAAAAAGGGTATTTAGCATGCCATCGCCAAGGAGGTGTGGACCCTGGGGGTCTTTGACAGGCAGAGCACCCACTGTTGCAAACTGTTGGAGGACCTGTGCCACTGGACAAGGAAGATGGCGGAGGCCCAGCTGTGGCTGGCCTCCCAACGAGGAAGGGGTGCCCATCGTACCCTTACCCCCCTGATGTTCCACATCCTGGCGGTGGCCTATCCGGAGTTGGATGGGCGCTTGAGGGCATCACAGCAGCCACAAGGGGGTGAGTACAAATTCAGAATCATGACTTTGCGCGCGTTAAGGTTTTACCTGGGTGGGGATGTGGACTGTGGGTGCCCCTAGGCCAGGGCAAACATGGCAGGGTAGGTCCCTTTTTGGGCAGGGTCTGAAGCACTTCAACCCCAATGGTGTTAGTGGGCATCTCCAAGTGGTCAGGGCCCTGTTTGTTTCAGGTTTTGGCGTTATGCTATGTACCCCATGGGCTGGTGACTATCTTTGTAACTGGTAGTGCATGGCCTAATGCATGGGGCTGCTCCCTGTGTTTTGTGTACGGCAATGGTAGTGTTGTTGCTGGCATTGACCAATTGTATCCTCTGTCACTCCCCCCCTTTTTGTTTTGTCACCCTGTCCTTGTGTGCATTAGCATCATCTGGCAGAGAAGCAGAGGCACAGGCGACGGAGGGAGCTGCATCCCACATGGGCCTGGAGGCCGAATCACACCGACGGTGAGGGCACCAGTGGGATGGAGTGCGAGGGGAGCACCATGACGGAGACAGGAGGGGACATTACAGACAGCGGCTCCTCCTCCGATGGAAGCTCCCTGGCGGTGGCGGGCACCTCTGTGCCCACCCCAACAACAGGTACAGCCGCCACTCCCCCTACCAGCACCGCCCTCCCAGCAGCCCTTTAGCGTGTTTCCCATGCCCGCTCACCCAGGAGGGTGGGCATCTCCTTCGTCCCAGGCACCTCAGGCCTTGCCCCAGTCAGCCCTGCTGCCCTCAGTGAGGAGGCTATTGACCTCCTGAGATTCCTCACTGTTGGGCAGTCAACCATACTGAATGCAATCCAGCATGTCGAGAGGCATTTGCAACAAAAAATGCATACCTGGAGGGCATTCACTCTGGTGTGGTGGCCCAACAGAGAGCATTTCAGGCTCTGGCCTCTGCACTGATGGCAGCCATTGTCCCTGTCTCCAGCCCCCCCCTCAAACTTCCTCTACCCAGTCCCAATCCCCTCAACCCCAGCCTATCCCAAGCACACCTTGAGACCAGCATTCACCCAAATCAACACACAGAAGTGGGTGAGGCAAACACAAGCACCACACTTCATCTCAGAGGCACTGAAACAAGCACCATCCCCATGCAGACACACCAACATCCACTGCCTCCACTGTGTCCCCCTCTTCCTCGTTGTCCACCTCCCTCCCAGTTGCGTCTCCACTCACACCTGCATGCACTACATCCTCATACACTACCTCCATCACCAGCATGCCCATCACTACACACCCCTCACTGACAGTCGCCACCCCCACATCCATGCACACATCCCCTGTGTCCTCTCCCACTGTGTCTATGACCCCTCCTCCTAAAGTACATAAATGCAAGCACACATCCACTCTACAGCCATCCACCTCCCAAAGGCATCCAGCTCATGCACTTGCACCCAAACACAGCAGACTGACACCTCCTACAACCAGTCCCTCTTCCTCCACTCACAAACCTTCAACCTCTTCCCGCCCCAATGTCCCTAAGAAGCTCTTCCTAGCAAACATTGACCTCTTCCATACCTCTCCCCCCATCCTTCACCTCGGGCTAGGGTGGCCAAAACCCAGCCCAGCACCTCAGCCACCAAATCCTCATCTGCTGTGGTGTCTGCATTTGTCAGAGGATCAAAAGGGGCACCCGTCATCCCAGCCAATGTGCCAGCGACTCCTGCCAAGGGCAAGAACATTCTGCCACCTGGCAAGGTGAAGAAGGGGACAGCATCAGGCAAGGGGAAGGAGCCACAACCACCCAGCAACGCCACCTCAAAGAATCCAGCTACCAGACCCAAGGTGACACCACCATCTGCCAAGGGCAGGAAGGGGCACAAAACACCAGCCAAGGCACGTCAGCCATCCGAGCCTGCAGGTGAAGGCCTGGTGGCTACTAGCACAACCCCCACCACCGCCACCTGCCCTACATCCAGCACCGCCACCTGCACCACCCCAAGCACCGCCGCAAGCACCACTACTGTCAGCAGCAGCAGCCCCAGTGGGCAGCCGTCAGAGGCTGCAGGAAAAGGGCTGGAGCCTCCCCCCACCACTGGCAGCACTGGCACCTGCACCTCAGCCAGCACCGCCACCTGCACCGACGCAAGCACAGCCGCAAGCACCACCACCTGCACCACTGACAATAGCACCACTGCCAGCAGCAGCAGCCCCAGTGGGCAGCTGTCCAAGGCTGCAGGGGAAGGGCTGGAGCCTCCCCCACACCACTGGCAACACCAGCACCTGCACCGTAGCCAGCACCGTCACCTGCCCCGCTGCAATCACCTCCACCTGCCCCGCTGACAGTAACACCACTGCCAGCAGCAGCCGCCCCAGTGGGCAGCTGTCTGAGGCTGCAGGAGAAAGGCTGGAGCCTCCCTCCACCACTGGCAGCACCACCACCAGCACTGGCACTACCAACACTGTGCAGCCGAAGCCGCCGGCGGATGGACCGTAGCCCTCCCTCCATGGACTATCATGCATCCTTGTCACTGCAAATCTCGTGGCTCTGACACCCAGGTGAGGTACTGTGACCTGGCACTCCCAGTGTGCTGCATCACTGGGCACCAAGCACCCTCCAGAACCAGTGGAGAAAGGCATCCACTCACCCTATCCTTGGCAGGATGAAGCACACTGGGCACCAAGCCCACCAAGCCCCCTCCAGAACCAGTGGAGAAAGGCATCCACTCACCCTATCCTTGGCAGGATGAAGCACACTGGGCACAAAGCCCCCTCCAAAACCAGTGGAGAAAGGCATCCACTCACCTATCCTTGGCAGGATGAAGCACACTGGGCACCAAGCCCCCTCCAGAACCAGTGGAGAAAGGTATCCACTCACCCTGTCCTTGGCAGGATGAAACACACTGGGCACAAAGCCCCCTCCGGAACCAGTGGAGAAAGGCATACACTCACCTTATCCTTGGCAGGATGAAGCACACTGGGCACAAAGCCCCCTCCAGAACCAGTGGAGAAAGGCATCCACTCACCCTATCCTTGGCAGGATGAAGCACACTGGGCACCAAGCCCCCAGCAGAACCAGTGGAACATGTCACCCACTTGAGAGGATGTGGCTTTGCACTCCCCAGTACCAAGCAGTGGGCAAACCACCCACTTGAGAGACTTGAGAGACTGTGGCTTTGCACTCCCCAGGACCAAGCAGTGGGCAAACCACCAACTTGAGAGACTGTGGCTTTGCACTCCTCAGGACCAAATAGTGGGCAAACCACCCACTTGAGAGACTTGAGAGACTGTGGCTTTGCTTTCCCTAGGACCAAGCAGTGGGCAAACAACCCACTTAAGAGACTTGAGAGACCTGTGGCTTTGCACTCCCCAGGACCCAACAGTGGGCATGGAGCCCCCTCCAGGAGCAGTGGCGTGGTACCATCTTCCGGCTGAGTTGCCCACCCTTACCCTTCCCCCTGAGGCGCCTGTGTGTTTTCGACCTGATGCCCCTGCAGTGTTCTCTCCGTTTTGAGGCAAGAGTCAAGTGTGGGCTTGGCCTTTGTGTTATAGCCCAGTGGGCCACAGACTATTTTTGTGTGGACATTGTCCCTCATTTTGTATATATTGTATATATCGTACATACTGTTTATTTATTTTTGAACGTATTTCTCTAAATTTCTATTATTACACTCATTTGACTCCATTCCTTTTTTCCTTGCGTTATTCCAGAGGGTTACGGGGTGTATATGTAATGTTGTTGCATGTGTTTGTGTGTATGATGTTGGGGTGAGGATGGGGGTGTTGTGTGTGTGTGTGTCACTCTCTTTTTCCTCCCCCCCTCCCCTGTGTATTAGGTGCAGTACTCACTGTGGTCGTAGTCGCCGGCGTTGGTGCTCCTGGTATATGAGAAGATACACCAGCATGGGTAAAACCTGTAGTTTGGGCTCCATGGCGTCCTGGTTCTTCCTTGAGTGTCGAGAGGTGAGTGGTTTCCCTTCAAAGTACTTTTTCCGCCATGCTTTTGATTGCATTGGTACCGCCCCGGAAAAGCTGGTGGATGGGCAGGTTGTAATGGGGTGGGTGGTACATTGTCTTCTGCCTGAATGTTGGTGGTTACGGCCATGGTGTTTGTTGCTACCGCCATGGCGGTTGGACTGTTAAAGTGGCTGTATGTGTTGGCTGTGTCCGTCATGGTCATGATTCCATTTTTGTTACTGTCGGCCTGTTGGCGGTATTACCGTCGCTTCAACAGCGACCGCCAGGGCTGTAATGAGGGCCATAATCCAGCTCTCATGACATTAGTGTTATCTCCATTTCTGATGAGGTACATTTGAGTCTCTCCCTCATGTACAAGACATCCAGTACTCTGATCTAGCACAGTGCCTGAATGAATTAAATCAGCCACTTCACATGAAGACCTTCTGTCTGCAGCTAAACACCATAAAGACTGAAATTGTTATCTATGGGAAAATAACTTCACCATGGGACTCCACTTGGTGGCCATTAGAGTTAGGACTGACACCGACCCGTACCATCCACACCAAGAACCTTGGTATCATCATCAACAACAAATTCTACATGATCTCCCAAGTCCACACCTTCACTGTCTTATGCTTCCATACCTTGCAGATGGTGAGTGAAATTTTCAAATTTCTCCAACTCAGCACCCAGAAAACCATCATGCACACCCTCATCACAAGTAAATAAGCACATTGTGCTGCTCGTGCTGTGACTTAGCGATAGGAGTGTGTTCCACGCTGAAAGATCAGTGCAAACAGCCCCACGTGACGTGTCTGAGGGTGCAGTTACTTGAGTTGATTTTGCTGCTGCTCAAGTAGATTTTTACTAAAGCATCAGCTTTCTTACTGCGAACGGTCGTGATCCCCGTGTTAGAAAAATCTTGCCCGATGTCATGCTGGTGCCCAAAAATCACTCTAGGGGATTTCAAATCTTGCTTGCACTCTTCAATTTATCATCCTGGAGCCACATGTGAGAAAAACTTCTGCCACATGGCGATTGGTAGAACTTAGCCACAACTCCATGTTACTAGAGTAACGCAGAGTTGTCAAAATTCTGCCAGAACAGAGTATTTCGCCCACCACAACTGTACAGGTGGATTGTATAAATAATTTGAAAATCAGAATAAAGCACTTTAGCAGAAGCATGGAAATTATATCAGTGTCTTATTGATAAAGGAATGTATTACATACAAATTGCATACCTAGGGTAATTGAAATGCCCCAGCCAGGAGGCCCCAGTTGACTTTGGAGAGTACTGCTGAGCACCAGTTCCCTTTTGCAATCAACTTGAAGCCCTGGTGACCAGGGGCTTGGTCTGGCCGGAACCCTGCCAACTGGCTCACCAGTAGATTTAATAAAAATGTGTGCCACCAGTGTGATCAGATGTCGACCGCATGCAGGAAGCGTTGTGCGTGCGTGTCCCCCACCATGCTGCAGGATTTCAGGACAGTCCAAGGAGCATGATACCATCCATAGGCCCCCAACTGTTGATTTTAGTCCTACTACCCTGTCCTTTTCCTTTCTACCTAAGATGTGTGTGCTTTTGCCCCCTATTCTGACAATAATTCCAACAGGGTGGGGTGTGGCAATGCTGTCCAGTGGACACCAACTACCAGGCACCAATAAATAAAGTTTTTTGACACCCCCCACAATGTGCAAGCTCGTGTCCCTCACCCTGGTGGGTATGGTGGTGCAGTGAAACCACAACAAACAGCAACTCTTGTTTATCTTAGGTCGCTACAGATGCTAGTAAGCCTAATACATCAACCCGTCTGCCTCTATAACATTGAGGGAACTCTTTGAAGTAATCTCACTAGGAAGCATAGAAGGTGCTGGAAGGGTGCAGGCGGTGCAGTAGGTGATTCTGGAACTGAAGTAGTCAGAGGAGGCACTGACTCCTTCATGACCAGCTGTCCCAGCTTGTTAATAATCATCTGGTCCCCTTGGCTTCCACCTATTTTCCTAAGAAAATGAGATCTGGCAAGGTTTGCGGCACAATTAAACCCACCAAGAAACACAGGGCCAAAGTTAAACCAATACTTGACCTCATGGGAGTCAGTGAGCTCTCCCCCGCCACACCAACCACTGCCATAAGTAGATCCAGGAAGGCAATAATTACAGATTTCTTCAAATCTCCAACGGCTCCATTTGTGTCAGACCGAGGCAGTTTGCCTATTAGAACTTGATCACCTCTGGCTTTGATTGAGGAGGAGTCTAATCATTCAATCAGCTAGAATCAACTTCCTGTGGAAGCCCAAGTACATGTAAGCAAAAAAACAAGCAATCTTACCCTGGAGGCCTCAAAGTATTGCAAGAGCTCATTTTGAGCCCTTTTGATGACACCCATGATGATGCCATGGAGCAGCTCAACATTACAGCCAATTTTGACCCCAAACATGACTATACCGTTCTGCTCTCACCAATCAAGCTTCAGCAAAGCAATGGCATAACACAAGCAGGAAACAGCCTGCATGTTAAGCCTAGCAACGCCGGTCAACTTGAGGCCAACATCAGCTCGCCTTCTTTCAAGGCCACTGGATCAGACACGAATGCTCACGCCTCCAGCAATGTTCCTGGAAACAACTTATTTGTACCAGCGCCTTTGTGGGCCCCATTTCTGAACATAATGGAGGTGATTTAATCTGTCCTATAATTTCACTCAGAAAAACTTGAAAATCGAGTTGACTTATTGAATTCTTTAGCTGTTCTTGTTTTTGGTATTGATCAAAAACTACAAGATTTAAATTCCCTGATGAGGCAGGTGACAAAATATCCTGATACTGTTTAACAATCATGCCAATGCTCCTCTTTTCTGGACTATTTAAAAACTATGCCAACTGTCCTAGCAGATATTTTGGCAGAAGTTAAAATATCCAACCCTTCGTCAGCGACCAATATAATTCTTACAGCAGACTCCCAAGAGTCCGACTCCCACTCTCTTCGGCGGTCAAACTGGGTTTGGAAAGTCAACAAGCCAAATACCTGTCATGACGCACTCCAGCAGGCATCCTCCTACAAGCCGGGCCAATAGGACCATCCAGCCAATGCAAAGGCAGTAGAGTTGAGTCTTAAGGCAGAGCAAACAATAGAAACACCAGACAAATGGTCACATGGGGGGACGGAATCCATCATCGCATCACTCATTGTGCAGTTTGTCACAAAACCCAAAATCCTCTTGACCAAGAGAGAACTTAAATGTCTCAGGAAAGCTAGGAATAACAAGCAGAAAAGACAAGTAGGGCTACTACAAAGCTCTCCACAGCACCTCCTCGCCCAATCAGCATCAGAGAATCCACTGACCTCAAAGATAGTTCATTTCCAGCAGGGAACACTGTCCCTTTATCCTTTATTCCAAAAAAAAGAAAGCTCTCCTAATCGCTTCTAGTCGACAGAGCCCAGCTTTCCCAATCATGAAATGAGGAATCCTGCACCTTTCAATTCAAAACAATCGTACATCTGCCTCTGCCAGTACTTCAGAAGCAGCTCCTTCCATGCCCACTCACTTCAAGATGCTTCATTATGGTGATCAATGTTCCAAAATCGATCTTAAGGAACAACAGACAAAAAATAATCCCTGTAATCACTACCCGGGATTCCTCAAGCAAAGTGTTGCCTCCACATGTAAGATCACAAGCTCATTCCCTCAACCCTTCCATAACAGGTCCTAGAGAATCTGAGCAATGTCATCAGTCAAGCCAATGACGTATGGTCAAAAGAACCCTGTCCAACTCAACCGTTTGTCTCCATTTCATTACCTCCGACTGCTTCACAAGCCCAGATGGCCTCAGTTGAACAAAATGAGCAGTCATCGCACATTGCTGGACTAAGACAGCCCCAGCAATGCTAGTTTGGCCTGCCACCCATCCCAGTTATGAGGCTCTCTCATGATTTAAAGTGGGCTTAGAAAAAGATTCACTGATGCTTAAAATGATTTGATTCCGGAGGGTAGCATGAATGCAAAATTGCAGTTAAAGTAGTAATAGACATTGTCCTCTAAATCTGAGTTCCTGAAACATTACAGGCCTTAGCAGTAAACTAGGCAAGAAAGATTTAGGGGGTCATTCCGACCTCCGCGGGCGGCGGAAGCCGCCCGCCTGGCGGGAACCGCCAGAAGACCGTACCGCGGTTGAAAGACCGCGGCGGTCATTCTGAGTTTCCCGCTGGGCTGGCGGGCGACCGCCAGAAGGCCGCCCGCCAGCCCAGCGGGAAACCCCCTTCCATGAGGATGCCGGCTCCGAATGGAGCCGGCGGAGTGGAAGGGGTGCGACGGGTGCAGTTGCACCCGTCGCGATTTTCAGTGTCTGCTTGGCAGACACTGAAAATCTTGGTGGGGCCCTGTTAGGGGGCCCCTGCAGTGCCCATGCCATTGGCATGGGCAGTGCAGGGGCCCCCAGGGGCCCCACGACACCCGTTACCGCCAGCCAGGTTCTGGCGGTCAAAACCGCCAGAGCCAGGCTGGCGGTAAGGGGGTCAGAATCCCCATGGCGGCGCTGCCCCGCCGGTTTCCCGTTTCTGACCGCGGCTGTACCGCCGCGGTCAGAATGCCCATGGGAGCACCGCAAGCCTGTTGGCGGTGATCCCGCGGTCGTTGACCCTGGCGGTCCATGACCGCCAGGGTCAGAATGACCCCCTTAATCTGCTACCTCCAAATGTTTGACATCCTGCTTTTGCAAGAAACCTGGACAGAAAAGCCAACCCAATCACCAGCTTTAAGAAATTTCACTTAGAAGTGACAAAAACATCCAAGGCAGATAGAGCCTCTGGCAGCCTGTTGATATATATAGGATCCATCTCCAGTGGCCCCAAGAACAAATTGACTTGGGCTTAACATGGGCTCAATGCGTCAAACTTCCAGCATCATCAACATAAATTTTAGATAGTGACTTCAGCCTTTTAATTTCCAGTGTATATATTCCCCCGAACCAGAAGAGCAAAGCAGGAAAGCCTGAAGCTTTAACAGCAATTCTCGAATCTTCACAACACACTTTCTCCCAAGCATGCTTTTTCTTATCAGGGGACTTAAATGTACATTTATTGTAAACCAACACGCAACCAAGCAAAATGTTTTTAACAGGATTTGCTCAAACAATCCCACCTGTAATTTTTTATTTACCCTAGAGCAGACCAACTTTGGGAAGTATGCACAATGACCTTAGTGAAAATATGATTGTATTCACTTAATGGCCACCTTTCTCAAGATCAACCAGGATATCAAACAACTGTTGCTCAATCTTGGACTATACATTTGTGGACACAAAGCTGTTCCCTTTGGTCACCTGTTATAGCTTAACAGCCAGAGTGGAGAGTAAAAATTTCTCCCAACACAGGTAGCTACTGCCTTGCGCACTCAGAGCCCTCCAAGCAAACGATTTGTCATTGACATTAAACGTCTACAATCTGAGGCACCTCGTTTGGAATCGATACGGGTTGGGAGTCAATCATGTGCTTTAGATCAATTTTCATCGCCCAACAGAGCTCCGTACAAAGGCTATTTCCATTGCATTCTTGGGAGAACCTGACATCTGCATCTACTGCAAATTTGTCTGCAAACATCACCCAACGTCTCAACAACCCAAGGAAAGGGGCAGCCTGGTTCTCAACATCACTCTCACTGGGAAAAAGAGAACTAAACAGAGAGATCAGAAAGCTCTGGAAATCAGGATGGAATCTCAGTCAACCCAACAGGAAGCAAATAGCAAACATTAGGCTAACTTACAAGAAGGCCATTTGGCAGTCAAGAAACATACCAGGCAAATGTATGGTTAAAGCTTCTTCAAACAAGCAAAATGAAAACGGCAAGCTTTTCTGCACCAAAATCAACTTGCTTGCAAATGGCAGAATCAATCAATCAATCAATCAGAGAACTTATTAAGCGCACTATGTACCCGTCAGGGTTTCGAGGCGCTGAGGGGAGGAGGGAGGGAGCTGCTAGCGTTCGAAGAGCCAAGTCTTGAGGAGTCTCCTGAAGGTGAGGAGGTCCTGGGTCTGGCGTAGCGAGGTGGGGAGAGAGTTCCAGGTCTTGGCGGCGAGGAAGGAGAAGGATCTGCCGCCAGAGGTCTTGCGCTGGATTCGGGGGACGATGGCGAGGGCGAGGTTGGCAGAGCGGAGTTGACGTGTGGGGACGTAAAAGTTGAGTCTGGTGTTGAGGTAAGTGGGTCCGGTGTCATGTAGAGCCTTGTGAGCGTGGATGAGGAGTTTGAAGGTCATCCTTTTTTCCACGGGGAATTTGTCGTCACAATGCTGGCATCTCTGAAGCTGAGTGGACAGCCCACATAACAGCAGTATATTCAGGGAATGCATCAAAAATTGCGACAAAGATTGCCACTCTAAGGGCCACATGTATATAGGTTCAGATTTGCGACTCGCAAATTGCGAGTCAGAGCGACTTTCAATTTGCGACTTGCAAATCCGAATGTAGGATGGTGTCCTTGATACCATTTGTGATTCGCAAGGGGGTCGCAAATGCCCACCTCATGAAAATTCATGAGGTAGGTCGCAATTTTCGCCCCCCTTGGGAATTGCGGCCCTCACAGGGATGGTGGCCTGCTGGAGCCACAGACCACCATATCTGTGACTGCTTCTCAATAAAGCAGTTTTTTTTCTGTAATGCAGCCCGTTTTCCTTAAAGGAAAACGAGATGCATTACAAAAACAAAAAATGAAACGATTTTGTTTCATTTTTACAGAGCAGGCAGTTGTCCATAGGATCACTGCCTGCTCTGAAAAAATGTTTACAGTCACATTCACAATGGGGAATGGGTGCAAACTGCAATTGTTTTGTGACCACATTCGCGGTCACAAAACAATCCTACATTGCAATGCGAATCGCAATTAGGAAGGGAACACCCCTTCCTAATTGCAAGTCGCAAACCCATTTTGCGATTCGGTAACCAGGTTACTGAATCGCAAAACTGGGTTTGTGCATCGCGATGTGCTTTTTGCACGTCGCAAACAGCCAAATTCACTGTTTGCGAGGTGCAAAAAGTTACCTACATGTGGCCCTAAATGTGAAAAACTTTCTTGTAGCAATTTTATTGCTGGCATCTTCGGATGACTCATGGATGAAGGAATCCCAAGTGCAGATAACCCTCAAGAAATTGAGACCAAATGGTGCTCCTGACCCGAACAGCTTTACAAATGCCCTATTTAAACATGACTAACACTTCTGGGCCTTACATCTTACTTCAATGTTTAATCAGCCTTTTACCACCAACTCCATTCCGACAACTTGGAGAGGTAGTATTCTGCATCCCACTTTCAAATCTGGCACACAGACTGAGCTGCAAATTTTAGATTAATTGCCCTTAGAGATGCTGAAGCCAAGATCTTTGCTTCCAACCAACTAATAGACATGGAAGGCTGGGCCACATCGGCAAAGAGCATCCCAAAATAGCAGACAGGCTTCATTGCGGGAATGAATACAGTGACTAAAGCCCATATTTATACTTTTTTAGTTCCGCATTTGCGTCATTTTTTTATGCAAAAGCAGTGCAAATGTTCAAAATACAGTTTTTGGCAGTTACTCTTCTCTCCAAAAAAGCTATAAGCAGACACACTTATTTTTACTCTTGCTTTTTCAACCTGAAAGCTACATTCAACAGGGTCCTGAGACATCACCTTTGGGCAAAGATGGCCAGCTGTAGAGTTCTATCAGAGCTACTGGAGGTCATGATTAACCTGTATTCAGATACCTGAGTACAGGTTTAAATCAGCAATGTTGACACAACCATCCAGAAAATTGTACAGCTCACAGGCCTAAAGCCGGGGTGTATTCTTGCACCAACCTTATTTAACATCTACATGGTTGATGCAGTTACACCATTGTCGGGGGTAGAAAGGAACCCTCCTAAATTAACAAACAAACCAGTATGATACCAACAATTTGCAGACAACATTGTGTTACTCAGCCAGATGCCGATAGGTCTCAAGTGCCTAATTTCCAAAGAGCTCAAGTACATTGAAAAACTGGGCCTGGAACTCAAATACAATAAAACAAAAGGTATCTGCTTTTCAGCAAATCCATGTGTCCACCATAACATGTTTAAGTGGAAAGTGGCCGTAAATCAGCTGGAGCTGGCCAAATCCTATAAATATCCGGGATTCATCCTGGATCAGACAATCATACAATAGGTACTTACTCCAAAGGAGAGCCCTGGCCCATAAATTACAACTTTCTTCTAACTTACTTCTAAAAAAACTTGGAAGCACATCACAGCACTATTTACTCCAGGTCATCAGGGCTAAAGCTTTCCCCTCCCTCACCTATGGATCTGAATTATTAAAAGGGTGCAATGCATCCACCTTAAACCAGCTTCAATCAGTTTTGTTTAAATACATCTTTTACCTTCCTCAATATATCTTGCAATTACAGGTGAGATTGGAATTCGGCTTATTTCATAAAGCCCCGATTAGTTTGGGAGCAATTATAAAACTGCTGGAAGCTCAGATCTGCTCTAACAGACTTATTGGCCACCCAGTGCTCGTTAGAGAAGGAGTCTCAGCCCAAGCAGATAAATTCCTGGCCAACTATAATCTAGCAAGCACTGACCAACCAAAATTTGGCCAAAGCATGGGATTCCAATATAGACTTCACCACATTTAAAAAAATCACCAATAAGCCACTCAGATTGCACTTCTGGACATCAGATAAAGCTGAGCTGGCCTGAAAGAGGCACGGATGGACAATTCTCCAGTCTTGTACCTCTTGGAGCCCACAAACATATCTTGTGAAACACATTCCTGCACCCTTTCAACACTCCCTCCTTCTATTCCGTATGGGTGCTTTTCTATCAAAAGACCAAGTTCTAGACTGAAAGCAAACCTGGTCAGAACCCTATTGTCGCTTGTTAGACTTGACAGCCTTAGGGTGGTCATTCCCCAATTTCTTGCCTGCCTCCCTCCACTTTTTTGTTGGTTTTAGGACTCTGCACACTTTACCACTGCTAACCAATGCCAAAGTGCATATGCTCCCTCCCTTAAACATGGTAACATTGGTTCATTTCCAATTGGCATATTTGATTTACTTGCAATTCCCTAGTAAAGTGCACTATATGTGCCCAGGGCCTGTAAATTGAATGCTACTAGTGGGCCTGCAGTACTGGTTGTGCCACCCACAAAAGTAGGCCCTTAACCATGTCTCAGGCCTACCATTGCACTGCCCCATTGACTTGGCATTCAAAAGTACTTGCCAAGCCTTAAATTCCCCTTTTTCACCTGATAATTCACCCCTATGGTAGGCCCTAGGTAACCCATAGCGCAGTGTGCTATGTAGGTAAAAGTCAGGACATGTACATGTGTGTTTTAAATGTTCTGGTAGTTTAAAACTCCTAAATTCTTTTTCCACTACTGTGAGGCCTGCTCCATTCAGAGGATAGCATTAGGGGATCCCTCATAAACTGTTTGAGTGGTAGATTCTGATCAGAAAGAGGTAACCAGGTCTTATTTAGTATGGCCAGAATGACAATAGAAAATCCTGCTTATTGGTGAGGTTGGATTTTATATTACTATTTTAGAAATGCCACTTTTAGAGTGCAAAAAGAAACGTTGATGGACGGAATGCAGAAGAAATCAAACATTCACCCCCCAGTCACAGATCTGGGTTTAATCCATTGTTTTCCTTTCTCATCATGCCTTTCTAGTTTGGACCCAGCCATACGCAAATCAGTCTTGACCCTGTTCCGCATGGAATGTTCCGCCGAAGCAGGTCCACCCTGGACCAGAAACAAGCATCTAGGGACCGGTTGTGGGGTATCACTCCTCTTCAGCCAGGCTATCATGAATCTGGTGGCATAGTGAGCACAGGACCCACGTCTGAGCATACCCTTCCCACTTATTGTGACAAATGCAAAAAAACAGTTGATGGACAGAATGCAGAACAAATCAAACAAACATTTACCCACAGTCACAGATCTGGGGTTAATCCATCAGTTTTTTTCCTCACCATAGCATTCTACTTTTATACGCAGCCGTACGCAAATCAGTCTTGACCCTGTTCCGCATGTGAACAGTCCAGCCCGAACTGCCAGATAAGGTTCTCCCCGGACAAGAAACAAGCATCCTGGGACCGGATTTTGGGGTTTCACCCCTCTTCAGCCAGGCTATCTTTAATCTGTTGGCATAGTGAGCACGGGACCCATGTCTGAGCATACTCTTCGCACTTGGGGCGACAAATGCAAAAAGAACAGTTGATGGACGGAATGCAGAACAAATTAAACATTCGCCCCCAATCACAGATCTGGGTTTAATCCATCAGTTTTTTTTGCTCACCATGCCATTCTAGTTTGGACCCGCCATACACAAATCAGTCTCGACCCTGTTCTGCATGGGAACAGTCCAGTCCGAAGAAGCCAGACCAGGATCTCCCTGGACCAGAAACAAGTATCCTGGGACCGGTTTTGGAGTATCACTTCTCTTCAGCCAGGCTATCTTAAATCTGGTGGCAAAGTGAGCACGGGACCCACGTCTGAGCATACCCTTCCCACTTGGTGAGACAAACGCAAAAAGAACAGTTGATGGATGGAATGCAGAACAAATCAAACAAACATTCTCCCCCAGTCACAGATCTGGGTTTAATCCATCCGTTTTTTTGCTCACCGTTGCATTCTAGTTTTATACGCAGCCATACCCAAATCAGTCTTGACCCTGTTCTGCACGGGAACAGTTGAGCCCGAACTGCCAGGCCAGGTCCTCCCTGGACCAGAAACAAGCATCCTGGGACCGGTTTTGGGGTATCACCCCTCTTCAGCCAGGCTATCTTGAATCTGTTGGCATAGTGAGCATGGGACCCACGTCTGAGCATACTCTTCGCACCTGTGGCGACAAATGCAAAAAGAGGAGTTGATGGACGGAATGCAGAACAAATCAAACTTTCACCCCAATTCACGGATCTGGGTTTAATCCATCAATTATTTTTGCTCACCATGCCATTCTAGTTTGGACCCAGCCATACATAAATCAGTCTTGACCCTGTTCCGCTTGGGGACAGTCCAGCCCGAACTGCCAGACCAGGTCCTCCCTGGATCAGAAACAAGCATCCTGGGACCGGTTTTGGGGTATCACCCCTCTTCAGCCAGACTATGTTGAATCTGGTGGCATAGTGAGCATGGGACCCACGTCTGAGCATACCCTTCCCACTTGGTGCGACAAATGCAAACAGAACAGTTGATGGACGGAATGCAGAACAAATCAGACATTCACCCCCAGTTACAGATCTGGGTTTAATCCATCATTTTTTTTGTTCTCCATGCCATTCTAGTTTGGACCCAGCTACACACAAATCAGTCTTGACACTGTTCCACATGGGAACAGCCCAGCCCGAACTGCCAGGCCAGGTCCTCCCTGGACCAGAAACAAGCAAACTGAGGTGCCATGATGAGCAAAAGAATTGATGGATTAAACCTAGATCTGTGACCGTCGGTGAATGTTTGATTGGTTCTGTAATCCGTCCACCATTTGTGTTTCTTTGCTTTTGTTGCTATAAGTGTGACAGATATGCCCAGACATGGGTCCCGGGCTCACTGTGCCACTATATTCAAGCTAGCCTGGCTGATGAAGGTTGATACCCCGAATCTGGCTTGTTTCCGGTCCAGGGAGGCCCTGGCCTGGCAGTTCGGGCTGGACTGTTCCCACGGGGAACAGGGTCATGACTGATTTGCATATGGCTGGGTCCAAACTGTGGTGGCATGATGAGCAAATGAATTGATGGGTTAAACCAAGATCTGTGACTGGGGGTCAATGTTTGATTAGTTCTGCATTCCGTCCATCATTTGTGTTTCTTTACTTTTAGAAAATAAGCATTCTCTGCACTTAAAATCCATCTGTGCCTTACATCCTGTCTCCAATCAACATCTGGGCTGGGCTGGTTGACAGCTTCCTTGTGCATTTTACCCAGACAACCACGAACACAAGATACTAAGTTACACCTCCACTCATCTGCATACTGAATGGGTCTTCATGGACTGGAAGAGCGGAGGTCCTGATACTTAAATTTCAAAGGTTAGTGGCCTGCCTTCACACAATGGACTGCCAAACCCCCTACTGGGACCCTGGCAGACAGACATGTACTGAAAGGGGACCTGGTGCACTTCAAAACCACTCTTTGAAGTCTCCCCTAAAATAAAAAAAAAACAAGTGAAGGTAGTCTGTACCAGAGCACCTGCTTGTTTCTAATAAGTGCCGGTACTCTCTAATGAAAGGTATTACATTTTTCCCAAGAAGTGCAGGTACTCTCCCTCTCAAAATAAAAAAGTGCCAGTACTCAGTACTGATAATGCGTCAGAACCTTGATAAGTAAACTTACAAGGAGACAGGTGTAGGCCAATGAACCTTTTGACCACGTTTGGAGACTTGCCAGAACAAGATATCCTTTTAGCATCACAATCAATATGTCAATAACTCATTCAATATTCACAATAACTAACCATTTAAGCTAATCAATAACATTTAATATAGATCAATACAGCAAACGCGCCATGACCTTTCAGCCAAGAATAACCACACAAATCTAGTTATGTGTTAGGATATTTATTCACTATTAGTTACAATCTAATATCATATTTATTTGTTTTGATATTAACAAGCACGTCAAAACCACTATAACTTGGCAATCAGAGCAAAACTTTATCAAAGCATAGATCATGAACATTTAGAATGAAGCACAACGTTAATATGAATCAACTTTATCAGAGTATCGTTGGTACGTTATTCAACAAAGCAAGAATTTAGTCATTTGTCTATTTGCATCTGATATTAGTGAACTCCTTAAGTAACTAGGAATTAGCATCAGCATGTTGGGCTTCATGCAAAACAATTTGGCAAACACAAATTTGGAAAAACATATAACTATGGCCTCTATCAAAAGAGCAGATGGTACCTAGAAAGAAAAGGCAAACAGACAATTACAATTATCTTCAGATACTTGTATCAACGTATCAGCAATCAGCATCAGTCTTCATCCTCAGGACATCAGTCGATTCGCCATTCGCAGAAATAGGACAGGGCAAGTCTCAGTAGGGCATAGCTAAAAAATAAGGCTCTTCTCTCATAAGGAGAAGTGTGTATCGAACAAGGAATAAGATGAGGATGGTTTAAAGTATCAGACGGCTAAAGACAAAGGCCCTGATTACAACATTGGCGGTAAAAGCCGTTTACCGCCATGCAGAAGACCGCCAACACACCGCCGCAGCTGCGGAATTCCGCCACAGCTATTATGACCCACATCTCGGAATCCGCCAAAATTCAGACACCCACACAAGTCCGCCACACCAAAGGTCAGTGATAAACTGGCGAAAACAAAACCTCCACCGTCACGCCAACAGAAATACGCCCACACTATCACGACACCCTAATCCACGCGGCGGTCTTTCAACCACGGTATTCCATTGGCGGTACACACCGCCGCGCTCAAAATACACACACATCTCCAAAACACCACCAAATTGGACAATTCGAAATACACACACCTGATACACATACACACACCACTCCCACACACCCAATACAATATAAAACACACACCCACATCACCCACAAACCCCTACGACAAATTTACAGAGAGAAGGCCAGAGAGAAACACCACCAGCAAGAACAACAGCATCCACAGGCACACAACACCATCACCCACACAACTTCCACGCACCTCACACAACACACTACTACATATCACCACACTTATCACCACACAATCCACCCCACACATCACCTACACCACCCCATGGCACTGCAAAGACACTCCAGGTTCTCGGAGGAGGAGCTCAGGGTCATGGTGGAGGAAATCGTCCGGGTAGAGCCACAGCTATTCGGATCACAGGTGCAGCACACCTCCATTGCAAGGAAGATGGAGCTGTGGCGAAGAATAGTGGACAGGGTCAACGCAGTGGGATAGCACCAAAGAAATCGGGAAGACATCAGGAAGAGGTGGAATGACCTACGGGGGAAGGTGCGTTCCGTGGTCTCAAGACACCACCAGGCGGTTCAGCGGACTGGTGGCGGACCCCCACCTCCTCCCCCACAACTAACAACATGGGAGGAGCAGGTCTTGGCGATTCTGCATCCTGAGGGCCTCGCAGGAGTAGCTGGAGGAATGGACTCTGGTAAGACAAAGCTTTACTATTACATTCCCCACCCTACCTGCATGCCAGCACAGACCCCCACCCTCACCCCCAGCACCCCTACTCCTCACAAATGTCCCAACATCACAAACCACACATCCCAACACCAAGCCCTGCATGCAACAACAAAGCATGGACACACATCACCAAAGCATGTCCACTGCACATACCCATACACCCCCTAAACCATCATCACACAAGCTCCAACACAGGAATGCTAGCACTGGGGTACACGGTCACCCACCCATTGCATACCATTACACACACAGATTTAATAAACATCCTTTTATACCGCTGCAGGACCCCAATCCAACGTCACCAGACAGGAGGGTCCACACATGTCCACACCACCAACAGAAGAGGCCCACAGTGATGACAGCACCTCTGTCCAACTGGATCTAGATGACCAGCCCGGACCATCGGGGACCTCTGGACAGTCGGTTCCTCTCACGCAGGCACAGGCCACCACAGACCTTCCCCCCTCTGGAAACACCAGCACAGCACCCACCCAGCGTGCCTATACCTCCGTCCCCAGGACACGTCAATCAGCTGTGTGTCCACCACTACAGGGAACCCAGGATAACCCACCACTCCAACAACAACAGGGACCTGGGGGCAGTGGTAGTGGGCACACGGTCCAGGGGACGGAGGCACTGGAACACAGGGGAACTGGGAGGGCTGCCGTGCGACAGGGGGCGGACAGGCCAAGGAAACCCACTCTCCACAAGGCCCTCTCCTCCATCATGGGAGCCTACCACCACTCCCAGGAGACGATGGCAACGGTACTGGCCAAGTTTCAGGAGACCCAGCGCCTGCAGGAGGAACAGTATATGGGCTTCAGAGAGGAACTCAGAACCATCAGCTCCACCCTGGGCACCATCGTAGGGGTGCTGAAGGAAGTACTCTACGATGAACTGCCCACCACCTCCGCCGGCGCTAGTGGACAGGACGCCCCGCCACAGGACCACCACACCAGCACCCCACCCCATGCAGAGGGAGAACCACCCTGCAAACGGTCCCTGAGATCCAGGACAAAGACAGAGCATGATGCCAAGACACCCGCCAAGAAATGAGACCACCTTGATTGTCATCCTACTGTCCCACCTTGTCACCCTGTCCATAATTAAACTCCCCCAGCTCCACTTCCTATGCCCATATGTGCAATGCACCTGTGAGACTAATAGACTGGACTCTGCCATGGACACTCCTCCTCCATCACCCCTTACCATTTCACTACCCCCTCCAATTTTGAGCATTTAAATAAACACACCTAAAGCACAAAAAGATCTGGAGTCTGTCTGTGAATTTGAAATAGTGTATTAGCAATTACAGTAACAAAATGTTTTTTAAAATAGTTATGTCAACATAGCTATGTCACACAGCTCTAGTCCATGAGGAATCTAAGCAGATGTCACATAGTGGGACCCAAATTAGTAAAACCGTAAGGGAAAGTGACAACTCAGTGACCATACACTGGGTGAAAACGACAGACGGTAGAGAGGTAGTAGTGTTAAAGTACATGTAGTAGGCAGGATTGTATTCTTACCTATGTCTCACTGGAAATATTGCAGGATCACTGAGTCCCTGTTGTGCATGTCTTCTTCCTCTGCTTCCTCCTCATCACTGTCCACAGGCTCCACAGCTGCAATAACACCTCCATCTGGACCATCCTCCTGCAGAAAAGGCACCTGTCGTCGCAAAGCCAAGTTGTGAAGCATACAGCAGGCCAAGATGATCTGGCACACCTTCTTTGGTGAGTAGAATAGGGATCCACCTGTCATATGGAGGCACCTGAACCTGGCCTTCAGGAGGCTGAAGGTCCGCTCAATCACCCTCCTAGTTCGCCCATGGGCCTCATTGTAGCGTTCCTCTGCCCTTGTCCTGGGATTCCTCACTGGGGTCAGTAGCCATGACAGGTTAGGGTAACCAGAGTCACCTGCAAATGGTGAGGGGCGACTATTAGACAGACACTAACCTGGAGGGATAACCCCAGACCCAGACACCCATTCCCACTGACTTGCTTCCAGGTGCTCACCTAATAGCCACACACGGTGCCTCTGGAGTTGACCCATCACATAAGGGATGCTGCTATTCCGCAGGATGTAGGCGTCATGCACTGAGCCAGGGGACATGGCATTCACATGGGAGATGTACTGGTCTGCCAAACATACCATCTGTACATTCATAGAATGATAACTCCTCCGGTTTCTTTACACCTGTTCACTCCTGTGGGGAGGACCAAAGCCACATGGGTCCCATCAATGGCACCTATGATGTTGGGGATATGTCCCTGGGCATAGAAATCACCTTTCACTGTAGGCAAATCCTCCACCTGAGGGAAACGATGTGTTTCAGTAGTGCAGACAACACTCTGGACAATACGTTGGAAAACATAGGCTGGGACATACCTGATGCCATGGCCACAGTTGTTTGAAAAGAGCCACTTGCAAGGAAATGGAGCACTGACAGAACCTGCACTTGAGGGGGCAGTCCTGTGGGATGGCGGATTGCTGACATCAGGTCTGGCTCCAACTGGGTACACAGTTCCTTGATTGTGGCAAGGTCAAGCCTGTAGGTGATTATCAAATGTCGTTCCTCCATTGTCAACAGGTCCACCAACGGTCGGTACACCAGAGGATGCTGCCATCTCCTCACATGTCCCAGGGGACGATGCCTATGAAGGACAACAGCAAGCACAGAGTCAAACAACTGAGAGGTACGTCCCCACAGTTCACCCAGAACATCAATCACACACAAAAGGTGGCCTGTATGTGTGTTGAGTCTAGGCCTAGGTATGTGTGACACGGTTGAAAATGAAGCCATGTGGGCCCCTGAAATGGCGGTTGCCTGACCTCTGAAGTGGGACAATGGGATGTGAGGTAACTGCGCTGGCGTTGTACACCGTCGCGGTAGGCAGTTGAAGACTGCGGCGCAAAGCTGCATTGGTTAACATTGGACCCTATGGGTCCCAGGAGCCAATGACGATGTACGCCGGCGGTGACGGTACGCACCGCCGTGGATGTGACTGCCATTTTCCATCACTTCAATCACTCGATACCTGATCTTCGACAGGAGAGGACCTACACTGCAAGTGCTGCTGTGACCTCAGTCTGGAAGAGACAATGGCTCATGCTTCTGGGGAAAGGGCCCCTGCCTTCACATCGGAGGAGTTCGAGAAGCTCGTTGATGGGGTCCTCCCCCAGTACACGCTACTCTACGGTCCTCCAGACAAACAGGTAAGTACACAGGGAGCATAATGTATGGGCTATGCCTGTGTGGAGAGGGCTGGATGTAAGAAGGAAGGGGGCAGAGTGCTGCGTGCATGAAAGACGGTGAGTGCATGTGCCACATGGCAAGGGTAGGGATGGGGGCCACTCACTTTGACGGTGCAGTTGGTAATGACTTCTCTTCTTCCCCTGTACATTTCATGTAGGTCAGCGCCCATCAGAAGAAAGATATTTGGCGTGCCATCGCCAAGGACGGTCGGACCCCGGGGGTCTACTACAGACGGAGCACCCACTGCCGGAAGAAATGGGAGGACATTCGCTGCTGGAGCAAGAAGACGGCGGAGGCTCAGCTGGGGATGGCCTCCCAACGTGGGAGGGGTGCCCGTCGAACCATGACCCCCCTGAAGTTCAGGATCCTGGTGGTGGCCTACCCAGAGTTGGATGGGCACTTGAGGGCATCACAGCAGACACAAGGGGGTGAGTACACTCTTATTCAGCTGACTTTGTGCGCAGTGGAGTTGTCTGGGTGGGGGAGGAGGGCTGTGGGTTTCCCTAGGCCAGGGCGAGTTCCGTAGGCTAGGCCCCTCCGTAAGGCATGGCCCTGTGGCACCCCACCCCACCCCACCTCTGTAGAGTGCCAAGTACAGCTATTTATGCCCCTGTGTCATCTATGTGTGCAGATGTCGTCCATAGCCTTGTAGGCCATTTCCCAGGAATTGAACTGTGGAGCCCAAGAGCGCGGCGTAGTGCAGGGGGCCTCTGTGTCTGTCTTATCCGCCAACGGTAGGGGTAATCCAAGCACTCAACATGTCATTATTCTGTCTCCCCCCCCTTTTTCGTGGTCTTCCTGTTCTTGTGTGCATTAGCATCATCAGGCGGAGGAGCAGTGGCACCGGAGCATGAGGGAGCTGCATCCCGCATGGCCCTGGAGGGCGAGACTACGGACTCGGAATTCACCAGTAGGACAGAGGGCGAGGGGAGCTCCACGGCGGGGACAGGAGCTGAGATCAGCGACACGGACGCGTCCTCTGATGTGAGCTCCCTTGTGGTGGCTGCAACATCTGTGCCCCCCGCATCTACAGGTACAGCCGCCACCCCCCCTACCAGCACCGCCCTCCCAGCAGCCCCTCAGCCTTCGCCCGTGCCCGCTCACCCAGGAGGGTGGGCATCACCTTCGCTCTGGCACCTCAGGCCCTGGCGCAGTCACCCCTGCTGCCCTCAGTGAGGAGGCCAATGACCTCCTCAGGTCACTCACTGTTGGGCAGTCTACCATTTTGAATGCCATCCAGGGTGTAGAAAGGCAGTTGCAACAAACAAATGCATTCCTGGAGGGCATTCATTCTTGTCAGGCGGCCTTTCACCAAGCTTTTCAAACTCTGGCCTCAGCACTGATGGCAGCGATTGTCCCCGTATCTAGCCTCCCCCCTCCAACTTCCCCCACCCAGACCCAATCCCCTGTACCTCTGCCTATCCCAAGCACACCATCAGACCAGCCTGCACACACCTCACCACACAAGGGAAGCTCAGGCAAACATAAGCACCACACATCCCACAGGCACTCACACAAGCAACACACACATGCAGACACACCAACATCCACTGCCTCCACTGTGTCCCCATCCTCGTCGTCTCCCTCCTCCCTCCCAGTCTCGTCTACACTCACACCTGCATGCACTACCTCTACAGCCACTACGTCCCTCACCAGCACACCCACCAGCACACCCCGCTCATGTGCAGTTACCACCCCCACTACCATTCACACGTCCCCTGTGTCCTCGCCGAGTGTGTCTGTGATGCCCCCTCCGAAGATACACAAACACCGACACACACCCACCCAACAGCCATCCACCTCACGACAGCCTCTAGCGCATGCACCTGCACCCAAAGTCACCAAACGTACACCTCCTACTACCACCACCTCTTCCTCCACTCCCAAACCCCCTCCAGCTACCCGTCCCAGTGTGTCCAAAAGAATTTTCCTGTCCAGCCTTGACCTTTTTCCCACATCTCCCCCACCCCGTCCATCTCATAGGTCCTGAAGTAGCACCTCAGCCACAACATCTCCGGGACCAGTGGTGTCTGTAGTAACAGGTATGTGGAGTGCACTGGCCACCAGGACAGCCAGTGTGGCACGGAGCCACAGCACAGCCAGTTCCCCCCCTGTGAAGCATCAGAAGTTGGCCAGTGCCAGGTGGGAGAGGGGGAAGCCTCTAGCCACCAAAGCCGCTCCCAGGGGTCCCGGTGGGAGTGTGGAGTAAGCTGTTACACCTCCCAAGGTGGGGGAGGGCCACAAGAAAACCAGCAAGTCTGGGAAGAGCTGCACGGCGGAGAAGACCGCCATCATCCCCGCTGCCCAGGAGGCCATCGCCAGCCCCAGCCCAGCTGCCCAGGAGGGCCCCGCCAGCCCCAGCCCAGCTGCCAAGGAGGGCCCCGCCAGCTCCAGCCCAGCTGCCCAGGAGGGCCCCGCAAGCCCCAGCCCAGCTGCCCAGGAGGGCCCTGCCAGCCCCAGCCCAGCTGCCCAGGAGGGCCCCGCCAGCCCCAGCCCAGCTGCCCAGGAGGCCACCGCCAACACAAGCCCCGCTGGGTCATGAAGGACCGCCAGCACAAGCCCGCTGGGCCAGGCACCGCCAACTCAAGCATTGCTGGGCCATGAAGGACCACCAGCACAAGCACCGCTGGGCCATGAAGGACCACCAGCACAAGCCCCGCTGGGCCATGAAGGACTGCCAGCACAAGCCCCGCTGGGCCATGAAGGACCGCCAGCACAAGCACCGATGAACAGAGCCCCGCCAACTCAAGCACCGCTGAACAGGGCACCGCCAACTCAAGCACCGCTGAACAGGGCCCCGCCGACTCAAGCACCGCTGAACAGGGCACCGCCGACCTCAAGCACCGCTGAACAGGGCCCCGCCGACTCAAGCACCGCTGAACAGGGCACCGCCGACTCAAGCACCGCTGAACAGGGCCCCGCCAACTCAAGCACAGCTGAACAGGGCACCGCCAACTCAAGCCCCGCTGAACAGGGCACCACTGACTCAAGCACCGCTGAACAGGGCACCGCCAACTCAAGCACCGCTAGCCCATGAGCGGCAGGGGCACTGACGCAACTGGGTCCGTCACGGGGTGAGTGATGCACTCTGGGCACCAGTCCCCATCCAGAACCAGTGGAGAGATCCATCCACTACCTCTGTCCTTCACAGGATGAAGCACTCTGGGCACCAGTCCCCCTCCAGAACCAGTGGAGACTGTTATCCACTTGAGAGACTGTGGCTTTGCACTCCCCAGGATATAGCAGTGGGCAAACCACCCACTGTAGAGACTTGAGAGACTGTGGCTTTGCACTCCCCAGGATTGAACAGTGGGCATTGAGCCCCCTCGTGGATCTGGCGTTGTGCACTCATCCGGCTGAGGTGCCCCCTCTTCCCTTCCCCCTGAGGTGCCTGTTGTATTTCTATCTGATGCCCCTGCAGTGTTCTCTCTGTTTTGATCGGGTATCGAGTGTCGGCCTCGCCCATGCATTTTGGACCCAGTGGTCCACAGACTATAAATGGTGCAATACCTGGACTGGTATTATTGGTGTATATATTTGTTTATAGTGTATATATATTTTGGAGTACTGGATTTGAATATATTACAATTGTTACAATCATTCCCTTTTGTCTTTGCATTCTTCTGGGAGTTTGGGGTGTGTAACTGTAATGTATCAACATGTATTAGTGTGTGTGTGTTGTAGTGGGTGAGGGTGGGGGTGGGGGTGTTGCATGTGTGTGTCCCTGTTTTTTGCCTCCCCCCTCCCCTGTGTCGTAGGTGCAGTACTCACTGTGGTCTTCGCTGCCGGCGTTCGTGCTCCTGGTAGAGGAGCAGGAAGACTATCGCAGGTATAATTTGGAGTTCCGGTTCCATGGTGTCCTCGTTCCTCGTGGGGTGTGTAGAGGTGAGCGTTTTTCCTTTGAAATTCCTGTTTCCGCCGTGTTTTCATCCGCGGTGAATCCGCCCCGGAAAAGGTGGCGGATTGGCCTGTCATAATAGTCTGGGCGGTACTTTTTCCTCCGCCTGTCTGTTGGTGGTGAACGCCGTGCTGTTTGTTAGTACCGCCGTGGCGGTCTGAGTGTTAAAGTAGCTGTCTTTGTTGGCGGTTTCCGCCACAGTCGTAATTGCAATTTTTTTACCGCCAGCCTGTTGGCGGTCTTACCGCCGCTTTAACACCGTCCGCCAGTGTTGTAATGACCACCAAAGTCTCTCAGCATGGCAAAAGTTCATGAAGGAGGGCGAGAAATGTCAAAGTAATGGCTAATAATGGCTTGTCAGAATAATGATAATAGTAATGGCAGATTTTTCCTCAGGTCATGCGGTTAAATCAAAATTGTCTAACAAGTCTCTAATTTCCCATTGGGCAATATTTGGTGCATCATTATCTCTGTCCAATAATTCTCCACACACCTTATTAGAATCTTCACCTAACACAGTTCTCATGCAGTCGACTGTCTCCTGTGATTGACGTCTTCATCGGGTGGAATGTCAGGTAAGAAAAGTTACACTTTACACTCCAGTCAGTAGTTCCATTGTCTTCTCCTAGTCCAGGCGGCCTTGCACCTGTTGCGAATTACACTTTTGTATTGGGAAAGAATGTCTCCTTGAGCAAGTCGGGTCCCATGAGAAAGAATTTACTATGGCTACACACATATATCTAGCTTCTGGAAAAGTACAGCTTCGTGTCCTTTGGGAAAACAGCACATTGCACGTTAGAAAAACACAGTTAATATGAGACCAGGCAGCTAGGCCCAGATTGCTAACTAAGGCCTAGTGATTAATTTAGCAAAAACCGAATACATAACTCTTAATGCTAATACAAAGTCATACATTAGTACATTATTAGTTCATCATTAATAAGTTTCATTAATCATTGTATACATTGGTGGCCACTCTCCGTGGGCACATTTCAAATGCGTATATTATTTTCTAGGTTAACATGCAAGCTTTTTTATGTTAATATTGATTTTTAAAGGTCACACTCCAACAGTACCAGACAGTACCAGACAGTACCTGCCCATTTAAAACACTGAGTACAAGGAAATAGACTTCATGAGCACAGTGGTAATCTGGATCGCACACTCTTGGTCGGAGATTCTTCACAGTATTATGCAAAATCCTTGTGGGAATTCCACTGGAAAGGTGCCAACAGCCAGGTGCCAAGAAATCTGTTTCTGTTACACTTTCATAAAACAGGAAAGTAACTCCCAGCTCTCAGAAGTAAGAACGTCCCACTTTAGTCTGAAGAATTTTCACATTTGCTTAAAATATATTTTTATTGAATGAAACAAGTTCAAAAATATGTTTTTGCGCTTCTTAAATTAGTAGTCAAACATTAGTTTTAGGCAATCCATTTACAAAACAATGTATTTGTTTGAGAAACCCCCCAGTGCATTTTAGGGAAGACTTCTTCTTCTGGGGCCAAGGCTTGTATGTACTACTGCATCACTGCAATTGCTTTAGTGGAAGCTCAGAGTATAGATGAACTTAGGTAGAGCAGCTGGGAAATAAGACTGAAGCACAAGGCAGGCACAGGATATCATTCACAGTGTTCTCTTCTGAGAGACACGTTCATACCTTAGGATAATACAACATTAGGACTGGGCCCGACAGTTGGCACCCTGTCCTGAGGACCTTTATCTTGGTTATGGTTAGTTATAGAATCTGGAGAACACACAGCTGAGTCATACAAGTTAGGGTACGGTGAAACCAAAAGTAATAAATGAGATGCTCAGGAATCGTAAATCTTTTACTGAATGTCTCACTGTCTTTGATGTAAATAGAACCGGACCCACATAAAAAGGAATATATCAGTTGTATCAGCTACACATGGAGAAGCTTTAGCATTCCAGGCCGAGGCAAAGGAGATATGGGAGCACCACAATTAAAGCTGGTTTGTAGCAAACTGTAATGGACACACAACCTCTCCACCACTTAAATGTAATGGGAGAAGTCCATGGTCACTATTTGGTGCATACTCTTGGTATCTTTAAACTGTCACACAATGTAGATAATGTGGAATGTTGCAGATCCATCCACATAGCCCAGGCTGAATATCCCTTTGTTGGTTCCAGGAGTGGTCCTTCCACACAGGTATCGTTCAGTTGGATGTTGGTTCCTTTCCTGTATAAGACAGTAATTCCTCATGACGTTGCTTATTCCAGCTACATTTACCCAAGGGGGCGGCAGCTTCAGCTTTCTGTACTGACCTTAGAATTTGACCCAACCTGGAATTGCCTCAAACAACTAGTCTAGGCACATTATGAACTTCTGAACTGGCCTGCAAGTACTCTCAAAAGTTACAAACACTGTTTAGAAAACGGTTCTAGGCTGGGGCTCAAACGTGGGACGGCTATCATTTTTTTCACAAAATAAATAAGCTTACAATAATACCTTCTTCAGACATCTAAAAAGCACTGAGAAGTGGAGCTTTACAATTATTTAAAACAATGCAAATGGCCAGACAAAGATGTGAAGAAGTCCTGAAGAGAAAGGGTAAAATGCTCTGCTTCTGGTATTTTATTTTGTCAGTCCATAGGAGAAGGGTTTACCAGTTTACCCGCTTAATAAACACATGAAGGCTTCCTAGCCATAAAATAGTTTTCTTCATGCTCCTTTACATGTTTAATGCTTTTAGATTTCAAGGTAGCAGGCAGACACCCCTCCTTTCACTGATCGTTTTGAAACCTAGGAAAGGCTACAGAACATCCTGCGTTTTGTTCAAATTGGTGCAGCTTCTCTTTGTTATGCAGTAAAAAAAAAATTGAGGTGCCTGATATGATCATAACAATAGTCAGCGTAAGAGGTATAAGGTTCTATCATCAATCCGGAGCCCTCCACCTTGCCCAGGTTTTGTATATACGAAAGTACTGACCGGCTTCAGTGAAACGCAGGCACCCCTTCACCTTATTTGCATGAGTTCTCTCATTTTACAATATTACATTACCTCACCGGAGACTCTATACATGTGTTTCTGTTAATATTGGCAGTCAAAATTAGCACATTCCTTTAGGTCACACCGGGATTCCATTTTTAAGTCATACAGCCTAAGAATTCTCTGTCATAACTGTGAAAATTCGAAGTATTCAACGATTAGCTGATGACTTGTTCATTAAGAGGGTGTAATACATTTATAGCTGTCTAGGACCTTGTTGTGTGGATTGATTCTGTTCAGTTCATGTGATATTAATGAATCACATCCAAGGCTCAGGATTTCTGTTTTGGAAAAGTGGGAGTTCACTGTACAGTGATTATCAGCAGTGGATAGTAAGTACTCAAAAACTACAACCGAAATACAGCACACTATTTTCACAGATCTAATGCATTATAATTTCATTATATATTGCTTTCTTTTTTCTGGTTTCAGACAGATTTTTATTTTTTTTAGTCATTTGTGTTCCTGTGTTTTTTAGTCACATTTTTTTTTTTATTACTGCTATTATTATTTGTATTATTGTTAGTAGTGTAGTACTACTACTATTACTTTTAGTAGTAGTAATATATTTACTTTCTTCTTTGTCTGCATATTTTGTAAAAATACAAAGGGACTTAAAATTAAGTGTAGCATAATTTATTGTGAAGGTTGCCTCATTCCCACCTATTCCCCTCCTTTTCTATGTCAGTATTATACTACATATTCATACCTTTTTACTCTTGATGTAAGGTAGAAGTTTGTGGCATATGAAAGCATTTATCAAAGGAATGTTATTATTTTGTGCTGCAGTGTATGCCAAGTTGGAAAGTGTAGCAAGGTGCCCACTATTCACTGTGTAGTATTGTTTTATATTGCAGTTGCATGTATATAACACTTCACAACCCTGACGAACCTTCATATCGGGTTTTGCAATGGTATCAGGCTACTCCACTGGTTTTGGTTGTTTGGAAGGGTGTTGAACTGTTGATTCATTGTGGGTTATGAGGTAAATGTTTTCTTGTCATGAATGGTTATAGTGGGACAAAAATGAGAGCGGGGACATTAAAAGGTTCTGCTTTTCTTTTGGAAGAGTGAGGGTATACAGTGGGGCCTAAGGGTGGCATGTTTTGCCTGTTGTGCATGAGTGGCAGGGGCTGCTCTCCCATGACGTTGTTGCAAATTGTAGCTGCACTTATGCACAGAATGGAATGAAAGAGAGTGATAAGTAGATGTGCATGTGCTTATGCCTGCCAAATAGGAAGGGTATTTGTCAGCAGTTTTAGAGTGGTTGTTTTTGTGCTGTTCAGGCCCTCCTTCTGATTGTAAATGTTTATCTGAACGTTAGCAGAGCCCTGTGTCATCTTTTGGGAAGGAAGATGAATATAGGATGCCTAAGAGACATACAGTCCTGTTGTATTGCCCACTTTTAAAAATAAATTGTGCCTTAAGTCTTTGAAAAACACAGAAAATTAGAACCAATCAGAAGGTTTAGATGACAGTCCAAAAATATGTACAGCCACCGTCTCTGGCTGGAACAATGTTTGGAGAAATGTTCTACCATACCTTTGTTCCCAAACCAATGGTCAACGCTGATATCAACACTAAAAGGGGGAAGGGAGGAGTGCAGGTGGGCAATCCTTAAGCCAGAAAAGAGCTATCCAGCTTTGCTTGCAAGGTTAAGAAATAGGACAAATAAAACAAAGTTAAACCACTCTTCACACCAATAACAAGAATAAACATGCAGCTAAGGAAAATATCAAAGGAATAAGAACTTGCTATAGACAAAGTTGCACTATAAAATTAAAAGAGAAGCAGTTAGGAAATGGGCCAAATTAAATGTAATATGAGAACTAAGGGCTCCAGGGAATTTTTGACACATAATTAATAATAACCTTTCTGCCACAAAACCTCAACCAGCCACATTTAACATAGAAATGTTGTATGTGGACAACAGTTTTAGTGAGATGTAGAAATATAAAGTTTAGTGGACCCAAAAGAAGGACAAGAAAAAGAAACAAGCTGAAGAGGCTGAAGAGAAAATAAAGCAATAAGAGCAGCTAGCAAAAAAAAGAAACAGTTACAATATACCCATTGCGAGAACACCAGACGGAGCACATGCACGTGATCCTTGGAGTAGGGGAGACCTGTTATCATTTACAAGCAACGTCTCAAAATTAAGGGATAGTCTAATGCAGTGGTATTCACAGGTCAAGAGGTTTGTGAAATTGTCTAAAGTGCTGTAAGTTGATTTAGATACCTTCTTTGATATTGTGGTTCTGAGTGGTTTGTGGGCAGAATGTAAGATTGCTGTTCCATGGCCAAACTCAGAGCCTCCAAGAGATCGTGCTAATAATGCACCATCACCTGTGGTTTTGAGTATAGTGAGGCAATAACATTTCTGAAAGGTAGAATTCCAACTAAGGATTTGAATTAATCTGAAGTTAAATAGAATGCAGCAGGAAGCTAAGGAAACTGTGCACGAGTTCTATGAGCACCCAGGGCAAGCACATTTATATCTTGGAGACCCGGGGTTTTTCATTACCAAATGTGTGCTTGATTTGAGGCCTGAGATTTGTTAGCATATACAGCAGAAAGTGATTTGTTGGCAGACAAAGTCTTTAGAAGAAATTTTAAAGTATGCACAGTACTGTAGTGATGAGCAGGAAATGAAACAGTGACAAATTAAGGAGAAATTCATGTTGGTTCAGTCAAAGTTTGCGCAATAGGGTTTTCAATATTCTTTGAGGCTGAAAATGTTGGCGCAATTTAGAATATGAAAGGAGCACCGGTGTTTTCAGGAAGAGGAAGGGGTGTTCTTGTTGATCCAGGTAAAGGTGATGTAGCGATGGTGAAGAAAATGTCCACTGTCATGTGTGCAACAGCGTGGGGCATTGAAAGCGAGAATGTAGGTTTAATGCAGATGGAAATCAAAATAATCAGATGAAGTATGTGACTCAAGTTCAAATGACAAATGATCCAGTATGGCAAATACGAACCCTATTACAAAATCAAAAACAAATTGCAGCCATCCCAGAAGCCCCTGTGATCCAGCCTACTATGAATAGGCTATGTTTTAATCATAACCATGAATCCAAATGTGGTGCAGGCTCAAAATCCCTATTTAATACAACAATTCCTAACGATTGATAACAGTGAGATGCTACACTCCGACACATCACAATTACAGTGCCTGAGGGCGAGGCAGATTGCATGCTTGGTGCAATCTTAGAGGTAGATCAGAGTGGACCATATCTAGATGGAAGTGTGAGGGAACACCAATTGTCATTTCTCATTGACAGTGGAGATACCTGTTCCACTGTGAGAACAGGGGAAGTGCAAACCTACCTCTCCCGAGAAGGGAAATACAAGTTATGGGAGTTGCGAATAAACAAGTTACCAACCCAACTTTAGGAGCACTATCTATAAAAATAGGCTCTTTGAAGACAAGTATCTGTTTGTAGTATGTTGTTTGATTCCTGTTAATCTGTTAGGAAGAGTTACTGTGCAAGATAAATTGCACCATCAGTTGTACTCCAAGTGGAATTGACTTTCAAACACATGACTTTGAATTAACATTTGACCCAAGGGAAACAGCAGAGTTCTATCCTATGTTAGTATTAAATAAGTTGCCCAATAAGCTAATTGAAAAGGTTAAACCTGAAGTGTGGAATATGACAGGAATGGACATTGGACTGACCAAAGGAGTTGAGCCAGTCCGAATAAACATAACGCCAAATGCATTGTTTCTGAGAACACCAACTCACCCAATGACTCCAGAAGTGATAGACAAAATCACACCTTTTATTAATGAAGTGCTAGAGAAGGGCATTTTGAGGGAACTAATTGGAAGTCCATGGAACTCACCAATTATTGGATTACAAAAGTGTAATGAGAAGTGCAGGATAGTACAGGATTTGAGGAGAATAAATGAGATTTTAATCCCACTTTGTCCTGTGGTATAGAATTCAGCCACCATATTTTATCAGATTCCATGTACAGTGGCTCACAGTGATTTGTTTGTGTCAGACTTTCTTTTCAATACCTCTACAAAAAGATAGTCAATTCTTATTCTCCTTTGTGCTCAGAGAGAAAGTATTAATGTGGTGTTGTTTTCCACAAGGGTAAATTGGAGAGTCTGTCCCTTTTTAATCCGATACTGAAAAATAATCTAGAGCCCTTAAAACTAACTGGATGTTCAGTTCTGATTCAGTACACTGATGACCTCCTGGTTGCTTCAATTACAAAATAAATTTGTCAAAATGAATCTATAGCTTTGTTAAACCATTTGTCTGAGAATGGACACAAGGTATCACCTGACAAACTGCAAAAACTGTGAGAGAGAAGTACAATAACTGGGACACATTATTGAAAAAATGTTTAATGAAAGTGTCCAGAGAAAGAGTTGAGATGAGTTTGAGAATTAATCTCACAAAGACACAGAAAGAAGTCAGGTTGTTTCTTGGAATAGTTGGCCACTGTAGACAGTGAATACCCATCTTTCCCTTTGTGGCAAAACCTGTACTGAGGATGACTCACAAAGATGTAACTGATCTGATTCCAAGGGACAGTGAATGCATGAAAGCATTCCAAAAGCTGAGAGAAACTCTCTATTGTGCCCCAGAGCTGAAAATGCCAGAGAAGTGTGAAAACATTATAATGGGATTTCCTTTGACTGTGGTAGTCCCACATTCAGTGGAGGTGTTACTAACATAGACATAAACACATCACCTCATGAAATCAAGACTTACAAAGTATAAGCAACAGCGATAGCCAGAAACAATGTTGTTCTGAGGGGATGTCAGGTTCTAAATCCTAGCACGCTGTTGCCCCTACTTGAAGAAACTGGAATTGATTACTTTGAACATGATTGCCTTGATGTCACAGATCTATGCTCCAAACCCAGACTGAATATGAAAGATGATCCTTTGAATAAACCAAATTATATTCTGTTGTAGATGGCTCATGTTTGAGAACAAATGAGGGATGCTTACTGCAGCATAATGCAGTGTGTGCCATCCAGGAAATAGTTGAGGCTTTATGGCTGAAAGATAATAATTCAGCACAAGTTGCAGAATTCATTGCCTTTACTGGAGCTTGCAACTAGATGACCAAAATGAGAGTGACTAGCTTCATAGACAGCCAATAGGGTTTGTCGTGGGCCATGATTATAGGAAATTGAGGTCACAGCGCAGGAAAATTACCTCCCTAGTACAGTCATTAGAAATGAGAAACAGGTAAAAGAATTGTTGGAAGCTTTTTCAGGAAGCTATTGAAATGGCATTGTAAAATGTGTGGCACATAGGAGTGATAGTAGCTATGTGACAATCAGAAACAGGTGTGCCGATGAAGTGGCACGCTATTGTGAGAGTACGTCATGCACTTGTAATGGATCATGCATGACCAAAAACCATGAAGGAAGACTTCCTGCCATGATTTTGAGAGCAGGTGACAATCGGGATAAATTGAGATGAATGCAAGAAAATGCCCTGATGGAGAGAAACAAGCTTGGATCAGGACAGGTTGTGGAATTCATGACAATGTGTGGGTGTCAATGGATGGGAGGCCAATATTATCAGACACATTACTTGTCCCAGTGACTCAATATCTACATGAACAGGCACATTTAGGAAGGGATGACATGAATAGGACCTTCAGACAGTTCTGGTTCAAATCTAAATTCAGAGCACATGCAGAAGAGGTATGTCACAGGTGCATGACATGTCATCAAATCCATATTGGCAGAAGAATACATGCCACATTGAGTTACATAGGAAGGTCAGGAAGTCATTTTAACCAGATGCCGATGGATTTCATAGAGATGCTGTTGGAAAATAGCCTCTCTGAAGGGTCACCCCAAACCTTTTGCTTTCCTCCTCTTCTTTTACCTGACCACATTTTTGCTGGCTTTAGGACACTGGACACTTTACCACTGCTAACCAGTGCTAAAGTGCAGGTGTTATTTCCCTAAAACAAGGTGCCATTGTCTCATACCCAATTGGAATATTTAATTTACTTGTAAGCCCCTAGTAAAGTGCACTACAGGTGCTAAATTAAATTAACAGGTATTAAATTAAATGCTACTAGTGAGCCTGTAGCACTGATTGTGCCACCCACATAAGTAGCCCCTTACCCATGCCTCAGGCCTGCAAATGCTCGGCTTGTGTGTGCAGTTTCACTGCCACTTCGAGTTGGAATTTAAAACTACTTGCCAAGCAGTAAACTCACCCTTTTCTACATATAAGTCACCCCTAAGGTAGGCCCTAGGTAACCCATAGGGCAGGTTTCTGTGTAGGTAAAAGGAGGACATATACTTATGTGTTGTACATGTCCTGGTAGTGAAAAACCCATAAATTCGTTTTCCACTAGTGTGAGGCCTGCTCCTCTCATAGACTAGTATTAGAACTGCCCTCATATACCTTTGATTGACAGATTATGATCTTGAAGGAGTGGACCTGTAATGTTTAGTATTGCCAGAATTGTAATAGAAAATCCTACTTACTGGTGAAGTTGAATTTAATATTACTATTTTAGAACTGCCACTTTTAGAAAGTGTGCATTTCTCTACACTTACTGCCATCTGTGCCTTACAGCCTGTCTCCAATCCACGTCTGGTCTGTGCTGGCTGTCACCTCCCCTTGTGCATTCCACCAACACAATAATAAACACTGGACACACAGTCACATCTGCATTCATCTGCATACTGAATGGGTCTTCCTGGGCAGGAAGGGGGAGGGCTCACACTTACATTTCAAAGGCTAGTGGCCTGCCCTCACACAAAGGATTGAAAACCCCCCACAGGGATCCTGTCAGAAAGGACTGGGCTAAAAGGGGAAGTTGTGCACATCTAAACCACTCTCTGAAGTTTCCCCAACTTCAAATGCATTTTTAGGTATATAAACTGGATCTCTGACCCCACCAAATCAGCCACTTCTGGACCTACACTCGCACTCTGTCAGAGGAACTGCCTGACTGTCCAAATGACTCATCTGGACTGCTTTGCTGAGAATGACATCTGCCCTGCTTGTTGTCCTGCTGCCCTATTGCCCTGCTGGCCTCTGATTCTGCTTGAAGAACACTGCCTTCCCCCTGTAGTGCTCTCCAAGGGCTGTTTCTGAAGTCTCAGGGCCAACAAACACTTCACATTTTAAAGAAAATCCTCATGAGTCAAAAATTGACCCAACGCCTGCAGAAATTGATGCAAAGCCAGCATCGTGGCTGGGAAATGACTGCAACGCTGACCAGAACAATGCAGCACAGACTTCCTGATGGAAAATTCAATGCAGCACCTGCCGTGCGATGGAAAATCCAATGCATATCCTAATAGGTCAATGCAGCACCTGCTCCTTCTACCAGCGCATCAAGGATTTTCACTGCATCATCCCTGGGCATCAAAATATCCCCACATCACAGTGAGGAACAAGACTGTGCACCTGAAAAACGACGAACCCCTTGCAGCATGGAAAGAAAGGACGCATTGTCTGTGCCACACCGGAAAATCTGATGCAACACTTTATTTTTCCACGCATCTACTCCTCTGCGGTCTCCGAGGATCTTTATTTGTGACGCATCCCAGGTACTGTGTGTTACAAAGAAGCAACTAATGATTTCTAAGTTTTGAGACTCTTTTAAAACTTTTAAAAGGGCTATTTCAACTTGTGATTTTTGGATCTTTGTCATTTTTACCTTATTTTATTCAGATAAATATTATATATTTTAAACCTGACTGCTCAGTTCCAAGCTATCAGAGGGTGGGCGCAGATAATTTGGATTGTGTTATGACTTACACTGACTGTGGTCCCTATTTGGACAAGAGTGTATTCCTCTGCCAACTAGATACCCCATTTCTAACAGATGCCCGTTTGCAATGGTTTAAAGTATGTTCTGGTGATTGTTTGCATTTTCGCTCAATTGATGGAGCTTAACCAACAAGGAGAAATGATAGCCTTACTATAGCTAAATTACTCTTGAGGGAATTAATACCTAGGTATGGCCTGTCCCTCTAGAATCTGATCAAGGTATTCACTTCAATAGTGAGATTATTAAATCATTATGTGCAACATTACTAAATGAGCAGAAGTTACATTTCAGTTATCGTCAGGAAGCTTCAGGCATTGTGGAACAGATACACCATTAAATTCAGACTGGCAAAAGTTTGTTCATCCACTTCATTAAAATGGCCTGACACCTATCCCTTGGTGTTGATGAGTCTGCAAAGCACACCTGATAAAATAACTGGTCTATCTCCTCATGAAGTTCTGATGGGGGAGCAATGAGATTACACACAATTCCTGCTAATGCACTTGTCAACATTTCAGATGACATGGTACTCAATTATTGCAAAGGATTGGTTGATGTGGTGCATTCTTTGTCTCAACAGGTTGAAGCTGTGACTGAAAGTCCAAGCCAGGATCAGTGTCACAACTAAAACCCTGGTGACTGGTTCATAATCAAAAAACACATGAGAAAGTCCTGTTTACAGCTCAGTTGGAAAGGCCCCTACCAAGTGATACTGATCACAAACAGTGCAGTTAAGTGTGCTGGGATTCTAAATTAGCTTCATGCATCACACACCCAAAGAACGAGGAATCCTCAACAAGAAATGGTGCTGCATGATTTAGGAGAACCAAGAGCACTGGTATATATACCACCATCCATTGTACCAGAAGGAATTCACGAAAGACAAGACTGTGATCAGAGACAGCAAGAGGGAGTTTGGGTGAAGAAACTCTAATAAGTGAAGCTGTCTAGTTGCCAGACATCTCACAAAGTGATAATGGAGACATACTAACTGTAGATGTTGGTAACTGTTAGAAATTGGGTCTCTACTTGTCAGCGGTGTGCACCCTGGTCAAGTAGGGACCACAATCCTAATCAGGGTGAGTCAGATACACAGGCTAAATTAACCTGTGCTCACCCGCTGGCACACAGCAGGCATTCTTAACTTAGAAGGCAAAGTGTAAAGTATTTGTGGAACACACACACACCCAGTAACCAGAATGAAAACACCACAAAGAGACTCCACACAGGATTAGAAAATTAGAAGAATTTATCTGGTTAAAGAATAAGACCAATACGACAAAAATCTAATCAATAAAGTATGAAATATTGCCTAAATGAATAAATACATAAGTAGTACTGTAATAATCAATGGCACTTTTATTGAGGCTAATACAGTAATGTCTCCACACAGGCCAATAGCACACATTGCCTGGAGGAAGTGTTGCGACTGCCTGGGTCTGGTCTGAGTGAGCAAACAAGAGTTTGTGTAATTTGCTTTTGCAGAACTATGTAAAATTTTGGCAAAATAACGCAAAATCACAGGAAATGCAAATCTAAAACTTTCTGCTATATTTTAGCTTAAAATGCGTCCTTGCGTCAATTTTTGGTGTGAGGGAGCACTTTTGTTCTGTTGTTGCCACAGACATTTTTACTACGAAGGTTTACTGCCAGTGGTGCATAATTAAGGAAAATGGCATAATGGCATAATTTGGGGAAATTCATGAAACAAGTGTAACACAAAATTCCTGAAATTTGATAAATTCTGACAGTACAATTGAAATTTGGCCCAGACCTAATTGAGACATGATGAGGTCGATGGAAGCCTGAATCTTGATTGGGAAACATAGATGAAGGCAGATGTACTGAAGAACTTGTATGATGTAGAAAAAAACTCATTAATTTAGTTTAATCGGGGGAACATGGAAAAGCTGGCATGCATAATTACTACCAGATTTCTTACTTCAGTCGATGTTGCTGGTGGTGGGCCTTATTTTTGAGGCAAGATGGTTGTAAACTGTCAGTTTTCTCAATGTGCACAGATCAATATTTCTATTCCAGAAGTGTTCAGGTGACCACTTTGACTTTCTTAGTCTGATACCCCCAGGCAGTTGACGAGTCCTGAGGTGCTAAGCACCAAATTATCCAGTTTTAAGATGACATGAATGTGACCATGTTGAAGAAGGGTAGGTTGAAGGGATTGATGCAGTGTAGCTGTAGGGGGAGGAAAGCATGGAAGAGTAGTGCTGTGATAATTAATACTTCAGGAATGCCACTATTGATGTTGCAAGGAGATGCTGTAAATGATGTCATAAAGATGAAGCAAGATATTTTGGAGATGTTTTACAGTTTAAGGCAGTTCATTTGATGCCAGCTCTTCTAGTCCCAGTTGGTAGAAATAGTTGTAAAATGCATTAAAGGCAACAGGCAGGTACCTCAAAGATTAGAAGTGCAGCAACTCCACTTCTGTTCATTGTAGTATTCAGGTCATCTAAGATGAAAATCAAATCAAGAGAGGCATAGTGCCTCTGCCTGATAGTTTTTGTTCTGGAACTCACACATCCATCTAAATGCAGGTCTTTCGATCTGTTTTCCTAGGAACTCACATATCTAATAAATGCTGCTCTTTCAATCAGTTTTCCTAAGAACATGCAATTAGCTTGCATGGTTTGCTGGATTGTGGTTCTTAATCTTGTGGAGTTGCCAGATTTATAGAATGGAAAGGTGGATGCATGATATTAGAAAGATGTTGAGGAGGATTCCAGGTTTGTTGGCATCAGCTGTTAAGGGTAGGTTGCCCTTGTCTACAGGTCCTTGGGAGAAGAGGTGCCCCTTTAAAATAAATGTGAGAAGGGGGTGGCAATTATTTTTCTGAAGTGCACCCCCTTTAAAATAAATGTGAGAAGGGGCTGGCAATTATTTTGCTGAAATGCACAATGGGTAGAATTTACCATTTATTTACATACCAGTAGAGCGGATCAAAGACAGAAAAATACGCTTTGCAAGCCGATCACAAAAAGAGTGGGTTTCTCCCCATGTGTGATAAACTAATGTGCTAGTGACTTGTACCTTTCCAAATTGGAAACAAGTCTAATATTAAAAAGGCTGCTGTGAGAAATTGGGTTATTAGTTAACAGAGGTGACTACCCACCTTAAGCAATAAACACAATCTATTGGACCTGGCCCTTTTTGCATGGTCATCCCCAAACTCTTTGCCTTCTTCCTCCTATGTTTTTTTACCCGTTTGTGTCGGCTTTAGGACACTAGACACTTTACCACTGCTGTAAAGTGCTAAAGTGCAATTGCTCTCTAGCTAAATTGCATTAGTCATTGGTTTAAGCTTCATTGGCATATCTGCTTTACTAGTAAGTACCCAGTATAGTATACCATGTGTGCCCAGGGCCTGTAAATACAATGCTACTAGTGGGCTTGCAGCACCGATTGTGCCACTCACATGAGTAGCCCTGTAACCATGTCTCAGGCCTGCCAGTGCAGAGTCTGTGTATGCATTTTTACTGCCACTTCGACCTGGCAAGTGTACCTATTTGCCAGGCCAAAACCTTGCCCTTTACTACATGTAAGTCACCCCTAAGATAGTCCCAGGGCAGCCCCATGGGCAGTGAGCAGTGTATTTAAAAGGTAAGATATGTACTTGTGTGTGTTACATGTCCTGATAGTGAACTACTGCTAAATTCAGTGTTTACTATTGCAAGACCTGTCTCACCCATAGGTTAACTTGGGGATTGCCTTGAAATATCTTTTACGTGTAAATGGAGTTTGGGGTCTCTGAACTCACAATTTTTAAATCTGTCTTTAGGTGAAGTTGGTTTTTAAATTGTAAGTTTGAAAATGGCACTTTTAGAAAGTGGACATTTTCTTGCTTAACTATTTGGTGCCTCTTCCTAGCTTGGAGAACACGTCTGGGTCAGGATGACGGTTGGGCTATTTGCATATTCACTCTAGACAGTCACACAAAGGGAGCTGAGGTCTGCCCTGCATATCCTGATGGGTCTTCCTGGGCTAGAGTGGTGGGAGGAGCTGACGTTTGCACCTGAATAGGGCTGTGCCTGATTTTACACAAAGCAGTCTCCAACACCTTACAGTGAGTCTGGGGTCAGGGCAGGAAAGGCAGTGACTTGCGCACTACAAAGACTTTCCTTTGAAGTTTGCCTTCTTCAAAGGCAGAAATGAGTATAAGTGTTGGGCCTCCGAGACCACAATTTCAGAACACTTCTGGACCAAGGACATTCTGCCCAAAAAAAGAGCTGGATGCAGTAGGAGGGACTACCACTCTGCCTGTTGGTTGGTTCTGCTAGCCTGTTGCTTGCAGTTTCTGCTCTGGGAGTGAAAGGACTGGACTTTGCTTTCTACATCCTGCTTTCCCAGCTTTTCCAAGGGCTTTAACTGAGCTTGCCTCCTTTTAGAAGTCTCAGGGACATCAAAGACTTCCTCTGCAAGTACCTGGACTCTTCTGTTGAGAGTCCTGACTTGTCAGGTGGTGTCAAATCCAGTCCCTGGACCCATGGAAGTGGAAACTGGTGTCCTGAGGAAGTAAATCCATGCATCGGATCACTGCAGCTGAGGAGTTGATGCAGTGCCTGTCTTCTGGTGGAAGAATTGATGCAGCGCCTGTGGGACCAACTCAGCGCCTGTTAGACTGCAGCACTATCATCCCCGTGCATCTGCATTTTCCCACGGATAGTTCCTGGGCGTCATTTTTGCATTGACCCAGCACCACAGCAAGGAACCGAAGCTGTGTGATGGGAAACTGATGCATCATTTCTCCTGCGGGGATAGAACTGAAGCATCACCTCCCCTTCCAGTAAGGAACCTACACATCATCTCCCCTGCCAGGAAGGAACTGACGCATCGCCTCTCCTGCACAGTAAGGATCAAACACATTGCTTTGTTTTTCGGTGCCTCACCTCTTTTGCACCCCCCATGTCTTTGTTTTTGCTGGATCCCAGGTACTGTGTGTTAAAAAGAGACAACCATCATTGATTCTTCTGGATTAAGATTTTTTGCAGCTTTTTAAAAGTGATATTGGGCCTACCGCCGCCCGCCTGGCGGGAACCGCCATATGGCCGCTCCGCGGTCGAAAGACCGCGGAGGCCATTCTGGCTTTCCCGCTGGGCTGGCGGGCGACCGCCAGAAGGCCGCCCGCCAGCCCAGCGGGAAACCCCCTTCCCACGAGGAAGCCGGCTCCGAATGGAGCCGGCAGAGTGGGAAGGTGCGACGGGTGCAGTTGCACCCGTCGCGAATTTCAGTGTCTGCTAAGCAGACACTGAAATTCTTTGTGGGGCCCTCTTACGGGGGCCCCTGCAGTGCCCATGCCATTGGCATGGGCACTGCAGGGGCCCCCAGGGGCCCCACGACACCCCATACCGCCATCCTGTTCCTGGCGGGCGAACAGCCAGGAACAGGATGGCGGTATGGGGTGTTGGAATCCCCATGGCGGCGCAGCTTGAGATTCATGAGGGCAGCGGAAAACCGGCGGGAGACCGCCGATTTTCCTGTTCTGACCGCGGCCAAACCGCCGCGGTCAGAATGCCCTGTGGGGCACCGCCAGCCTGTTGGCGGTGCTCTCGCCAACCCCGGCCCCGGCGGTCCTTGACCGCCGGGGTCGGAATGACCCCCATTGTTGCTTGTGTATTGCATTTTTGTCGTTTTTATCTTGTTTTATTCAGATAAATATTAGCTATTTTTCTAAACTGCTGTGGAGTCCTTTTGCAGTGTTTTCACTGTGTTAGTGTGTGTGTGTGTGTACGTACAAATACTTTACACATTGCCTCTGAGTTAAGCCTCACAGCTCATGCCAAGCTACCAAGGGGATAAGCAGGGGTTATCTTAGCTGTGTGACTCCCTTACCCTGACTAGAATGAGGGCCCCTACTTGGACAGGGTGCAGACCACTGCCAACTAGAGACCCCATTTCTAACACAATCCTTGTCAGGGTGAGCTCCTTAGGGACACTAAATTAAACTGAATAGCTATGGCACACAGCAGACAGGCTCAACTTAGGGGCAATTTTAGGAAAATAAAGTAAGTTTTAATAAATTAAATGAATCCATAGCGACAAAATTCAAATAAAGTCAAATGGAGATTTGAAGTTATTAAAAGTTTAAATAAAAATAGTGCCAAAAAGAGTTAAGCGCTTCCTGCAGTCCACTGGTTGTAGTAGACTGGGACCAATGCATGTTGTAGGCCAAATATGATAGATCATGGGTCATATACAGGAATGATGTTCAACCCAGTCAAAGATTTTACCTTAAGGCCAAAAATGGCGCTCAAAAATGTTCAACGGCACAAGACATAAAAAAGGCTTTAACCGAAGATGGCTCCACGAGGCTGGATAGCCATTGAATGAGGTCTCAGTGAAGCAGTTGGTTGTTGGCTGGGAAGATCCAAGCAGGAGAATTTCAAATCTTGTACCCCTGAAATAATCCTTGCCTGCCAGATACTTTTGGCCCTGTTGCCCAGTCAAGATTTTTTCATTTGCATATTAATCACTTTTTTTTAGCTGGAATTCCTCCAGTGGGATCAAGGCTGCAGCCTGAAGATGAATAGGGCTACCACAAGGCCAGATACTGTCCCACCAATGAGGGTTTGCAATCGTAAAGAAGTTCTGAGCTGAGAAACTTGAATTTATAGCCAGCTGCATGCATCTTGGTTGGATTTGCAGCAGTCTTGGGACGAGATTGAGGGCCTTATTTAGAGTTTGACAGATGTAGGACATCTGTGAAAAATCGTCAGATGAACTGTTTACCCAACTTAGAGTGCATTCAGGTCCTAAGCATTTTAAATAGTGCAGACAGGACATCAGCCACATCCACCGTTCAATAGTGGTGAGTGTCACACATTGGGCAAGCCCTAAAGAGAGCCCTTAGAATAAACCATTAAAAAGAGCCATTGCCAGGTTTTACCTGTGCTGAATGATTGATACTGTGGAATGCAAGTTCCATCAGTTTTGAGTCCTCCCAGGCAGCAATGAATGTAGGTGTTGTGTTAAAATGGAGGATTGTATTGTGCCTCATGGAGCACCAACATCGGCCATGGTTTTCGTTATGGTCTGAAACGGATGTTATTGTGCCAAAGAATTTATAAATGCATTATATTGGTCATCACTCATCAGTCTCATTTATCCTACAGGTTACACAGGTAGAGCTGTTCACCTCCTCACTAACATACTGGCGTTTACTTCCCCATCAAAACTATCGTTGACTCACGAAAAGATGTTGTAAGACGATGACACAATCCCATCCAAGTAAAATATGTCCTGCTGCAGGAGTTTACAGGAGGCCAAACTATGAAGTGTTCCGTGCATCAGTGTCAGCCGTCTTCAGGTAGCATTAAAGACTTGCAGTGTGAGCGACAGGCTTATTGCTTCACACATTGCATTTGTTCTTTGAACTGGTAAATATTGTCTTCGGGTGCCAGAGCACAGAATCATTTTGGTTGGTTTGTCCTGAGAGGTTGCCGGAACATTAATCACGTCTATGTCTCTGTGCTGGACAGGTTAGGCCTGTATACTGACGGCCTACTACTAAACGGTATTGAATTGTCTCTCTTTGCATCTCTTTCTACCTCAAAGTGTCATGAAGAACAGTATCCCTGAGTTGACTTTTAAAAATAACCTCAGAACCTGCTTCCTTAGTGGTCAGCTTGCAAGCGTGTCTTCAAAAATGCATTTTTCCCGTACTGCTAAAAAAAGGTTAATTCTAGATTTTGTCAACGTAAGTGATGCATTCAAGTGATATTGGAACAACGTCTTTGTGGCTCACTAAAAAAATATGTGAATTTTTAACATAACCTAATTTCTGAAACCATTTCAGTCTAATTAGAATTGTGATTTTTTGGCCATCCCAGTCAAACCAGAGAATTAACTTGCCTGATACTGATGAAGTCAGAATGACTAGTTTACTCTGAATAAATCGAGTGAAACTTGGCTCAGCCTGTATCACACTATTCACAATTCTGTGTTCGATGCATATCTGTACAGTTAGCGTGTCGGAGTGATGTGCAGAAGTAAGCCAAAACAAGTATCTTCCCATTAAACATCATCATAACTAGAGACGCGTGGCAATACACTTATTTCTTTTACTTGACTTACTGATGCATGGCTACTGTTTACGAGTTCTCAAGCCTGACCCTCTAGTGTACACATTATGGTACCTATATAGGCCATTCAAAACTTATGAAAACCTATCTGCAAAATAAATGTTTTTAAGAAATGTGGTTATTGGTTGAGATTGGTGGAAGCCCCCCTCAAGCAACAACTACAGATCTTTTCAGGGTGAACGAATAAAAGTCACAGAATTAATCTGTGGCTAACCCTATTGTAGCTTGGCACAATAATAGCCAATCGTAACTTACAGGTAATGTGCAAAGCATTCATGCAGCACAGCAAGAGTAATAAATTAAAAACACAACTAAAAAAATCCCAAAACAAATAGAGTTTTTTTTATAAATAAAATAAAAGCAGAATGACAAAATTCAAACCAGTAGAACTAGAGATATTCAATTTTAAAATGTTGAGTGAAAATAGTGCCTAAAAGCACAAAGTGCTACTCGAGGTCATCGGGCTGCATTAGACTGAGGGAAAGTGGCAAGTTCAATCTGACCACTATAGAGGGCATGTCAGATACAAGGACTATGTTAGCGCTGTAGAAAAGTTACCTACTAAGTCCAGCACAAAGAGTTCCATTCACAGTGGAGTAGGATGCGGGGAGGAGGTTGAACGTTGCACAGTCATCTCTGTAATGTAGAGAATGGATCGGGAGACACGGATGTCACTGTAGTGTAAAGAGTGGTTGGGCATCACGGATGGTCGTTGCTGTAGCATGGAGTGTGGGTCTCATCTTGTCAGTCGTCACTGGCAGTCACTGTTGGAGGTGCTGGTGGGAGGCAGAGTCTTGAAGTAAAAGGGGCAGTTTGCGGTTCTGAGGAGCTCAAACGTCAGGATTTTCACATTTTCCCTAAGGAAGAGCTCTCATTTATGCTAGCCAATGGTCCAGGAACTGGGGGGTGGACACCTCTTGGGGATTTGGACTCAGTCTAGCAGAGACCAGAGCAGGGCTAAGACAGGTCCAGGTGCAGGTGAAGTTGCAGCAGGTCAGCTGGAAGCTGGAGGGAGGCCTCTGAATCTTGTTGCATCAAAAGCTTACACAGGATGTCAGCCAACTGACCCTTTGAGTTACTCTGAGTAACATGTGACAGAGAATCAGGCCCAAACGTCCTTCTCAGACAGCAATTCAGTCCTTGAAGCAGCAGAGCAGTCCACTGGCAGCACAGCAAACCACCTTCTGAGTCATCCACAGATCCAGGATTGTTCTGATGAGTGGCTCTGTCTAATATTTATACCTGGTGCCCTTCTTTGTGTGGAGACCCTGGTCATGGCTCCAAATTGTCTAGGGTGACAAAAGACAGAGCAGGCCTGGCATCGGGTTCCTTTGTGTCTGCCCGAGGCAAAGCCCTTTTAGTGTAAGTAGGCAGGGCACAGCTCTGCCCTAGTCATCCTTTTAGGAAGACCCTTCCCAACTACATCCAACTTCCATTGTACACTGTCTGAGCCCAATACACATTCTTAATGGGGAAGCCATTAATACGCTAAGTAGTCAGAAACACCTAGAAAACCTCAGAAACAATTGGGGAAGGAAAATGTGAAGTTTCTATAAGTGGCATTTTCAAAATTGTAATCTAAAGCCTTAGTAGCAAACAACAAAGTGAAATGTTTTCACTATCAGGACATGTAAAACTCAAACCCATGTGTCCCGCTTTTTTAAATACCATGCACTCTGTCCCATGAGCATTTAGGGCCTACCTTAGGGGTAACTTATATGTATGAAAAGGAAGGTTTAATTCTGGCTAAAGGTTTAGTTCGTCCGGTCACAATGGCAGTTTAAAACTGCACAAAGGCTGCAGGGTTGCATGTGAGACATTGTGAAAAGGCTACTTTATTGGGTGGCACACTAGTAACATATAGGCTCTCATTACAACCCTGGCGGTCAGTGATAAAGTGACGGTAATAATGCCAACAGGCTGTCGGTAACTACTGCCAAATTATGACCATGGCAGTGGGAACTCAGATAGACAGCCACTTTACCACACCGACCCTCAGGGCGGAAACAACAGCCACCACTGCGGTAGCTGCCTACAGCCAGGCGGAAGTCAATGTTCCGCCCACCATATCACAAGAACACAATTCGCCACCTTTTCTGGGGCAGTACCAACAACATCAAAAGCCTGGTGGAAACACTGCACAGAAGGGAAAGGACTCACCATTGGAGACACAGGGAACAACCACGCGCCATGGAGCCCGAGCTGCATGTATTTCCAATGATCTTTTACGTCCTGCTCCACCACGAACACCAACGATGGTGAAGACAACCACAGTGAGTACCGCCACCAGAGCACACAGGGGGGAGGAAAAAGAGAGTGACACAGACACTATCAACACACACCTCCACCCCCAACACCATATACACAATCAGCTGCAGTAATAAAACATATTTACCCCGTACCACAGAGGAATAATGCAAGGACAACAGGAATGTGATAAAGTGAGTGTAATAAGATCAACACAGTAGAAATAAGAAAATGCTATGCAACTGATATATACATATGTACAGTTCAAGGGGCACTGCCCAATCCTCATTGTGCGTGGGTCACAGGGCCACAGGCCAAAGTCCAAGGCCCCACCTATCACCTGCAACAACATAGAGAGAACACTGCAGGGTCATCCTTTGGTAAACAGCCAGGCACCTCAGGGGGATGGGGAACGGGGGGCACCTCAGCTGGCAGATGGAACAAGACCACTGGTTCTTGAGGGGGCAACATGCTCTGTGCTTGATCCTGGTGAGTGCAAGGCCACAGTCCCTCAAGTTGGTGACTTGCCCACTGCTTCATCCCTGGGAGTGCAAGGCCACAGTCTCTCAAGTGGGTGACTTGCCCACATGCTCTGGAGTGCTTGATCCTGGTGAGTGCAAGGCCACAGTCTCTCAAGTGGGTGACTTGCCCACTGCTTGGTCCTGGGGAGTGCAAGGCCACAGTCTCACAAGTGGGTGATTTGCCCACTGGCTCTGGAGGGGGCATCGTGCCCTGTGCTCTTCATCCTGGTGAGGCTGGGGTTGGTGGGTGTCTGACCCACTGGTTCTGGAGGGGAAATTGTGCCATGTGCTTTTCAACCTGGGGAGGCTAGGGTTGGTGGGTGTCTGACCCACCGGTTCTGGAGGGTGCATCATGCCCTGTACCTTTTATTCTGGGGAGGCTGCGGTTGGTGGGTGTCTGACCCTCTGGTTCTGGAGGGGGCATCGTGCCCTATGCTCTTCATCCTGGGGAGTGCAAGGTCACAGTCTCACAGGTAGGTGTAATACCCACTGGATTTGCAGGTGGCAGGCCGCACAGCAGCCCATGGAGACAGGAGTACATATCGTCTGCTGGCGGTGACAGCTACTCAGTGTTGGTGGTGCTGCTGTGGCTCCTGCTGGTGCTGGTGGGGGGGCTCCAGCCTATCCCCTGCATCCTCGGATGGCTGCCCACTGGTGGTGGTGGTGCTGCTTCTGGTGGTGAGGGGGGAGGCTCCAGCCCATCCCCTGCAGCCTCAGATGGCTGCCCACTGGTGGTGGTGGTGGTGCTGCTGCTGCTGGTGGGTGGGGGCTCCAGCCCATCCCCTGCAGCCTCAGATGGCTGCCCACTGGTGGTGGTGGTGGTGCTGGTGCTGCTGCTGGTGATGGGGGGAGGTTTCAGCCCATCCCCTGCAGCCTCGGATGGCTGCACAACCATGGTTGGTGGTGGGGGCTCCGTCTGAGTCTCTGCACCAGATCCCTTGTCCTTCATGCCAGCTGGTGCTGGCTCCTTGCCCTTCCTGACAGCAGCTGGTGCTGTCTCCTTGCCCTTCCTGGCAGCAGCTGGTGCTGGCTCCTTGCCCTTCCTGGCAGCAGCTGGGGCTGGCTCCTTGCCCTTCCGGGCAGCAGCTGGGGATGACTACTTTCCCTTCCTGGCAGCAACTGGGGCTGGCTTTTTGCTCTTCCTGGCAGCAGCTGGGGCTGGCTCCTTGCCCTTCCGGACAGCAGCTCGGGCTGGCTCCTTCAATCTCTGCACAGGTGCCCTGGATCCTTTCCCACCACAAGTGGGTGTGGAGACTACTGGGCCCGTGACTGGGTGGCTGAGGTGCTCGCCTTGGTTTTTGCCGCCATGGCCAGATGCGAAGGACGGGGGGGAGAGGAGGGAAGAGGTCAATGGTGGAGAGGAAAAATTTCTTAGGGAGATTGGGGCGGGGAGCCAGAGAAGGTTTTGGAGTGGAGGAAGTGGGAGTGGTTGTAGGTGGTGCCTGTCTGCTGTGTTTGGGTGCAGGTGCATGGGCTGGATGCTGTTGTGAGGTGGATGGCTGTTGGGTGTCTGAGTGCTTTCATTTGTGTACTTTAAAAGGGGTGGGACAAACACAGTGGAAGAGGACACAGGGGACGTGTGCATGGCTGTTGTGGAGGTGTCTGTCAGTGAGGTGTGTGTTCTGCTAGGTGTGGTGGTGATGCTGGTGGTGGATGAGGATGTAATGCATGCAGGTGTGAGTGTAGACGGAACTGGGAGGGAGATGGAGGAGGAGGAGGGGTACACGCTGGAAATTGTGAATGTTGGAATGTCTGCATCTGGATGGTGTTTGTGTGAGTGCCTGTGGGATGATGTGTGGTGCTTGTGTTTGCCTGTGCCACTCTTGTGTGTTGTCTTGTATGCATGCTCATCAGCCTATGTGCTTGGGATAGGTTGGGGCTCAGGGAAATGGAATTGGGAAGAGGAAGTTGGAGGGTGGAAACAGGGACAATGGCTGCCATCAGAGAGGACGCCAGAGCCTGGATCAATCTCTGGTAGGCCAGCAAGCCAGTGGGAATGCCCTCCAAGAATTCAATGGTCTGTTGTGTCTGGGCTGCCAGCCCCTGGATGGAATTCACAATGGTTGACTGCCCTACAGAGATGGATCTCAGGAGGTCAATAGCCTCCTCACTCAGGGCAGCAGGGATAACTGGGGCAGGGCCTGAGGTGCCTGGGGTGAAGAAGATGCCCACCCTCCTGGGTAAGCGGGCATGGGCAACTCGATGAGGGGCTGCTGGGACTGCGGTGCTGGTACGGGGTAGCAGCTGTACCTGTAGCTGGGGTGGGCACAGTGGTGCCCACCACCACCAGGGAGCTTCCATCGGAGGAGGTATCTGTATCCAAGCTGTCCCCTACAGTATCCACTGTGGTGCTCCCCTGCCCTTCGTCCCAATGGTGCCCACACCGTCGATGGACTCTGCCTCCTGGGTCCTCTGGGATGTAGCTTCCTCCGTCGCCAGTGCCTCTGCTCCTCCGCCAGATGATGCTAATGTACATAAGGACAGGGTGACAAAACGAAAACGGGGGAAGAGACAAAGGAAACAGCTGGTCAATGGCTGCACCAACACCACCGTTAGCATACACAACACACTCACACACAGGGAACAGCCCTACGCACTATGCATTGTCCTTATACAGTTATAATGCTAGCCACCAAGGCATGGGGAAGGGCACACAGCCCCAAATGCAGCACACCTGGGACCCAGACAGCCCTGACCAGTTGTGGATGCCTACGAGCTAGGTAGCAGAATTATCACTTCAGAACCCTGGCCAACAGGGGGTCTACTCTGCAATGTCAGGCCTGGCCTAGGGGCACCCACTGACACACATCCCCCACCCAGATACAACCCTACCATGTATAGTTTGAGATGATGGGCACTGTACTCACCCACTTGTGGCTGCTGTGATGCCCCCAAGCACCCATCCAGCTCTGGATAGGCCACAGCCAGTATGCGGGCCATCAGGAGGATCAGGGTTTGACGGCACTTCTTCCTCGTTGTGAGGCCACCCCTAGCTTGGCCTCCGCTGTCTTCTGTGCCCAACGTCTCAGGTCCTCCCACCATTTCTGACAGTGGGTGCTCTGCCTGCCAAAGACCCCCAGTGTCCGCACGTCCTTGGCGATGGCACGCCATATACCCTTCTTTTGATGGGCGCTGACCTGCAGAGGAAATACACACATGACATGGTATCAGCCAGACCGTCCGGCCAGTTACACTTATATCCCACCATACCCATTTCCCTCACCATTTACACACACATGGCCCAGCACACAAGCTGTACGCCACCCAGGGGACATCCACCCAACCCCCCTACACAAGGCCTTGACACACACCACTCCATGCATTCATGCCACATGCATCGTACCCACTGTGTACTCACCTGTTGGTCTGGAGGCCCATACAGCAGTCCGTACTGGAGTAGGACCCCATCCACCAGTCTCTCCAATTCCGCTGAGGTGAAGGCAGAGGCCCTTTCCCCAGTCACACAGCCACGGTAGGTTTCAGACACAGCTCACAGCAGCACATGCAGTGTAGGTCCTCTCCTGTTGAAGGTCAGGTAGCAAGTGAGGAATATGATAGAAAAGGGCTGTCACGTCCACGACGATGCATACCGTCACCGCTGGCGTACATCACCATTGGCCACTGTTCCCCATAGAGCCCAGTGCTGGCCAATGAGGAGTTGCATGCCGGTTCCCGACTACCTACCGCAACAGCACCTAACATCAGCGGAATTAAATCACTTCCACCTGTCCCTCCACACAGGACAGGTGGACGCCATTGGGGGGGAGCAGGGCCTGGATAATAACTGCATCACATTTAAAAATTGGGCATACAGGACAAATCCCACTTAACCATTACTAGTTAACATCATGCATTGTACTGTTGTGTCTCCAATGTTTAGTTTGTGATCAGCTTCTCACTCTTTTGTCCTTTAGACTGCAACTGCTGCGGATGAATAGGAGATGGAGACATACCCCTGTGTACAGACCCCTGGTAGACTTGGCAACAATGGAAGACAGGCACATTATCCTCACCTATAGACTTGACAGGGCCACAATCACAGAGCTGTGTGCCCAACTGGAGCCTGACCCAATATCTGCTATCCGTCACCCCACTGGGATCCCCCCTCTTGTCCAAGTCCTATCCGTGCTCCATTTCTTGGCAACAGGTTCTTTCCAAATGACAATGGGCTTGACAACAGGAATGTCACAGCCAATGTTCTCAATTGTGCTAACAAGAGTGTTGTCTGCCCTGATTAAACACACATGCACCTACATTGTTTTCCCCCAAGTGGAGGATTTGGCCACAGTGAAAGCTGACTTCTATGCAATGGGACATATCCCCAACATAATTGGGGCGGTTGATGGAACTCATATTGCTTATGTCCCCCTCCTGGCAAAATTAATAGGTGTACAGAAATCGTAAAAGTTTTCACTCCAGCGAGGTTACGTTGAGAATCACAAAACCACACTGCGTGGGGGTTTGTGTCATTATCAGCCTCCGTTAGCAAGTGTTGTGCGTCGTTTCTCCAGCCACGTTTCCTCGATCTTCCTGCTGTGATGCAGGTGGAGCGTTGATTTCAGCTGTGAAGCCGGCGGCGTATCGTTTCTCAACCACGTCATGGAAGGTGTATCAAAAATGTCCCCACACGGCGGTCAGTGCATGGATTTTCAGTCTTGATCTGCCAGCTTCACCTTTCAAAGGCCCAGGAAGTGGATAGGGCACAACTTGGCAGGGCAGGAGTCTCAGCAGAGAGTCGAGATGCTGGCAGGGGAAGTCTTTGGTGGCCCTAAGACTTCAACAACAGGAGGCAAGCTCAGTTCAAGCCCTTGGAGATTCTTCACAAGCAGGAATGCACAACAAAGTCCAGTCTTTGTCCCCTTTCACAAGCAGAAGCAGTAACTGCAGGATAGCTCCACAACGCACAGTCACAAGCAGGGCAGCACTTCTCCTCAGCTCTTCTCCTTGGGAGAGGTTCCTCTTGATTCCAGAAGTGATCTAATTTTCAGGGGTTTGCGTGCTCTTCTTATACCCCTTTCTGCCTTTGAAGTAGGCCTATCACTCTTCTAGCACAGATGGCTCATCAGGATATGCAGGCTACACCCCAGCTCCCTTCGTGTCACTGGCTAGGGAGAGGTGCAAACAGCCCAACTGTCAAACTAACCCAGACAGGGAAAGAGGCAGAATCACAGAATGGTTTAAGAAAGAAAATGCCTACTTTCTAAAAGTGGCATTTTTAAACACACAATCTCAAAACCAACATTACTAAAAGATGTATTTTTAAATTGTGAGTTCAGAGACCCCAAACTCTACGTGTCTATCTGCTCCCAAAGGGAATCTAAAGTTTATTCATATTCAAAGGCAGCCCCCATGTTAGGCTTAGGCCTGGCAAGTGGGTACACTTGCCAAGTCGAATTGGCAGTTTAAAACTGCACACACAGACAATGAAGTGGCAGGTCTGAGCCATGTTTACAGAGCTACTAATGTGGGTGGCACAATGCTGCAGGCCCACTAGTAGTATTTGATGTACAGGCCCTGCGCACCTTTAGTGCACTGTACTAGGTACTTACCAGTAAATAATATATGCCAATCATGGAAATCCAATTACACATACATTTTACATAGGAGCACTTTCACTTTAAGACTGGATAGCAGTGGTAAGGTACCCAGAGTAACAAAAACAGCAAAATCAGAGTCCAGCACACATCAACAACCTGGGACACAGAGGCAAAAAGTTAAGGGAGACAACGCCAAGGATGCCAAGCCTAACAGAGGTCATACAAAAGGAACTATTGACCATGAGGCAATCTACTAAAAGGTTAAATACGTTTGTGTCTGATCTCTCCACTGAAGTGTGGCTGATACAATTAGAACTCACCTCCTTTTCTTCCAGACTTGAAGCCATAAACGTAAGGCTCACTTAGAAGGCCTTGAAGACACTGTGACAGATTGGAGAGGAAAGTGGTGGATCATGAAGATAGGGTTCAATGAGACAACATCAGTGTCCTTGGACTTCCTGAAGGTATTGAAAAAGATGACATGCCACGATTCTTCACCACCTACTTACTGTGGTTCTTGCACATTACCTTGAAGATAGCATTGAAGATCCAAAGAGTACATTGGATTCTTTCAGGTTCCAGAAATTAGGCACCTCTCCACAGTGAATCATATTCTGTTTCTTTTCTCTAGTATCAATTTATGAGACTAATACTTAGATCAGCAACAAAACAGAAAGGCCTGTTTCAATTTTGAAGGACATTCAAAATATCTGCAGACTTCCAATGAGACCACTTTGAAACATCAACTCTTTCTGGCCCTTTAACATGATCAATGTAAACCTACTATCATGATTGTGAGGATACAAGGCATCTCCAAGGAATACTTGAGCTGAAGACATGTAGAATTACATAGACTTTCTGATATTGTCAAAACAACAAAACTATACGTCCTTGCACAGCTACTTAATATTCAGACTCCCAAAACCCTTCCCATGCAAAGCACCAGTCCCTCCCCTTTGTGCACCATGGCCAAGGGGATCCTAGCACAGACAATCAGACTATGACAGTCTGAATTAAATTGGGTAAACCTGCACAGTGAATACAATAAATCAGAATCATGCCTTAAGTCGCAGGTACCAGTATAAGATGAAAAGGACTGGTAATTTGCTCACTTTTATAGCTATATACATATATACCCAAGCAAGTATCCTCTCTCGAACCCCCTGACTGATTGATTGACATTCCAAACCTTTCCCTGTATTTTTACCTTGACAAAATCGTCTCCTGATTTTTGATGCTTCTACTTGAATGAATTATTGGTAATACCCATAAATTGCTGTATTCTGGTCTGTATTGTGATTATGATCTTCCCTTAAGTTTGCAGAGGATTGCTATGATGCTGTTGTACATTGTGTTGAACTGTTGCAGACCCTGTCCTATATTTAATTGCTAACATGCACACGATGATGGTCCCTCAGGTTATCCACTCATCAGTGCACCCCATCCTCAAAGCATGCATCCACTGTTGTTTACCACTTTTGTGCAGAGTGAGGCATGTCTGATAGTGTTGAGGGCTCTCAGACCACAGAGCAATAGGGCTTAGTTACCCTTTCTCTACATTCGTGGAACCCGTCCTTCTCTCTCTTTCCTGGCCCTAAAACTCAATACACATTACTCTTTCTTTCCTTAGTGCTAGGGGAGGTACTGAAATTCAGTATGACATGTTGGGGAGGTCTCTACTCTCACACTATTCATTCAATAGGAAAACACTGATACCTCTGCCACCTTCATCAATCAGGTTCACAACTCCATTCCTGTGTTGGGCACTCATAGCTCTATATATAAACACACATTAACATTGAATAGACATTAGCACATACAAAGAACCTGATCTTACTGCTACATGCATTGTCATCCACTCGTGCTAAAACTAGCCCACTTGTTATTTTATGCCTTAATGGTTTCTCCTACTTCATCAAATGGAAAAAGATCTTCACTACTTCCAAACCAAGCACACTGACATTGCTATGCTTCCCAACAACACCCATCTCTCTGTCCGTGAATCAACAAAACTAAAGACAGACTGAGTGGGGTACGTCACTCGTAGCGATTGTGAGGTTCACTAGCATGTCATCCTCTCCACAGCCTCAAACTGCTCCAAAAAAGGTGGACTAGCTTTCTTGGTCAGTAGTTGTAGGACGCTGGCCTGGCTTATAGTGGGTACCTTGTGGTACTTACACCTTGTGCCAGGTCCAGTTATCCCTTATTAGTAGATTAGAGGTGTTCTAGCAGCTTAGGCTGATAGAGGTAGCTACAGCAGAGCAGCTTAGGCTGAACTAGAAGACATGCAAAGCTCCTACTATACCACTTATATCACTTAGCACTATATCATAAGAAAACACAATACTCAGAGTTACTAAAAATAAAGGTACTTTATTTTAGTGACAATATGCCAAAAAGTATCTCAGAGGATATACTCCCTTAGAAGGTAAGTAATATACACAAAATACACACACACACACACCAAAATCAGGTAAGTAACAGTTAGAAAAGTAGTGCAAACAATGTAGAACACAATAGAATGAAATAGGGAGAAATAGGCTTAGGGGCAACACAAACCATATACTCCAAAAGTGGAATGCGAACCACGAATGGACCCCAGGCCTAGTGTAGTGTGTAGAGGGTCGCTGGGGTGTAAGAAAACACTAAGGGTGTCCAAGATACTCCACCCCAAGACCCTGAAAAGTAGGAGTAAAGTTACCCTACTACCCCAGAAAGACAGTAAAGTCGAGATAGGGGATTCTGCAAGGACAACAACTAACTGTAAAGCACTGAAGATGGATTCCTGGACCTGAGGACCTGTAAAGGAAGGGGACCAAGTCCAAGAGTCACACAAGTGTCCAGAGTGGGCAGGAGCCCACTAAACCCCGGATGAAGGTGCAAAAGGGCTGCCTCTGGGTGGAAGAATCTGAAGATTCTGCAAAAACGGAAGGTGCCAAGAACTTCTCCTTTGGTCAGAAGATGTCCCACAGCATGCTGGAGGATGCAGAGTTGTTCCCATGCAGAAAGACCGCAAACAAGACTTGCAAGCTGCAAGAGTCATGGTTGAGGATTTTGGGTGCTGCTAGGGCCCAGGAAGGACCAGGAAGTCACCCCTTGGAGGAGGAGACAGAGGGGGCACTCAGCAACACAGAGAGCCCACACAGAAGCAGGCAGCACCTGCAGAAGTACCTGAACAGGCACTTAGAAGATCTGAGGACCATGGTCAACTCAGAACAACAAAAGAGGGTCCCATGACATCGGAGTCCAACTCAGCGAGTTGGGCAATGCAGGACGGAGTGCTAGGGACCTAGGCTAGGCTGTGCACAGAGGAAGTCTTTCAAAAGTGCGCAGAAGCCAGAGCAGCTGCAGTTCACACAGTAAACAGGATTACTGTTTTGCGTGGGGAGGCAAGAACTTACCTCCACCAAATTTGGACAGAGGGGCCACTGGACTGTCGGGGACACTATGACCCAGCTCCTGTGTTCCAGGGACCACGCTCGTCAGGATGAGAGGGGACCCAGAAGACCGGTGATGCAGACGTTTGGTGCCTGCGTTGGCAGGGGGAAGATTCCGTCAACCCACGGAAGATTTATTCTTGACTTCCAGTGCAGGGTGAAGGCAGAGAGCCCTCAGAGCATGCACCATCAGGAAACAGTCGGGAAAGCCGGCAGGATGAGGCGCTACAATGTGGCTGGTAGTCTTCTTGCTACTTTCTTGCGGTTATGCAGGCGTCCTGGAGCAGTCAGCAGTCGATCCTTAGCAGAAGTTGAAGAGGGAAGTGCAGAGGAACTCTGCTGAGCACTTGCATTTGTTATCTGGTGAGATACCCACAGGAGAGACCCTAAATAGCCTTCAGAGGAGGATTGGCTACAGAGAAAGGTAAGCACCTATCAGGAGAGGTCTCTGACGTCACCTGCTGGCACTGGCCACTCAGAGCTGTCCATTGTGCCCTCACACCTCTGCATCCAAGATGGCAGAGGTCTGGGACACACTGGAGGAGCTCTGGGCACCTCCCTAGGAGGTGCTGGTCAGGGGAGTGGTCACTCCCCTTTCCTTTGTCCAGTTTCGTGCCAGAGCAGGGCTGGGGGGATCCCTGAACCGGTGTAGACTGTCTTATGCAAGGAGGGCACCATCTGTGCCCTTCAAAGCATTTCCAGAGGCCCGGAGAGGCTACTCCTCCCAGGCCCTTCACACCTATTTCCAAAGGTGTAACACCCTCTCTCAGAGGAAATCCTTTGTTCTGCCTTCCTGGGACCAGACTGCCCAGGCCCCAGGGGGGCAGAAACCTGTCTGAGGGGTTGGCAGCAGCAGTAGCTGGAGAGGAGACTCCGGAAAGCTAGTTTGTCAGTACCCAGGCTCTATGCCGGAGACCCGGGGATGCATGGAATTGTCCCCTAAATACCAGAATGGTATTGGGGGTGACAATTCCATGATCCTAGACATGTTACATGGCCATGTTTAGAGTTACCATTGTGACGCTACATATAGGTATTGACCTATATGTAGTGCACACGTGTAATGGTGTCCCCGCACTCACAAAGTCCGGGGAATTTGCCCTGAACAATGTGGGGGAACCTTGGATAGTGCCAGGGTGCCCACACACTAAGTAACTTTGCACCTAACCTTCACTAAGTGAGGGTTAGACATATAGGTGACTTAGAAGTTACTTAAGTGCAGTGTAAAATGGCTGTGAAATAACGTGGACATTATTTCACTCAGGCTGCAGTGGCAGTCCTGTGTAAGATTTGTCTGAGCTCCATATGGTTGGCAAAAGAAATGCTGCAGCCCATAGGGATCTCCTGGAACCCCAATACCCTGGGTACCTAGGTACCATATACTAGGGAATTATAAGGGTGTTCTAGTGTGCCAATCAGAATTGGTAAAATGAGTCACTAGCCTGCAGTGACAATTTTAAAAGCAGAGAGAGCATAAACACTGAGGTTCTGGTTAGCAGAGCCTCAGTGATACAGTTAGGCACCACACAGGGAACACATACAGGGCATACTTTATGAGCACTGGGGTCCTGGCTAGCAGGATCCCATTGACGCATAGGCAAAAACAAACATATATACAGTATAAATGGGGGTAACATGCCAGGCAAGATGATACTTTCCTACAGTAGTTCAATCCCTCACACATTGCACACATTAGCAGATAGTGAGGTACACTACATATTCATAAAAATACATGTCAGGAATTACACACTCATAATGATCTCTATCTATGCACCTCATCAAGCAGACCCCTCTTGCTAACCTGTCCAGGCTCTTATACAAGTTTTGGCACACCAAGACTCTATTAATCGGTTACTGGAATATTGTTCTAGACAGGGTGAGGGACAAAACAGGGTCCCTAGACTGAGCCGTCAGTGATGACAGAATGACACTGTGAAAGAGAATGAGGGACCATAACTTTGTTTAAGTTTGGCGCTTAGTACATCCTAGAGATGGGGACTACACATTTCTTTTCTCCCAACTATATAACGTCCTGCTGCAGGATCCCTTTTATCTGATGTACATGAATTTGAGATCCTAGGAGGTGGGGTTATGGACTATTCCCTAATGCAATTATCATCAAATCTTCAATTACTGAGATCTCTCCTAGGGCTGAGGTGCATGAAAACAATAGTGTATAGAATGCCAGAAGAAAAAACTTACCAAAGTGTCCTGTGTGGGAATATGCATCTGATATCTTTGATTTTGTACACTCTGCACAGTATTTATGCTCTTCCGGGAAAGCCACATGGATAGGTGATCTAATGAAAGACAAACCTTTGGTCAAATAAGCCTATAAAGGTAAGGTATCAAATTCAGAACAGGATGTGAGGGACTCAACAACAACAACAATATGATTACATCCACCAACTTGAAGAGAAAACTAGACATTGTCAAACTATCTTGAAATTCCTCATGCCCTGAAGTGATGAAAAAAGCTCTGATAAATCTAATACTGCACCACTATGAGAGAGGGGAGAATGTAGAGTGCTTTCTAGCTGCCAAGTTAAAGCAGAAAGAGGCATTATTGGCAATACTCACCATTACATCCTCCAGTGGCATCCAACCCTGTGGCTATGCCTGTTATGCAGAGCTTCTCGCAGCTCTCTGGTTATCAGATCAATTTGAGGAAGTGTTAAAAAACACTTCTTCTTACTAAGATCACAACCACAGTGTGCCTTCAAGGATTCTGAGCATACTCACTTACCTGGGAATCAAACTCAACAGAGCTTTAGAGAACATAACAAATGATAACTTAAACCCCATGATAGCCCGAATCTCTTCTGACCTCACAAGGTGGACACAATTGAATCTATCCTAATGTGGTATAGTACAGGTGGTTAAAATGCCCATTGCCCCTCAGTACAACTAAATTTTTAGTGTTCTCCCACTTCTGATAAAACTAGGCACACTTCACAGAATTAACTCAGATTTCAAATGACTTATTTGTGACCCGATGAAGCCCAGGTTTAAACAGGAATATTGTGAGTGCACACCACTTCTGGGGACCTGTGATTTCTACGCAAGAAATCTTATGCCCACTACTTTTCACAATTGACCACCTTTTTTTCCCAAATCAGCTCAAAAGCCTGCCTGGGCAGCTCTTGTGCAACATTTCCTTGACTGCCAGATGCCACCACCCCCCTCTATGGTTGTGTATCACAGGGGTTTCTCACCACTAACCGAATCATGCACTGCATGCAGACGATTTGGGCACAATGCCTTAGACTTCTTCCAATAGACCCCCATCTACATGTGTCTGCCTCTCTTTGGAGAAATACTGTTTTTAAAATCTTTAAAAAGATCTTTGCAGGATCAGGGCTGGGCAGATAAAGGCATAATACAGGCTGATCATCTATTATCCAGTCAAGTTTATAAAAGGTTTTACAATCTAGGCAATGAAATCAATTTACCCATCGCCATGCTTGCAACTACTGACAGATCCCTAGCCGTGTAAGCACTCAATTAGACTCTTCACTCATTGACCTCCCAAGATCACCTATTCTGCACCACATACATGTGCTTTGACACCTTGAGGTCTCAGTGGTGTAAAACCTATTAGAACATTGGAATGTTGAGAGCTCCATTGAAAACAATTGAGTGCTCCAGGCTTCTACTGTCTGGTAGAAGCCCGGAGAACCAACATTCCAATGTTTTTGTTCACAACTCTTGCTGTGAACAAAGGCCTCATGAAGCTCAAGGGGATCTCAAGCCCCTGGCTCAGTGAGGCCTTTGTTTAATTTATTAGAATAGTCTTCCCTCTAGTGGCAGATTGTTCTAATAGCCTAATTGCCCTTTGCAGCTGAGCTAAACCGACATTAAAGTCCCTCTCCCTTGTTAAAGGCCCTTGCCTTCGGCTCGGTCCTTTAATGCTGGAGCGGGCCTTTAATGGCCAGTAAAGCCTGCTACGTGGGCTATATTGCTATTTTAGTCGATTCCCTCTATATCCAAAACCACAGATAATTCCACCAGGATTTGATGGCAAAATCTGCCCCAGAAAGAGTACATCAAGATGGATTGAGTACACTTGTTAGAATCACAAGACTTTGCAACACCAATAAAAAGCGTTACTATTCATGGTTGCAATCACCTATGAGGTTGCAAAGGGGAAGTCTTCTCAACAATGACAGATGTTGAAAATTCAATGCAAGTTGCTCTAACATAGTGCACACCTTGTTGCATTGCCCTGAACCCACCCATATTTGATGAAAGTATGGGAGGACCTCTCCAGCCAGGCCACACCCATGCCCTACTGCATGATATGACAGATGTTCAGGGGAAGAATATACACTTTCAGTGCTGGCTACCCACATGATTGACATCAGCCAAGTTATGCATAAAGTGCCACCGGCAACAGCTGATGCTACCTATCCGAGAGGAATGGTTAATAGAATTAGCCAAAATTGCATCTGATGAGCATATTTTCTTAAAAATTGCTGACAAACTACTAGAATTTGATTAATCCTTTCCTATTCCTCCAAGGGCTTAACACTGGCTGAGCCACTGGTAAACTGGGTGTCCCAGTGGCAATATTTTTTTATCTACTCTGCTCAAATGCATGGAGATTAACTGTAAAGTCAACAATTAATCCTACTCCTGGTGCTCATTTGCAGAGAAGGCATAAAATGGCTATGCCACCACATGAATCAATAACTGGTGTCCTAAATGGTGTTTTCCCCAGAGCCAAGTATTCATACATTATTCCCCATTTTATACTTATATTTTCCTCAAGTTGTCTCTTTTGTTTTACAATTATAACTTTCTTGTTATCACCTCTGAATTCCTGCTTAGGCCTACTTTAAGTATGCTGCTTTACCATTGCTATACTGATGCATATTATCTGTGCTTTTTATGTAATAGGTCTCAGCTTATTTGCTTGCCTATCTGATTATTCTCGGATCTTGTTTTTATCTCTATGTACCCTATTTCTCAGGATGTAATTTTCAGTCACTGTCGTGTCATCTATCATGTTATGTCACATCTTGTACCAAGCATACCTCTCACACACTCCATCCTGCACACCCATCCCCTTCGCCAAACTCACTCTGCAGCTCCCACACTCTTCTTTTTTCTCACAACCTTCCCTTTCAAGGTTTCTCCCCTTTTTTGTATTATGCAGTAAATAAAGAATGTTTGCAAAATAGTCAGTGCACAGCTTGTGGCCACCTTTGACAAATGAAAGAATAGTACATCAGGCCTCTATTTCACAACTATATACTGAATGAGAACATCTGTAGCAATAATTCTATGAGCTCAGGTCTCAATAGGATGATAAGTAAATGCATGGTACGCTTTTTATGGCTGAAATTGTACAAAGATAGACATTTGTGCTTCTGAGTCATCAATCTTTTTGTTGAATGGTCCATGTGTTAAAGGACCCATAAGTAAGAGCGAGACATGCAAATGTCTGTATGCAATCTCTGTCTCTATGGGGTATTAAAAATAAATTAGGATTGATATAAAGGCTTTCCTGAGCATGTAAAGTAGTACTGTAGGAGTACTATTCCATGAACTCATAAAGGCCTTTGTGAATCAGTCCTGAAATGCCCAATTCCCTATGTGTAAAAGAACAACGAAGGTCAGTACTTTATATCTGTACTACCTAGATATGAACATAGTCCCTAAATGTTCCCAATAGTTTTCCATTTAGATGATTTGTGGCTAATTCAAAATGGCATTTGAGTACGGCTGGTAGTACTACAGAAGTACAGCTTCACGTACTGCCAGTGTCTGTAAATCTGCTGCAATGTCAAAGTTATAGTGCCCTGCTGGACACAGTCTAGTGTTTCCACCAGCCACTCTGCTGAGGGCTGGCTTCCACACTCAACCCACACCCATCCATCACAGGCATCACCAGTCAGGTGACCCTGCTAATAAAAAGGGTCAGGGCCTGAGGTGAGTTATACGAACCCAACTGCTGTGTCTGTGTCATCTTTATTAGTAGCATGAGGGCCTAGGGCCCCCAACACTACAATGGTGACGAGTGGGTCTGACCCCACGTGCGTGCCGCCTACTGGTTCGATGTTCCTCATGGGAGGAAGAGTATGCAGAGCATTAGGCACCCCCACAGTCTCCCATTAACAAAAGGGGAATCCTCTCCTAGCCGGGAAAAAGGAGTGAGAAGAGACTGTTCAACACCGGCAGTCCGATGCAGTTGCTGCCGTCAGTCTGCTGGATGACTGTGTGAATCGGCGACCAGCACTCTACAGAGGCGGCAAGAATGGAATGTTCCCTGAACCCATTAGAGGTGAGGAAAGGCCCTAAAAATAAGGCTGGCATTGAGCGTCCTGCTGCCACCCCTGAGCAGGGCCAAGGCACTGGCCAGAGAAACCCCAATCCCACCTACATGAGAGGGAGAAAACATACAAGGTCCTGCTTTGTGGAGAATACAGCCCCCGGTCAACATTCAATTCCAGTGCCCATGCAGGCAACAGGGACTGCATCGAAAGGGGCTGCGCCAGCTGTGTCCCCATTGCAGTTGCCTGACACCTACTCCCCCGGCACCCGCATTTGCAGCACCCAGGCGGTGGAGCTGCACTGGGTTGAAGCATAGTGCTGGGGTGAAGAATGAGGCTGCTGCGAGGCGAGGTGTGCCCGCCCCAGCAATAACCCCAACCCCGCCTGCAACGTGGGGACGCAAGAGAAGGTAGGATGCAAATGGTGAGGAGGGGAGGATGATTCGGACATGCTGTCTCGAGGGGCCTTACTAGGCACACTTGCTGCACGGAAACACCTCCACCCCACTCCCAGCAACACTCTGATAACGGCCTGCATGGACAGGCACGGCCCAGCACAGGAAAGGCTGCTGCAGCCTGCCCTGCTTACCTGTGAGTTTTGTGCCGGCTAGGACTGTCTCCAAGGAGGGACAAGCTACTTTGGTGCAGCATGGCTCCCCACTGGCGTTCTCAGCCCTGAGCAACAGGCAGCCATAGAGATAAGGACAATGACATTGGTAGTAAGAAGTGCTGCTGCAGCACCATCTTGTGGCCACTGGAGAATACTGCACGCATTTCCATAAACACAGTGAGCAATACCCATGGACATTGACTGTCAAAGGGTAGAACCTGCGAGCCCCTCTACAGTGAGACTGTGTGCTGCCCCCCACGTCCTAAGGCATGCAGAATCCAACATGGTCTCTGCAGAAGAGGAGAAAAGATGTGTGCAACCACTGCACAGTGAAAGGAGATACTGCTGATGCCCAAAGCTGACCCAGCCAAGCAGGAAAGCCTAAGAAAGCCAAAAGAGCTCATGGGGCACAAGGAGAACGTGTGAGACATGCACAGCCCCTAGCGGCTGTCTGCCGCCACCAACGGAAAGATAGCTAAACATGCACCCAGCAGTAAATTTCCACCACTGTATGCCCTGAGAATGGGCACACCAGGTGCCAACAATGGTGCCCAAGGAGGAAGAGACAATGTCAAAGGTTTACAGAGGGCAGCACCAGCGAACCTGACTGCGGGCAGGAGTCCGAGAGACAGACAGAGCCCTTTGAGAGTGAGTCACAATGCCAATTGGAAGAGACAGTGCCAGCCGGCCACAACGCAGCACAAGATGGACACCGTTGGCCCATCGTTGAGAAAGTCAGGAGAAATTACTAATCCTACCAAGCAAACCAGATGGATGCAGGAGTAAGCTCTGCAACTGCGCAGTCTTGGAACGGACCAGCCCTGCGAGAGGTATGAAGGGTGAAAGGATTAAGTCCTACTGGCAGAACTAGGCCAGTGAGAGGCTACAACAAAGCACGATGTACCACCTAAGGTCCATGTGGCGCAACATGCGACCTATGGCAAAACACCACATCAAGAAGAGAGGAGAGAAGAACTTGGCACAACGCCACAACATGTATGGTAGAAGAGGAAAAGAGTGTGACAGACCTGTCACACTGAAGATCAGGAACACCTCAGGTGAGCAAAAGGAAGGGAGAAGAGCAACATGACTGAGGACTCGTGCCAGCATAGGAGAGGGCATCCATCACCACAAGCCAGCCAACGGGCTGAGCAGACGTCACTGGAGACAGCTCCGCAGGTGGACAAACTGTAAGCCGCCAGCATGCACAAACCGCGTCCCGGTCCCATGCTTCACAGTGTGACCGGCTGCTTGATACCAATGACATCCCTGCTGCCAAATGAACACATAATTCAAGAACTGCACTTGGCCGCAAAGTCCCTCAAGTCATCCCTTCTCCAAGGAAGACACCGCCACCTCTTGATCTACGTAAATAGATAGTAAGGTTGTCATCCTTATCAGGTGCATCACCCAAACCACCTAAGGAGCACAGCACCACTAGATTGGAGCCAAAGTCAGCAACAAGACCAGAAGTTGACAAGGCATCCCTGACACCGTGGGAGGCTGATGACCCAGAAACCTGCTGTGAGCCCCCATGAACCGGACACCTGCCGAAGAGAGCATACTTGACCATTTGGATCATATACCCTGGGGGTTGCACGAGGCTTGGACGTGGTCCTGTTGGGAGATCCACAGTGACCCCCTTGGCGCAGCCTACCAATGGCCTGCACAGCCCACGTGGTCCTATGGCAATCCAGGGGCAAGGGCCTCAAGGGAATTCCGCTGAGAGGGGAATCCTGCCAAGAGAGATGTGTCCGAGGCAGCTCTATGACAGGCACCGGGAAGCACTGAGGTGACGGACAGAGACTAGACACCCAAAAACTATCAGACAAAAGTCAGTGCACTCGAGTCCTGATGGCCAGAGCACACAAACCATGTGACAACCAACCTTGTGGCTCCAAGTGCGACTTGGATGTGGTCCTGTTGGCAGTTCCTCAGCGATGCCTTCGCTTGGCCTATAATTGGCCTGGCACAGTCCACATGATCCCATGGTAGCCTGCCAAAGGGCCTTGAGAAGACTCCTGTCTGATGGAGTCCAGGTTCGAGAAGGAAGCCTAAAGCTGTGGCCGTTAGGTTGAATCAAGGCCTTCAAGGACAACGCCTTTTCAGTCAGGTCATCCTCAATCTTTGAAGGTTCACCATCCCAGGAGCCTGAATGCCTTCCCAGAGATCCTTGAAGTGGACTTCCCACTGCTCCTGATCCACTTGCATCAAACTATGTAAATAGACTCCAAGTCGTGAGCCCAGGTGGGACAGGACCTACAGTGCTGAGTGCATTGTGATAGCATGGACAGGCAATTGAGGTATTAGGACTTCATCTACACTGCAATTCATGTCCAGAGCAGTCTGGTTCAACTACAGAGGCATGCTGTGAAGCCGAGTGTCCCAGCTGCACCTGTTCCATGCAGCATGTCCGGTGGACTGCCTGAAGATACTCAGGGGGTCATTATAACTTCGACAGATGGTTTACACCATCCTCTGGAGTCCCGACGGGCAGTTTGCCACCACTGCAGCCGCCTCCACGCAGGCCCTAATAAGAGGTTCCCGCTGGGTCAGTGGGAAACAGCCTACAGCATTATCTCTGGCTCGTAACCAAGCCAGCAGCAATGCTGTAGTGCGTAAGGTGCACCAGCACCCGCTGCAAAGTCCCTGCACTGCCAATGCCAAGCCCATGGGCAGTGCAGGGTCTCCCCTGGGGCACCCTGCACCCCGTCTCCTCCAGCCTTTACATGGTGGTGTTACAGCAATGTAAAGGCTTGCGGAGAAGGCAGGGTCGTAATCCCTAGGGCGGCGCTGCTTGCAGCGCTACTCTAGCAGATTAGGACCACCAGCACCACCAGACCCTCCTCAGGAGATGCACTAGTGGACCTGGTGGTCCCACCGCAGCATGACCGCCAAATTCATAATGTGGAGTCAGACCACTGCCAAAGCGGTCAATAGACTGCCAGGGTCGTAACTGGACCCTTAATGTTTATTCTTGTGTTTATGTTTCTCTCCCACAGGTTGGACTTAGTAGTTTGCATTCAATAAAGTTTGGGAGAAATGTAGTGTCCTGCTAGACACAGTCTAGTGTTTCCACGAGCCACTCTGCTGAGGGCTGGCTTCCACACTCACCCCACACTCATCCATCACAGGCGTCACCAGTCAAGTAATACTGCTAATAAAAAGGGTTGGGCACATGTGCCCGAAGCCAATTGTATGAACCCAACTGCTTTGTCTGTGTCATCTTTATTAGGAGCATGAGGGCCTGGGGCCCCCAACACTATAAAAGTCATCTGATGTCAATTAACACCCCTTATTTCTCAGACTAGAAACAAAAAATTAATTGGATCTTCCTACATAGTTAAAAGAAGAACAGTGCCCACCCACTGCCAAACATAACTGTCCACATAGTGGTAAATTGGACTTGGACATTTATATGGGGGCCACTTAATATTGCATAAACGCTTTGAGAGGGATTTGTGTTTCTGTACTGAAAAGAAATATCAGAGGCGCTGCTTCGGCAGGTAGATTTGGAGGGGAGGGGGCTTCCTATTTTCCAGCAATCACTATAGACAAACTTGGCGTATGAGAGGGGCTTTAGATGCAGTGAAAAGAGAGAAGACTAGGGATTGGTTGGGTTACCAGGCGAGAGAAAATATACTGTTTGGCAAAATAGCCAACCTTTTGAAGCCTTCAAAACAGAGAGTGGGAGAGACAGCCTCAATGCTTTGCTTCTGTGAAACTGTGATGTGCGTTTTTGTCTGTGTGTATGGAAACATGTATTGTGAAATCTGACACACACCTCATCATACCCTATTGGAAGTACCTGTGCCCAACTATTTACCAGAAAATACATTTATGAGGAGTTTGTAACATCCCCCCACCTCAAAGCTACGCCCCTGAGAAATGTGTTCCAGTAGCGGCCTCAGGGATGACTGGAATGTAAGGGCATGAATCTGTTCATGGGAAATATTTTTATTTTGCATTGATGCATATGTTGTTTCTCATTCCTCAGATGCACACTATCTAACATGCAGGATTCAAGAATGTTCCGAGACTACAAAGAGCGGACCGTTTTCCAGACCCATAGACGTTAGCTCTTTGGTCGTACAAGACGAATATATCTTCATTCAGGTATGCACAAAAGTGCTGACTGTTTTGCGCTTATTTTTTCCTTTAAATTGGCATGTTGCAGATAACAGGAATAAAGAATGCCTGTCGCTTCGTCACGCCCACAGCCTTCTGGTAGAAATAAGAGCTGCAATTTAAAAAAAACACACAGCACAAGTAAAAAAAAAAAATTGAATATAAATATCAGTGGCAGATGCTTAGCATCACTACTAATAGGAGTGTGTGGATGGCTGCCAGTGAATGTTATGGATAATCAACACAAAATCAAGCCCTGGTTTTCGTTGAGTGCTTAATCTATCATGGCGAGTCTGCTGGGATAAATGTACGCTCCTCTGTGAGCCACCAGGAAGGTGCAAAGAGCTACCCAAGAGGATTTTTCATTCAGGAAGGAAAAAAGAAAACCGTTGCTCTACAATTGTCTTTCAATAGCAATTTAGCCTTGTTCAGGATCGGTGTAAACAATAATTAAAAAGTAATGCAGAGGCCAGGCAGGTGTTACCGGCCCAGTGTTTTTACTTACATAATCTTTTCACTCTGGATAGCTATCAAGTGAATACAGACGGGTAATTGTATAATCTCCACTTGCTCAAAAATAAAATACTTTAAACAATACTGCGTATTCTAAAACGTATTCACCCTTAAAACTTACATAAACACATGTTTACTAATGAAAATGTTCACATATATTATTTGCTATTATGATCATAATGCGTCAAGGGTGGAATATGTATCTTGTGATTAAAAATTAATGTACGTAATTAGTTTGGTAATTGCAATGGCATACTTCATTTAGAAATATGCATAGTCAAAATGTAAAATGACTGCTTACTGTGGCCTGCTCACACTCCCACAGGAATCAGTTTGTCTGGCCTTAATGTGTGTGGAAAATGTTGGCTGTTAAAAACAAGAGGTAGATAGCAAGAGATGCAAATTGTTTTGAAATTTTGTTTTGATATGCTAAAGGGCAATGGAATAACATTACACCAGCCTAATGCAACCAAAGTATATTTAGGTTTTCTGAGTTTGCATAGTGGACGTCAAATAAGGTGTATAAATATTATCACAAGATATCTCAGTTTATGTGCGTGAATTAACCTAGGTTTAGCTTTCTTTAGATCTCACCTACCATAGTATTTACCTTAAGTGGGTGAAAAAGATCTATCGTGGGCTTCCTGCAAATGTAAATGGGCTTACAAGCCACCCATTGCTTAACATTGATTGGCATTGTCTCTTGTTTGTTAGCTTCTTATTCAATGATGCTAGAGCATTTTCATTCTTCGCAGGAATCAAAGCTCATTGAGGCTGATGGACCTTTGGACCCCATGACAGTGTGTGGTAGAACCATACAGCTCAATTTCAATACAAACAAATTAAGTGAAACAGTATGACCCATTTGGCCATACAAGAACAGGAATAAAGTTAAAGGGTTTATTACGGACTAACATTAATAAACTAAACATTATCGCTACCAATACTGATTTACCTCCTTTTCTACCAGGAACACCAAAGACGGCGGCGACGGTGAGTACTGCACCTAGCAGACAGGGGAGGTTCTGTGGGGGGGCTTTGTGCCCAGAGTGCTTCATCCTGCCAAGGACTGGGGTAGTGGATGCTATTCTCCATTGGTTCTGGAGGGGGCTTAGTGCCCAGAGTGCTTCATACTGCCAACGACTGGGTGAGTGGATGCTGTTCTCCACTGGTTCTGGAGGGGGCTTTGTGCCCAGAGTGCTTCATCCTGCCAAGGACTGGGTAAGTGGATGCTGTTCTCCACTGGTTCTGGAGGGGGCTTTGTGCCCAGAGTGCTTCATACTGCCAAGGACTGGGTGAGTGGATGCTGTTCTCCACTGGTTCTGGAGGGGGCTTTGTGCCCAGAGTGCTTCACCCTGCCAAGGACTGGGGTAGAGGATGCTGTTCTCCACTGGTTCTGGAGGGGGCTTAGTGCCCAGAGTGCTTCATCCTGCTAAGGACTGGGATAGTGGATGCTGTTCTCCACTGGTTCTGGAGGGGGCTATGTGCCCAGAGTGTTTCATACTGCCAAGGACTGGGTAGTGGATGCTGTTCTCCACTGGTTCTGGAGGGGGCTTTGTGCCCAGAGTACTTCATCCTGCCAAGGACTGGGGTAGTGCATGCTGTTCTCCACTGGTTCTGGAGGTGGCTTAGTGCCCAGAGTGCTTCATCCTGCTAAGGACTGGGGTAGTGGATGCTGTTCTCCACTGGTACTGGAGGGGGCTTTGTGCCCAGAGTGGTTCATCCTGCCAAGGACTAGGTGAGTGGATGTATCTCTCCACTGGTTCTGGAGGGGGCCTGGTGCCCAGAGTGCTGCACATGGTGTGTGGCAGTTCCCATTCCCTCACCTGTGTGTCGGAGCCATGAGATATCCTGGGAACAGGTAGCATGATACTCCATGGAGGCAGAGACACACCCCATCCTGCGGTGACATAGCCTGCCAACTGCTGGAACTGCCAGTGCTGGTTTTGGTGCCTCATGTACTCTGTGCAGTGTCCAGGACATCTCCTGCAGCCCCGGATAACTGCCCACTGGGGATGATGTTCATGTCGGCTGTGGTGGCACTGTCTGAGCACGTCGCAGGGCAGGTGGCGGTGGTTGCGGTGGTGTCAGCGGCAGAGATGCTGGTGGTGGTGCATGTGTCAGCACCTGTGGAGGGAGACACCAGGACGTCTCCTGCAGCCTCAGATGGCTGCCCACTGGTGATGATGCTGGGGACTGTAGCAGAGGCAGCAGACGTGCAGGTGGGCGTGCAGGTGGTGGTGCAGGTGGGTGTGCAGTGGCGGTGCAGGTGGCGGTGGTTGTGGTGGTGGCCACCGCCGTACAGGTTGCTGTTCTGTCTTGCAGAAGGGGTGTCACCAGTACCTCACCCGGAGGCTCCGTGCCCTGAGCTGACTTCCCTTTAGCGGTGTCCCTTCCCCACCTTGGAAGTCTCTGCTGGGACCTTGGCACTGTCCTCTTTTGTCTTGGAGGAGGCGTTGCTGGGTGGTTGGTGCGGCTTTTCCCTACAGCATGTTGTCCACTTCTTCACCTTGGCAGGTGGTGGAATAGGGTGATCCTTGGCCTCACTAGGCGGCACTCTGGTAGCCCTGATGGGTGCGGCCCGCGGTGTTACTGGACTTGCAGGGACCACAGTGCTTGAGGATGTTGTGGCTGAGGTGCTGGGCTGGGATCTGGACATCCTGGCCCTAGGGGAAGGATGGGGGAGGTGTAGGGAAGAGGTCAGTGTTAGCCTGGAAAAGTTTTTTAGACACTGGGATGGGAAGATGGAGGGGGTTTGGGAGTGGAGGAAGAGGTAGTGGTTGTAGGAGGTGTGCGTTTGCTGAGTTTGGGTGAGGGTGCATGGGCTGGAGGCTTTTGTGAGGTGGATGGCTGTTGAGTGGGTGTGTGCCGGCGTTTGTGTACTTTGGGAGGAGGGCTCACAGACACACTGGGAGAGGACACAGGGGATGTGTGCATGGTAGTGGGGGTGGTGATTGCACGTGAGCAGTGTGAGGTGATGGGCGTGCTGGTGATGGAGGTAGTGGCTGAGGATGTTGTACATGCAGGTGTGAGTGGAGACGAGATTGGGAGGGAGGAGGAGGACGTGGAGGAGGGGACACAGTGGAGGCAGTGGATGTTGGTGTGTCTGCATGGGGATGGTGCTTGTGTGAGTGACTGTGGGATGTGTGGTGCTTATGTTTGCCTGAGCCACTCTTTTGTGTTGATGAGTGTGCATGCTGGTCTGATGGTGTGCTTGGAATAGGCTGAGGTAGAGGGGATTGGGCCTGGGTAGTGGAAGTTGGAGGGGGGAGGCTGGACACAGGGACAATGGCTGCCATCAGTCCTGAGGACAGAGCCTGAAATGCTCTCTGTTGGGCTGTCACGCCAGAATGAATGCCATCCAGGTATGCATTTGTTTGCTGCAAATGCCTCTTGACACCCTGAATGGCATTCAAAATGGTTGATTGCCCAACAGTGAGGGACCTCAGGAGGTCAATAGCCTCCTCACTGAGGGCAGCAGGGCTGACTCGGGCAGGGCCTAAGGTGCCTGGGGCGAAGGAGATGCCCATCCCCCTAGGTGAGCGGCACGGGAAAGTTGATGAGGGGCTGCTGGGAGGGCGGTGCTGGTGGGGGGGTGGCGGCTGTACATGTTGTTGCTGTGGGCACAGAGGTGCCTGCCACCGTAAGGGAGCTCCTATCAGAGGAGGAATCACTGTCACTGGTGTCTCCTCCTGTCCCCATTGTGGAGCTCCCCTCGCCCTCCATCCCACTGGTGCCTTCAGACTCCGTACATTCACCCTCATGGCCCATGTGGGTTGTAGCTCCCTCCTGCTCCGGTGCCAATGCTCCTCCGCCAGATGATGCTAATGCACACAAGGAAAGGGTGACAAAACAAAAAGGGGGGGAAGACAGAGGAGACACATGGTCAATGCCTGCAACAACACCACCGTTGGAGTAAACAACACACAGGGAGCAGCCCTATGCACTAGGCCATGCACTAACAATTCAGGGAAAAATCACATGCCCATAGGGGACTATGCCTAGACCCATTTGATGCACACCTGGAACCCACAGGAGCCTGACTAGGTGTAGAGGGCCACTACCACTTTTGGGATTGGACTGGCACTGAGCCTGCCTAACAATGGATCTACCCTGGCACGTATGCCCTGGCCTAGGGGAACCCACAGCCCACTTCCCACACCCAGAAACCTCATAAAGCGTGCAGAGTCAGCTGCATGAGATTGTACTCACCCCCTTGTGGCTGCTGTGATGCCCTCAAGTGCCCATCTAACTCCGGATATGCCACTGCCAGGATCCAGTACATCAGGGGGGTCATGGTGCGACGGGCACCCCTCCACTCTGTGAGGCCATCTTCAGCTGGGCATCTGCCATCTTCTTGGTCCAGCGGCACAGGTCCTCCCACCTTTTGCGGCAGTGGGTGCTCCGTCTATGGTAGACCCCCAGGGTCCGCACTTCCTTGGCGATGGCACGCCGAATACCCTTCTTCTAGTGGGCACTGACCTAGAGGAAAAGTAAAGTAAGAATGGATTTTACTCCCCCATCGGGTTCATCTTACTCATTGGCCACAACCTCCCACCCTGGCCCACAGACACATACACTGACCATCCTCACATGCTGGCCTCTGCCCACCCCCCACCTGTATCTTCCATTGACTCCACTCCATACATTCATGTCCCATCCATCATGCTCACCAATGTATTCACCTGTTTGTCTGGTGGACCGTAGAGTTGCGTGTACTGGGGGAGGACCCCATCCACCAGTTTTTCCAACTCCGCAGTGAAGGCAGGGGCCCCTTTCCTCAGACACTGTAGCCATTGTCGCTTCCAGACTCAGGTCACAGCAGCACTTGCAGTGTAGGTCCTCTCCTGTTGAAGGTCAGGTATCAAGTGAATGAACAGATAGAAAATGGCGGTCACGTCCGCGGCGGTGCGTACCGTCACTGCCGGCGTACATCGTCATTGCCTCCTGGAACCCACAGGACCCAATGATAACCAATGCTGAATTGCGCCGCAGTCTTCGGCCTCCAACCGCGACGCTGCACAATGGCAGCACAACTACCTAATTTCCACTTGTCCCTCCTTACAGGTCAGGCAGCTGCCATTTCAGGGGACCACATGGCAGGGCACCTAACTGCGTCACAGCACTTTTGGGCAGGATTACAGACATACAGCGCAAAACACCGATTGCATCACATTTGTTCTAAACACCCTTGTGAAACCTATGTGGTGTATGACCCTCTGCTCACCCTTCTCCTCCATAGGGCACGTCAGCTGGGGCAGATGATGAGATGGCGGCATCCTCCGGTGTACAGACCCCTGGTGGACCTGTTGACAATAGATGAGAGACACATCCTGGCCATATACAGACTTGATCGTGCAACAATCCAGGAACTGTGTGCCCAGTTGGAGCCGGACCTCATGTCAGCAATCCGCCATCCCACAGGAATCCTTCTCTAGTGCAGGTGCTGTCAGTACTCCATTTCCTGGCCAGTGGGTCTTTTCAAACAACAGTGGCCATGACATCAGGGATGTCCCAGCCAATGTTCTCTAACATGTTGTCCAGAATGTTATCTGCCCTGCTGAAACACATGCCCTGCTACATCGTTTTCCCTCAGGTGGAGGATTTGCCCACAGTGAAAGGTGACTTCTATGCCCTGGGACATATGCCCAACATCATTGGTGCCATTGATGGAACACATGGGGCATTTGTCCCCCCCGCAGAAATGAACAGGTGTACAGAAACCAGAAGAGCTACCATTCGATGAATGTGCAGACTGTGTGTTTGGCTGACCAGTACATCTCCCATGTCAATGCCAAGTATCCTGGCTCTGTGCATGTCGCTTACATTTTTACGAATAGCAGCATCCCTTATGTGATGGGCCAACTCCAGAGGCACCATGTGTGACTAATAGGTGAGATCAAGGTCCCAATACAGTTGACATAGGTGTCTGGGTATGGGTTGTCCCTGAGGGTTAGTGTGTGTCTCACAGTTGTCCCTCGACATTTGCAGGTGACTCTGGTTACCCCAACTTGTCATGGCTACTGACCCCAGTGAGGAATCCCAGGACAAGGGCAGAAGAACGCTACAATGAGGCACATGGGCGAACTAGGAGGATAATTGTGCGTACTTTTGGCCTCCTAAAGGCCAGGTTCCTGTGCCTCCATCTGACAGGTGGCTCCCTATACTACTCACCAAAGAAGGTGTGCCAGATAATCGTGGCGTGCAGTATGTTGCACAACCAGGCTTTGCGACGCCAGGTGCCTTTGCTGCAGGAGGATGGGCCTGATGTTGGTCTTGTGGCAGCTGTGGACAGTGAACAAGTGGAGGCAGAAGAAGAAGATATAGACAACTGAAATAACATCATCATGCAATACTTCCAGGTAAGAGACTGGCATTGCTCTTCTCACACCATACTACTGTAGGACATTGCATGATTCTGCCTTTTTACCTCTGTGTATGGACCCTGAGAGTTCACTTTGGCTTTCCATTTTACAGATCTGGGTACCACTTTCTGCCTTCTGCTATGTTTACTGCTGCCCAACAACTGTCTAACATTGGTATGTGGAAATGAACATTGACATTGCTATTTTTCAGATAGGATGCAGTTACACATTTTTGAAAGTACAGACTGACTCCAGATTGATTTGTGATTCAAGGGTGTTTATTTCTGTGCTAATAAGTGGAGGGGGCTGTGCAATGGGCTGGGGCGATGGTGGAGGAATGTCCATGGTGGAATTTAGTCTATTGGCATCACAGGTGCATTGTCCAAGGGGGCATAGGAAGTGGAGTAATGGCAGTTCAAGGTGGACAGGGTAACACAATGGGACAGAAGGGTGACAATCAGGAGAGTCTAATTTCCTGGCAGGGATCTTGGCAATGTTCTCTGTCTTGTTCCTGGATCACAGGGACTGTTTGCAGGGTGGTTCTCCTTCTGCAGTGGGTGAGGTGCTGGTGGCCTGTTGGTCCTGTGGCAGGACCTCCTGTCCACTAGCGCCAGCGGAGGTGGAGGGCTGTTCATTGTTCAGGCTAGTGTCAGGGGCTGTTGGTGTGCCACTGTGTCCCTCTTGGTGTTGGCCATGTCTGCCAGCACCCCTGCAATGGTGACCAGGGTGTTGTTAATGGACTTCAAGTCCTCCCTGATCCCCAGGTAGTGTCCCTCCTGCAGCCGCTGGGTCTCCTGAAACTTGGCCAGTACCGTGCCCATGGTCTCCTGGGAATGGTGGTATGCTCCCATAATGTTGGAGAGTGCCCTGTGGAGAGTGGGTTCCTGGGCCTGTCCTCCCCCTGTCACACAGCAGTCCTCCCAGCTTCCCTGTTATCCTGTGCCTCTGTCCCCTGAACCGTGTGCAAACTGCCACTGACCCCAGGTCCCTGATTGTCTTGGGTTGGTGGGTTTGCCTGGGATCCATGTAGTGGTGGACACACTGCTGATTGACGTGTCTTGGGGACAGAGGAATGGGCCCGCTGGGTGGGTGCTGTGGTGGTGTTACCTGCGGGGGGAGGTTCAGTGGTTGTTTGTGACAGTGCCAGGGGAACCGACTGTCCCGAGGTCCCAGATGGGCCTGGCTGGTCATCTTGATCCAGGCATGCAGAGCTGCTGTCGTCACTGTGGGCCTCTTCAGTGGGGGGACTGGATATGTCTAGCACCTCCTGTCTGGTGACGTTGGGTAGAAGTCCTGTTGGGGGGTAATTGCATAGTTATTGTATCTGTGTGTGCCATCTTGTCCAATGGGTGAGTTGCAGGTAGGTTGGGGGGGATATAGTAGTAAAGATATGACTTACCAGAGTCCAGTCCTCCTGCTACTTCTGCGAGGCCCTCAGGATGCATGATCGCCAAGACTTGCTCCTGCCATGTTGTTAGTTGTGGAGGAGGAGGTGGGGGTCCACCCCCAGTCCTCTGTACTTCTACCTGGTGTCTGGATACCACGGAACGCACCTTCCCCCATAGGACGTTCCACCTCTTCCTGATGTCATCCTGTGTTCTTGGATGCTGTCCCACTGCATTGACCCTGTCGATAATTCTCCGCCATAGCTCCATCTTCCTTGCAATGGATGTTTGCTGCACTTGTGATCCGAATAGTTGTAGCTCTACCCAGATGATTTCCTCCACCACGACCCTGAGCTCCTCCTCAGAAATCCTGGGTTGCCTTTGAGGTGCCATTATGTGGTGTGGGTGATGTGTGAGGTGCTGTTTGTTGTGCTGTGTGATGTGTTGTGTTGGTGTGTGTTGTATGAGGTGCGTGGATGATAGTGTTGTGTGCCTGTGGATGCTGGGGTTGTGTTTGCTATTCTCTCTCTCTCTCTGCTTCTTCCAAGAAAATCATTGCAAGGGCTGTGGGTAATGTGGGTGTGTGTTTTATAGTGTTGTGCGTATGTGGGTGTGGTGTGTGTATGTGTATCAGGTGTGTGTATTTTGAATTGTCCAATGTGGTTGTGTTTTGTAAATGTGTGTGTATTTTGAGCGAGGCGGTGTATACCGCCAATGGTTTACCATGATTGAATGACTGCCGCGGTGATTCATGGGTCGTGATAGTGTGGGTGTAGTTCTGTTGGCATGATGGTGTAGGTTTTGCTATCTCCGGTTTCTCACTGACCTTTGGAAGGCGGACTTGTGTGGGTTTCAGTGTTGTGGTGGATTAAGAGATGTGGGTCATAATACCTGTAGCGGATATCCGCCACGGTATCTTGACGGCCGTCAGCACAGCGGTAAGCGGGATTTACCACCAGGGTTGTAATGAGGGCCCAAGCATAGCAGAAAAATAAGCCACAGGCTTGTTTTGCCTTTACATGCAGCTGTGTCAAAAACTCAGCACACACATCCATCCCTCTCACAGCAAAACAAAGAAAAACATTTGTTATAATCAGGCATTCCCAGAGCTGGGGCTCCGCTTGGCTGTCTCTCAGCTTTGTGAATGAACGTATACAGTTGTCATCTAATGGTACCGGATCAGACACATCCTTGTGTGTCAGCCTCTGTAAAGGTATGGCTAAAAGGGAAACATTTGGAATGCACTGGTGACAGTGACTAACCATTCTCAGAAACATCCAGACTTCTTTCTGTGTGATAGGGGTATTTGTTTGCCTGATTGCTAAGATTCTTTCATATGACACCCTTCTCACACCTTTCTCACTGTGGTGACCTAAGTACAGGACTTCTTTCTTGCAGTACTGTAATTTTGCTGGGAAAACCTTATGTTCATTTTCTCCTAAATGATTCAAGAGAGCTATTTTATCTCTTCTGCATGCTTCATGATTGTTTTAGGCAACTAACAGATCGTCTATGTACAGCACTAATACTGAGTAATAGGGCATTTTAAAGGACTCCAGATTCTTTTTCAAGATCTGGTTGAAAATGGATGGTGACTTAGTGTACCCTTGAGGAGTTCAGCACCATGCCAAAACACGGCTGCTGACGCTGAACACAAAGAGGAATTGGCTTCCCTCATCCATGGGTGTCCTCCAGAGGTGGGCTAGGGTGGCACGGGTATCCCTGGGTTCATTCATTTGGATTTCAATTTCTCTGGGTGTACAACTAAAAGAGCTGTTTAGCTTACACAGTAGGATGCACCTTTATAGGTTTACAGGACTTGAATCACAAAACATTTAGAGGGGCATGTTCTGCTACAGGGTTAGTTAACTGCTTATTTGCAACTCCTACAACCAGAATTATTTTTCCTGAAACGGTCAAATTTGGCATTTCTGCCATTGGGACAGTGAAACGTGTAGCTCAAGTGGCAACCAAGAATGGCACATCATGTCCTTAACGTTAGCATTTACATAGGGACCATCTACGTCTAAGAATTCACTGGCATGCAATCCTCATCATCTGGGCTATCAACTTGAAGAATTTCTGAAAGTTCTTCATCACTCTGGTCTATCTGTAGAAACTGTGATGCTATCTGTTTCACTTTTGCATTTACGATCCAGTTCAAGTTCTGTTGGGGTCCAACCATTTGCTGTTGACCCATCGGGGCTTGTGGTACTTGTGTCTGTTGTCCTGGGGACACATTCACATTTTGCACTCAGGGTCTTTGAATTCTATGCATTTGAACCTGATTATTGCCTTGTGTAAGAGCAAATCCAACATTCTGCACTTGCTATTGACTTTGTAATAGAGACATTCCCTCCACCAATGTCTAAAAATACATGAACACCATGTCCTCTACCTCTGGGTTGAACAACATTTGTCACTTGATGTAGCACAACTCACATTCCACCAGCATTCACTATCATCTGCGGGCTCTGATTACATTTCTGTGCAGCCTTCAATTGCATCACCACTACCTTTTCCTTTAACTTCTTCTGTTTCAGTTCCAACTCATTGCTTTAGTATTTTGCATATGGCAGGATCTCTACAATCGTTAGTTCTACCAGCAAATCAGGTGCTCCTGGATCATCTCACTAATGTCTGGCTTAAATCCTTGCACAATTCTGAACACCAAATGACCCATATATTTAGGTTCTATAGTTTCTGTACCACTATGCTGCTTGAAAGCTTGCAGCAATCTTTCATAATATGCACAAATTGACTTTTTTGACTCCTGAGCTGTCTTGTCAGTTTTCTGCCAATCAATATGTTTTGGGGAGACTTTGTTTTTGTAAAACTCAATCACCTTGTAATACTTTTCCATCACATCCTCAGCTGGGGCACCCGTAAGTGGATCTCTTTAAGGTTCACAAGCAGGCCAATTAATAGTCAGTCCACAAATCAGTTGGAACCACAATGTCAAACATCATGTTAAAGTCCTCACATGGGCATTTTAAAAGTTTCACAAATCTCTCTGTCTTCTTGCACCTCTGGTTTCTCTTTCAATCTCGGGTAATCATTTGGAAATGACAAAATATCAGTCCTACTCCAGGGTACTTGAACATAACCTCCCTCTGGTATTTCTCCCATGGGCACCATTTTCACTTTGTCCTCGGCTTTATTTGCTCCTGCCGGAGGCATATTTGGCTTTGCTTTCCTCTTAGCTCATTTCTTCTCCCAGCTGCCTTCCCATTTATCTTCAGCTCTCTATTTCTGAATGTATGTATTCAATTATTTAATATGCAATTTCATTCCCCGGGACCTCATGTTGACTCTTTTGTGATAAACTCCAATCTGTAACTTTTCTTTAGGGGTTTTGATTTCTCTAAATCCACATCGTTAAAAATTGGCTCTTTGGTTGGCAGTCAGGTTACCCCCTATCCAAGCAAGGACCCTCACTCTAGTCAGGATAAGTCACACACAATCCAAATTATCCTGTGCCCACCCTCTGGTAGCTTGACACAGAGCAGTCAGGCTTAACTTAGAAGGCAATGTTTAAAGTATTTGTGCAACAAATCATGCAATAACACAGTAGAACACCACAAAAATACACCACACAGTGTTGAAAAACTATATAATATTTATTTCGTTAAATAAAGGTCAAAACTATTAAGTACACTTTGACTTATCACTGTAGGAAATGATAAAAGAAGTCTTTAGTCTTTAAAAAAGCAACAAATGTCTCTTGCAAGCACAAAGTACCTGGTTCAAGTTCAAATTCTCTACAAGGGGCCGCAGAGGAGGCGATGCGTGGAAAACAGGGAGGTGTGCGTCGATTTTTCCGGTGCAAACAGATGATGCGTCGGTGAGTTTTCACGCAGGGCAGGCTTTGTGTTGATTTCCGGCACGTAGATTGGGATCCAATTCAGGTTGCGGGGTTTTCGGGTGCCCCAGGGACGATGTGTTGTAATCCTGGGCATGCAGAACGAAGGCACAGGGGCTGCATCAATCCGGTGGGTGATGCGTGGAAATTTCTGCCGCACGGTAGGCGATGTATCGATTCTTCTCACAGGAAGTCGGGCTGCGTCATTCCGGTTCCCCCATGATGCAGGCTGTGCGTCGTTTCTTGCAGGCTGTGCATTGATTTTCACCGCACAAGGAGTTCTTTTGCAGAGATGAAGTATTTTTGGTGGTGAGACTTCAAGGAACAGGAGGCAAGCTCTATCCAAGCCCTTGGAGAGCACTTCTCAGTAGAGCCAGAGGACAGCAAGGCAGCAGGGCAAGAGCAGGGCAGCTGTCCTTTACAGAAAAGCAGTCAGGTGAGCCCTTTGGGCAGCCAAGCAGTTCCTTTTGGCAGGTTCTGGTTCAGGGTTTCTTCTCCAGTGGTATCTTGTCCAGAAGTGTCTTAGTTGGTAGGGTCAGAGACCCTGCTTAAACACCCAAATGTGCTTTTGAAGTGGGGGGAGACTTCAAAGAGTGGCTTAGAAGTGCACAAGGTACCCTTTCAGTTCCATCTTGTCTGCCAGGGTCCCAGTAGGGGGGGTGGCAGTCCTTTGTGTGAGGGCAGGCCACTGTCCTTTGACATGTAAGTGTCAGGCCCTCCACCCTCCCAGCTGAGGAAGACCCCTTCAATATGCAGATGTATACAAGTGTGACTGAGCATCCTGTGTTTAGGGTTTGTCTGAGTGGAATGCACAAGGGAGCTTTCAACTGACCCAGCAGGTCATTGATTGTAAGGCACAGAAGGATTTAAGTGCAGAGAAATGCTCACTTTCTAAAAGTGGCATTTCTTAAATAGTAATATTAAATCCAACTTCACCAGTCAGCAGGATTTTGTTTTACCATTCTGGCCATACTAAATATGGCCTGGCTATTCCTTTCGGATCAGAATCTACCACTCAACAGTATATGAGGGTAGCCCTAATGCTATCCTATGAAAGAAGCAGGCAGTGTAAAACAAATTTAGGAGTTTTACACTACTAGGACATATAGAACACACATGTTCATGTCCTGCATTTTACCTACATAGCACTCTGCCCTATGGGTTACCTAGGGCCTACCTTGGGGGGGGGGCATATATGTAGAAAAAGGGGAGTTTAATGCATGGCAAGAACTTTTAAATGCTAAGTCGAAGTGGCAGTGAAACTGCACACACAGACCCTTTTGAGGCAGGCCTGAGACATGGGTAGGGACTACTTATGTGGGTGGCACAACCAGTGCTGCAGCCCACTAGTAGCATTTAATTTACAGGCCTTGGGCACATGTAGTGCACTTGACTAGGGACCTACAAGTAAATTAAATAAGCCAATTGGGTATGAGCCAATGTCACCATGTTTTAAAGAGAAAGCACTTGCACTTTAGCACTGATTAGCAGTGGTAAAGTGTGCAGAGTCTGACAACATGAGGTCAGAAAAAGAGAAGGAAGAAGGAAAAAAGTTTGGGGGGGTGACCCTGTAGAAAGGCCATTTCCAGCACACATCCTATGTCTCTGCTACTTCCGCTAATCTTTCATATGTCTGTCCTGCACGTTGTGTAATGTTTTTGCACATGAACTGCAGTTTATCTTCTGTGTAAGTCAATTGAACTGTGTCCAATGGACCGAGGCCTATATTTAAACTTTTTGACGCAAATCAGCGCTTGGGCAGATTTGCGCCAAAAAGTTTACCGCCAGCTAACGCCATTCCAACGCGCCAGCTGGGCACCTTATTTATGGAATGACGTTAGCCAGCACTGCGTCCTGGTTTACGTCAAAATAAATTATTTAAACCGAGCAGCGGAGGCGTAGAGAGAGATGGGGGTTGTGCATCTAAGAATGGTGCAAGTCAGGTTAGAGTAAAAAATATTGACTCTAACCTGACTTGTGCCATTTTTTGACACACAACCCCCATGGAAATGACTCCTGTCTTAACAAAGACAGGAGTCATGCCCCCCCCTGCCCAGGGGATTTCTGTCCCTCAGACATGGCTATTGGGCACAGTGGCATGTAAGGGAGCCCAAGTTAGGCCCGACCTATGCCACTTAAAATAAATTTTAAAAATACTTACCTGCACTTACCTGCACTCACCATAGATGTGTCCCCCCATCCATGGGTGTCCTCCAGAGGTGGGCTAGGGTGGCACAGGGTATCCCTGGGTGCAGGGAAGGGCACCTATGGACTGCTTCCATGGTCTTCCACCATGGAAAAGAGCCCACAGGTCCCTTAACGCCTGCCCTGACCCAGGTGTTAATTTTTGTCGCACATCGGCATTAACGTAGTTTTTTTGCTCCGCCTCCTAGACATGTGCGCCATTTTTGCCCGGTTGGATAAATATGGCGCACAGGTGTTTAAGTCATTTTTTGGACGGGAACGCCTACCTTGCATGTCATTCATGCAAGGCGGGTTCACGCATCCAGAAAATGACGCACACTGAGACATTTTGGCATTCACGTGGTCGGGAGTCAAAGTATTAATATGGTCTTAGTGTTGTGCCAAATTTGGGTTAAAAAAAATCTGGCGCAAGCAGAGTATAAATATGCCCCCTAAAGTCATTTCATTCAATTCTGATTTTATTCTGGAGATGTTCACTGATCTATGCCTCTCAGGAGTTTCTTCTATTCTTGCATTTCTGTTCATTACACCTGTTGCACATTGTGGACTCAAATCATTTAACCAATCTGTTAGCTGTTGTGCAGTAAAACCTTGCAAGCTGATATTATTTCTCTCTGGTGCTTCTGCTCTTGCCGGTCCCATATTAGCTGAATCAGGGAATTAAAATGTGATAAACCACCTAAAGGATCCTTCTCCTTGTGAAGTGCTGCAGTGTACATTTTGAATTTGATCAGGCCCGGGCACAAAAGGAAAAGGGTTTCCATAAGGAAGCTTTGCATCAGTAGTAAATCCTGTTTGTCTTGTCATTCGGTATGAATCCACAATTAGTGTCGGGGGTAACAGTTGGTTAAGAGATGCACTTCTCTCTATTTCTGAATTATTATAATATACTGCTCTCTTTTTACCAATTGGTGATATCCCAGTCAAATTAGCTTGTGTATTAGGAATTATTGGGTAATTCATCGAATTGGCATTGCTTCCAGACTTACTTGAAGCATACAAAGGGACAACTGGACAACAGGATCTATGGTCATGGAACTGTTAGTGTATCTGGACCCATTTGATTTGTCTGAATCTGAAGAATTGTCATACCTACACTCTGTCCTGTCAGGACAGTACTGTAGCCTTGACCTGTGTGACTCAGGGTAACATTTGGCATTGTTTGAACTAGGCTAAACATTGGCATAGGTTGATTCGGGATAGCATTCTGCACAGGCAGACTCACACCGGGTGCCTTGACTGTTGGTTTCACTTTAGAAATTGGCACAAACTGGTTCACAACTGGGGTTGGTACAGACTGAACTGTGATAGCATTTTGAACTGCTAGTTTCACTTTAGGAATCTGTGTAATTGAATTTGGGGGTATACCTGGTGCTACCTGAATCAGGGTGTGTGCAACTGGGGAAACTGGCACATTCGAGGTTGCATTGTGTGCTGCTCTACTTAGGGTTTCTGATTCACCTGAATGATAAGGAGGCGGATGATTCATTAAGGGCTGACTTATAAATTTGTCATCTGAATCACCCTCATATGTTACTGTCTTTTTATCCTCAGCTTCTGTTGTCTGATCTGCCTTGCCTGCCTTTTTCATATTGTTAGTTTTTGTGCTTTCACCCTCTTCATTTGAAATAGCTGGAAGCATTCTAACTCCGTCACGTATATTTGATCTCCACCATTTCTCCTCTGTGTCCCATCTAGCTTCTGCAAATGTCTTAATTGCTCTTATTCTCTTTGCTTTAAGTTTCCAAATACTAAGGGCTTCAAACTGTGTGGGCCTTAGAGGTAGTTTCTCTTAATAGATTATGAACCTCAGACTGTCTAAAATTCTCAGATTAAAGGTTCCCTAGTAGGGAAATGCAAAAGCACCCTCATTTTCAGTTATTTCCTCTACTGTTCAAGCCACAAACATGAAGAAACTCCTCCTACAGGTGACACATAATAGCCTGGAGTTCCCTCGAGTGGGGCTTCTAAACCTTCCCTAACTGGAATAAATACATCTCCTCTTAAAGCACTCTTCAAAGCTTTAAAGATATTCATTTTGATCAAATTCAATTAATCACATTAACTTTGATTGAATCAGGAAGTAATTTCAGTCTCACAGCCCTTTTCTCATGTTGTTCTCAACCAATAGAAAAGTGGTATTGTCCACCAATACCAGCATAGCTTCACACCACCTGACCTATACCAGCACAGCACAGAGTGTTGTCATACTCACTTCTTTCAGCAGCTGCAGTCACTTTGCAATTGTCTCTACACACAATTATTCAAACACACTTTGCAAGCAAAATTAAACAACCTGTCGGTGCACTATAGTGTAGGAACTGAAACACTTCAAAGCTGTCCGGAGAAGCACTTTCCAGCTTTCACAATTACATAATGAGTGAAACTTGACCAGCAATTCTCACTCTCATTGATAAAGATCCTCCATGGACCCTCAGAATTGACTTAATGCCAGCCAATAACACCCTCACTCAATGAAACTATTGGCACTGCCAACGACGTCTTATGACAAGTACCTCACTGCAGACATTAAATTAAGCAGGTGTCTTCTACATTTGTGCATTATCCGGAGATCTTAGGCCATGACGGACCCATCAACAACAACAACTGAGGATATTATTGGCGCAAAATGTGCCACAGTCAAATGAGAATGATGACTCCGCAAAATATTTCTTAACATAGAACTTCACCGCAATCTTCAGCCAAAAGCAATGCAAGCACAAAACCTTATTAATACTCATGCATCCGTCAATTGTAGGTATCATGCCGGAATCTCACCAGTCTTTGTGACAAAACATGGGACAAAGTTTGGGGTGGGCAATCTTTGGGATGGGCAACCACATAGGTCACTCCTATCTCCCTAACAGTTCACAGGAATGGTTCTCCCCTCTTGTAGGACAAACCATACCTCTGCTTCCAAATCTGCTAGAGCATTTTAATCTTTCACACAAATCAATACCTATTGAGGTGGACAGACCTTTGAACCCTGGAAATGGATGTGGTAGAACCATACAACTCAACTTCAATACAAGCAAATTAAGTTAAACAGTATGACCCATTTGGCCATATGAGGAAAACTCCAGTCAAGTGGTTTATTACAACCTCAAGCTCAAAGTCATGAAAATATATATTTATAAAGATACAGTGTCGCCAAGGGTTGCTCAGGGAAATAAAATAGATTCAGTCAGACTAACATTAATAAAGCTAAGCATTCAAAAAGAAAAAGACAAAACACTAACAGAATCAACTGTGATATAAAAAGTCAACATTGCTCAAGCCTAGCAAGCATCAGTCAGTTTCAAATCATTAAAGTTATAGTTTTCAGCTGAGAAAAGGGGAAACCCTTTCATGGCTGAATTAAGGATTAATGTGTGTGGGGTGGAACACATGCAGGCAAAAGACAAAAAGGAAAAAAATGGCAAAAAGATTTTGGAAAAAAAGCTAATCTTAGGCAACAAGATACTAACTACGGAGGGCAAAAGATACATAAAAAGGGAAAGCATCAGCATGTCGGAAGCTCGTTCGAGAGACCTGCAACAGGGAATTCTGTTCCATGGCCAACTGGAGCTCTGACCCAGGATTGGGTCTGAGTTTCTTAACCTGCCCAAGCAGGGAAGCCCTCCATGTGCCTTTGGGTCCCTGTCCCATGGCACCTTGCAGAATGTCAGCACAGTTCACTGTCCCCAGGGTCCTTACTCAATCCCCATCAGAGTACTACTTATTACTGTAATCTGTGCCAATTGAGTGACATAGATCGAAATTTGAGGGAATATATCAGTCCTCCTAGAGCCAAGATTTTAAAACAAGCCCTCATAGAGACTTCTAAAACAGCTCCGATTTCTGAACACTTACTCATGTCAAGGAAATAATGTGTTTAGGTTATTTATTAAGTACAAAACATCACCAGGGACGTCGGCATGACATATTTCCCACCACACCTGTAGGCATGATAAATGTCACACAGGAATTATTTTACACATCCCTAACTATAATTTCACACAGCCCTAGCCCATTGTAAAGCATAGATTGATAACCTTAGCATTAGTACAAAAATCCCTGAAAGGAACTACCATTCAACTTTCCATTTAACTATCAACAAAGCCTGTACTGACTCCTTACAACACCTAACTATGCCTTTTCAGAACTCCAGAAGATATATTAACCCAAAAATCAGATAAGAGATAACAAGGAAAAAGAAAGCTAGGCGATTGAAGAAGTGTAAAAATAACAGACACCTTTAGAGAATACAGTGCAAGTACACTAAGGGACAAGTAGTGTCTTATTATCACTATAAATCTTCATGTTATGAATACTATTCATGTACTCTACAGCATAATGCAAGTTCTCAAATCAGGATTTCAGGAAAAAAGGTGTGTTGCAAATACCATGAGCTGAATTAACCTTGTGTCTGAAGCTTCAGCAGAACAATTGCAAGCTGATGTGATAATGACCAAATCTATTTTACAGATCTATGTAATGAATGCAAATGTACACTCAGCACAGACTGTTTAAAGCACACACATAAATAGCTTTTATCACAGACAATACCATTACAGTGTTAGCCAGTAGCCATAAGCATAAAAACAAGTCTGATAAACCGACACCACTAACACTTTACATAATTGATTTTTGTACTA